>NC_092645.1:30304721-30666205 GCF_039555335.1 Amphiura filiformis | reverse complement strand
TCTTCTTTCTTTCACTTCCTCATTCTGTCTTTTCTTGATAATTTTTAGTTGTCTTTATTCTGTATTCTTAGCTTCTTTTTACTATATTATTTCTATCTTTTTTTTTTGTTCCTACCATTTTTCTTTCTCTAATTTCCTAACGTCACTCAACATTAATGGGTATATTTTCAGGGGAAAATTTTCTGGACATGTGACCAATGCGTATCAATGTGAGTGTAACCTCGAGCCTGATCTCTGACCCCCGGCGGTGACCTCGCTATTCAAATCTTAGTAATTTTGAATTGGAAATTTGGAATAGTATTCTTGGCGGCAATTTCGAATTGCAAATTTACTGAATATCATGCAATCTTGATTTCATCACAATATCATCAAAACGTAATTTCAAAAAATATCTACCTACAGAAAAATATTTATCTACGGAAGCGCTTACCATAATATAACTAACTTCATGCGACAAGTTACTTATTTTGCATCAAAGGAGGAATTCTTCCTATTCAAATACATTGGTTGACCACCGCTGTGCTCAGGGTTACATTCCATAATGCTAATATGTGACACGATCTGGTCCATAGGGGCCAAAGCAGGCATTTTTGAAAATTGAGTTACTATAATTATTACATTACACATACAATAGGCTATCATTTACTGAAAACCCAAAGGCCTAGCATACTTGGTTCTAAAGTTATGAAGTTTTTTGATGTCTATTTTCTTATGTATTTTATTGTTTTTTACTCCATATTTTTACCTTTTATCTCAGTTTTGAATTTGCCGCCTTTGGCCCCATGGACCAGATCATGTCACATATGTCTGCGCCCATGGGTGTCATGTGTCCAGAAAATTTTCCCTTGAAAATTTACCTATGAATTTAGACTGATTATGGTTTTGTATCTTTATTTGCTGTTTTTTTCCTGCCATTATCTCAAGAGCTTTTGTACTTTGCCACCCTTTTCCTTTTTTATTTGCTTTAAAATTCTTATTTTTTCTGATGAAAGTGGTGAAGAAAGAATATTTTGAGAAAGAAATCAGGTTGGGGAATAATATGATAAGTGATCTATTCCTGAGTTCCTGAGATCTTTGTTCTTGTATGTCTTAAACATTTGTGTTTCATTGTTACAAACATTTACTTTAACTGTCATTATGGCATTTATATCTTTCGTTTTACAATTGAACATATGTGACTGGACACAACGAATCAGCCGTAAAGTTGGCCCCGGTCAATTTTGGTTTATTTCGTGTTTAGAAAATATATACCATAAGCTTTAAAATGGTATATCATTTGACTTTAAATGATATCCAGAAGCGGGGTTGTGGTTTGTTATGAACTCTGTTCCTTCAACAAAATTGTAATTTTTTCGGTTCGACATGTGTCTCTTTTTCCACATTTCTGGTAATAAATACCAAACAGTCATAATTGGCAGTCATTTCAAATCATCCCCAAGTCAACGAGGTTCAGGAATGTCCTCTCATTGTTAATTGTTGGTTATACATACCTAGGCAAAATACAATGCTTTGTTATCCACCACTTGAACAGGATTTAGCCAAAGCAAACAAAGACAAGAACTTTTTAAGGATTCTATAGAAATAGGTAGAAGCTTATTATCCTCTTCAGCAATATGATTATTGATTGGTTTAAACAGTGTTTGATGAGATACTTGTTGCACGGAATTGAGATACCTATGAATACGACCTTCAAGCAGATTTGACACTGTAACTCAGAATACAATTTGCAGAGTTTACGGCTCATTCGTAGTGTCCACTCACATATATGAATCGGGGATTTCCTTGATTCTGCTTTTATTTCTTTGCATTTGCATTTGTGGGCCGCCTCGTTTTGAGGTGACCATGCAATCGGCGAATAGCGCATTAGTTGGTGGCTTTAATCCAAAATGTTTGAAAATAGCATTTATCGGCTTTCGCATCTTTCTTCATATATGTACGGTTTTAGACACATCTAAATTTCACCCATTTGCTATTTTCAGGGCCTATCAGATTACGTAATGGAATGAGTCCATTAGAAGGAAGGGTAGAAATCTTCAACGGCTCATACGGCTTGGTATGCGACCAGGGCTGGGATTTCTATGATGCAGTGGTGGTCTGCAAACAGTTGGGTAATTACGCAGCGGTTGAAGCAACGACGGGGTCACAGTTCACACCAATAGGATTAGGACCACAGATGCCAATTATGATGAACAATGTAAGATAAAAAGTTTAGATATTTATTTATTTATTGTTTCTTGCTTGAAAGGAAGATGTAAATCCTGTAGAAGTGGATATTTTCGTAGAATATTAATTTTCGCACATTTTGCACTCAGCCAGTGGGGGGCATGGGGGGAAAATGCCCCCCAGTAAAACTCTTGCCCCCAGTAAAAACCCCAAATTGCGAAAATTTCCACTTTTTGCAGCAATTTTATGCAAAATTTGTTGATTTCCCCCAGAAATTCACTTTGCCCCTCAATCCCCGAAAAAAAAATCCTGGCGCCACCACTGCGCTCAGCCCAGCTACCATGAAAAAATGCAAAAAACTCAAAATCATGTATTTACCCTGTTTACAAGGGACCCACGTTGTTCAAAGTTGGTAAGCCTTTAGATGTGCTTTAGATGTGCTTTAGGTTTTAACTTTTTTTTTCATAAAATTTCTGAAAACAAAATTTTTTAATATTAGCTTTGGTAATTCAAACTCATAGTAAACAAACAGACTTCTTTTTTGTTACAGCATTTTTGTGCCATATAATAGAAATCACCAACATTCAAGCCATATTATGAATTTTGTTTGATACTAATAATAGGTCCGATGTGGTGGTAATGAGGACACACTGGAGCAATGCGGTCATGATGGCTGGGGCAAATTTAATGATGTCAGTTGTCGAGGAGAAAACTTAGCTGGAGTCAAATGTGCTCGTAAGTATTACACCTTAACATAGGGCATGTCAATCATATTTAAAATATGAAGGGCTGAGTTAATAGGAAACAAAACAATCTATTTTGTTTTGTGTAATTTTCTCTCCACATCTATATCTGTGTGAAAGATGGCCTGCCTATTTCCACAAGCCAGTAGGGAGGTTATATTATTTCAAACGATCAAATTTGGTGTTGAAATGAGCAAAATTTTGAGTTACACCTTTTCAGTGTAAAATTAATATTTCTAATAATTTACTCATAACTAAGTTTGATTAAGAATAGGAGGTACAGAGTAAATTATTCCTTTGTTTAGAATGTTGTCATGGTTATTGGTTGATGTCATTTTGGGCCACTTTTGTGCGACACTTTATAAGAATGTGTTAAACATTTATTCCATGCTATGAAAATAAAATATTATCTACTTGGTACAGTTGATATTGATTTAAGCTCAATCAACCAATCAGTTAAGAAGTCAATTGATCAATCAAGCAATCAAGCAATCAATCAATCACAGCTATCTTGGCCTTGGTTATGATCATAATTTGATCTAGGCTATAAGTAAGATTTTTGTGTAGGTTTTTGCAAGGGTTTGCCCAAAGTGGTGGGCATTCATTTAACGCTCTGTGTGTTGGCCGTAGGATTCAACATAAAAAGTGCAAGTTTTGCGATATAAGAGCTATCTTAAGAACCACTGAATCAATACTAGGTTTGTTTGTACTCATTTTAATGCATTTTTCATGCTGATTTCAAGTTTGGTCATGACAATTTATAATTTTGAAATTTCTGAATTGCAAAGAAAAAATGAAACTTGTCGGCTGCAGTGACACCCGCCACATGGAGAGAGTTTCAGATGCCGCATTGATGCAAGACGTCACTGAATCGCCAAGAATAATATTTTGCTATGCATATACCACATGGAGTACTGATTTCTTATTTGACACTCTTTTTTAATTGTTTATTTCATTAAATACAGCTTCAGTGAAACTAACAGACGGTGACTCGCATATTGATGGCTTTGTAGAGGTTTATAATAATGGTGAATGGGGCGTGTGCGGTGATAAATGGGACAGAAAAGACGCTCAGGTTGCATGTAGACAACTTGGAAATTACCCATTAGATGTAAGTATAGACGAATCCAATTTCACGCATTCATATACCTTAATGGCTGCCAAAGTTGGGTCCGTCAGCTCAATCTCACCTAAAATGTGAAATAATGCGGCCTTGGAGGGTAATTTAAACTGCATTCTATCACCCGTGTTACACGTAGACAAAAGAATGATGACAGTTTACAACACAAAAGAATCTAACATTGATTTTAAGCAGCTTTTTGGTGTTGCAGGGACCCAAAGATGGCCGACCAAATCCTGACCATGACTTGGCTCGTTGGATTTGTCTATATCATGCTTAAAATTTTTGTCAGAGAAGAACGGCACTTGTTTACATTTTGAGAGCGTGCAGAGCGTAAACACAGAAGTGGGGTTCTGATTGGCTGAATCAATCGTCTGACAATCATAGCAACAGACCAATAATCTGATTGGCCGATTGTGTGTGAAATCGTTGGTTGGTGCAGATCGGCGCCCTTAATGTGAATACAAAGCTCTGTGTATATCGATCATTGACAGGGCGCTCGCATCAATCTGAGCAAGGGAGTGCCGTTCTTCTCTAAAACCCAGTGCAGTATTTGAACTTTTTTTTGGTGTGGGTTTGTTTGTACTGTTTGTCCAGCATGTTTACTACAACATGGTATCGGTAAAATGGGTAGGGTTAAAATTTTGCGGTATAATGGGTAGGTCTTTAAAAAGCATGGGACCGATATTTAAAGCGTGTGGGTAGAGCTACCAATTTGACAAAAATCATATTATAATAAAGTACTTTGATGATCTCTTCAAAAACATTCCTATTTTCTGTGTAAATTTTGAATGAAAATTTCAGAAATTAATTTGCTGATGTTTTTAATTCGTATGACGTCACCCATTGTAGAATCTATGATTGACAAATTTATAAATGGACATGATTAATCAGTCTCTACACAGCGGCATTGACCTGCTCGCTCCACACTAGAAGTGTAACGGGCAGAGCCACAAAGGCTGTGTTGATACTGGTGAATATTTCTCAAATAAAAGACATTCCTGTTGACATACTGAATGTATTACAATGATTCAGGATGTCGGCCTACTGCATATTTCACATCTATTTGTCAAAACTTTCATTACACATGCTTTACGATACACAATCCAATGGCAAAGATCATATTTTTTGCAGCTTATTTTGCTGCAGTAATTCAGTAGTTGGGCCAATAATGTCGCAAATGTTTCATAATGAAGAAGAAAATCATGAGAGTTTGTTAGATGAGGATAAATACTGTCAATTTGGATTCTGAAATGGACAATGATGGTGCAGGTAGTGATAAATGAACCTGGAAGTGACTATGAAATTTGCAATATTCAGTCTTCTGAATTTGATAACTAGCTTTGGTCACAAAAAGGTGGGGTTCAATTTCTGATAAAAGGGTGTCTTGTGGAAAAGTGTGGGGAAAATGAAAAGGATGTGGGTTTGACCCCCAATGGTGGTTTGGGGCTTATGAGATTGCCTTGTGAGGAGCACACACCTTTGTTTGCACATTTCCAACTAACATCAAACATTTTTATAACAGTTTAAGGTAGAACACAACCCACACGTTAACCTTAGTTATCTCATTAGTCCAAAGTCATGTTCCACCTTTCTCTAAATCGAGAGTTAAGAACCAGCAGATAGTCATAACTCACAGAGGAATGCTTTGTGAGTTATGGCTTTCTGGCTTTCAACCCTTGAAATGATCTCCAACAACTAAAATATGTTCTACTACTATAAGGCTAAACATAAAAATTGTCTCAGCCCATAACAGTTTCAAAAATGAATGTGAATGCATTTATTTTTTAAGGTTTCAAACTTAATTTTGAATTAAGATGTTATTTTCAAGTGTTCAAAAGTACACAGCATAAAATTGTGGTTGATTTACAGAATTGAAGTACAAATATGAATTGTTTTATACCTAAACAATGTGGGTACCGAATCAAGTAACTTTTCATCCAAATGTTTCTCAGAATTTCATGATTTAAGGCAAAAAACTAAAAAAAATTGCAATACAAAATTAATTTGCTATTTCAGTTGACATAGACACGCTATAAAGAAAAACAAACGCGGGCGTAAGCTTTGAGACAATTTTTTTGTTTAGCCTAAGTTGACAACACAACCGCTGTCCCATTTGTGTTTTGTTCCTAATTTGAATATAATTCATCTCATTTTCTTTTTTATTATGCAAACAGAGTGCAGCACAGGCAACAGGTACAGCAACTGGTAACCCACCTATTATAGGCAACATACAATGTACAGGCAATGAAACTTCTTTACAAGAATGCCGTCATGATACTTATCCACAGAGGAGATCAGATTGTGGTGATTCTGGATTTGCTAAGGCTACATGTCAAGGTATGGGGGTTATCTGTTGGGTGGTGTAGCAGGGTGGTCCAGAGGGGGTGGGTCACTCTCTAAAAAGGAGAGGAGACAAAAGTAATGATAGAGTACATAGAAAACCTGCTCAGGACAGTTCCAATAATTTAAACTCCAGGGCTATGTCCTCAATGCATATCGTGTGGGCGACTCTCTTCATTTAAGCTGCATGGGCCCACAAAGAAATTTTGACTCTACAAATGATTGGAAATCACACATTTGTGATGCGATCAAGCAAAATGAGTCAAATGTTGACATAGGAGTGGTTTTCACTCTTTTGGGAGTGGTTTTCACTCTTTTGGGAGTGGTTTTCACACTCCGAGGAGTGGTCTTCTCCCTATTGGAGTGACTTTCATTCTTTTCACTCTTTTGGCAGTTGTCTCAGGGCATTTAAATAAAGGCACTTAATTTAATGCTCACGTGACCAGATGGGCGCTGACATTACAGCGTCTAGACAGGATGTCTGGAAAAGTGACCTTTGGGTGGTCTTTCTGTGTACAGGGTGGGCCATTAAAAAGTTCACACTTTTTTGATGGCTTATTTCTCAAAAGTGCAAACACATATTGAAATAAGTTGAACATATTTGTAAACCTCTATGTCTGGACTGTCATTGCTGAAAAGGGCATTAACATCCATGGTCTAATTACAAAATGGCGGCCATTTGAAGCAAGGGAGTCAAAAACCACTTTGCACACACATAAGTCAAATGGAGCGGATGATCACGCGATATATGGTGGTCGCTGGTTCACACCACAATGGATTAGGAACAAAGGAAGAAAAATAACAGTACGCATGAAAGTTCTGTCAATATTTCTCTTGTAAATTAACCATATTTAAATAAATATTTCTTTTTCAAACAGAATATGTAGCCTTCCACTTGAACAGAATATGTAACAGTAGCTTTAAATAATCTGCGCAGTTAACGTTTGTTTGCAGTCGCATTCTAGATAATGTGCATAATTTTATACCCGAGTCTTCATGATGGTTATTGCACTATAACATAAATCTTATAAAGAGATATAACAAGATAAATTTATAAATAGGTGTCAGGAATGTCTCTCCTTCTCTTCGGAAATTATTTCTTCATATAGACACATGTAAACCGTAGCAGTGCTTCAATGGAAACGAGTTATTTGTCTCAAATTGTCATGAAATTAAAAATATTGCACTAGCAAAGTAAGAATACAAGTAAAATCATATTTGACTCTGATAAAAATAGTTCTGTTCTTCATTACTGCTTATCATGGTTCCATAAAGTCACGTATTTATGCATGCCACAGTGAAAATGCTTCTGTCTTTAAAGTGTTCTTATCGTCCTTCAACGAATACAATTCATCGCACCATCGTACATATGGTGAACTGCTCTTGAAGTAACCCTGGTGCGTCGGATCCTTGTGAACGCATCTGTAATACGTCTCCTCAGCTCCCGCAAATTCCTTGGCGGACCTTCGGCATACACAGACATCACCCCAAAGCCAGAAGTCCAAAGGTGTCAGATCAGGACTCCTCGGAGGCCAGTCCACATGATGTCCAAGGCCGACAACACGATGCGGAAACAACTCCTGCAATCTGTCTCTAACAGCGATAAGACGGTGGGCTGGCGCTCCGTCTTGAAAGAACCACGCCCTGCGGATGGCCCCGTTCGCTTGATGTCCAAATATTTGGACCAGTTGGGGCTCTAGTTGATCATTGATTATGTCGAGGTATAAACGTTTCCATTTATGTTCTGGTCAACGAATATCGGTCCTATCAACCGGTTGTTTCATGTGACGGCTGCGAGAACACTAACTTTGCGTTTGTCATGTGGAACGTTAAAAGCAAAGTCTCTCGGAGGATTGCCTTTCGGTGCATACATCCGTACGTTCTGGGAAGAGACAGACCCGGCCAGTTGAAAGTTTGCCTCGTCAACAACAACAGCAGTATCAAGAAAGGGCGTGCTCTGTTAACTAACCAGTTACAAAACTGAAGTCGCCGATTTGGATCTCCTGGTTGCAGTCCATGACGCTTAAGGATCTTGTAAGGGTGCCATTCGATATCATGAGTGATGATTCGTATGAACGTTGTCCTTGGAATATGGGGACAATTGTTCCGTCGAGTACTCAATCTTGGGTTAGCTTGCAAATCCCTTCTAACATCGGCAATGTGATTGGCTGATCTTCCTGTTCGTGGTCTCCCACTGTTAGATTTGTTCCGATTGAGAACAGTTCCATGTAAGTGAACCTTTTGTTTAATATTATAGATGTGTCGGCGACTAGGAAGTCTGGTATTCGGAAACTGGTTCGGCCATGCATTCAGGACAGAGCGCACCTTTCCGGTTCTTGAAATTTCCTCTTCGATGAAAATTCGTTCCTCCTTTGTAAATCACCTCAAAGTACTTACACGGGTATCTCTAACATGAATGACAAGAACGCACGCAAGGCATTTTAAATTTGAAGTTCCTCCAAAACTAGTGTATTTGTTATGTAAATGAGCATGTCCAATCAGCCTTTTGTGTCAATTTCACAGGTGAATGATTTTCAAACAGTAAACAACTCATACACGCATGAGTCCGATGACCCAGACAATGACACTCAAGTAAATGCATATAGAGTCATCAAACTTTTTTAAAACTTGCTTAAGCCTAAAAACTTAATATGCATGATCATTGTCTATAGTCTTACGTGTGTGCAAAGTGGTTTTTGACTTCTCTGCTTTAAATGGTCGCCATTTTGTAATTAGACCATGGATGTTAATGCTTATTTCAATATGTGTTTTCATTTCTGAGAAATAAGCCATCGAACAAGTGTGAACTTTTTAATGGCCCACCCTGTATTTCAATTGGAAATGCGGGATGCATGTCCAAATTTTCTAGCAAATTTGTCATTTTTTTGCAACTTTGTAGTATTATTGTAAGAGTTTCCGCCGATAACTCTTTTTTTCCGTCGATCAAAACTTTAGTTCTTGAAAACATACCAAAAACAAGAAATGTCTTTAAAAAGACAACACCATGGATGAAATTCATGTTTCATAATTTTACATTCATTCATTCATTCATTCATTCATTCATATTTTATTTCCATAAAAATCAAAGACATTACAAAAAAATATATAAAAACACGGTACATATGGAGGAAAAGGCTGGAAGACCAAAAAGGTCTGAAAGTTAGCCTTTCCTGAAATCAAATGAAATTAACAAAATAAATCAACATTACATAACATAACCAAAAGACAAGGGGGGGGTGCTCACAGAAAAAGATTAATTATATTTAGAGATCAGTTTTGTTTTGAATTGATTACGGAAATGTTTAACAGATTTTGAAGCTTTCAGATTTTTATCTAAAGAATTCCAAAGAATGGGACCTCTTGTACGTATAGCATGATCAGAAAAGACTTTCTTATTTTTGGTTAGATTTAGGTCATTTACATATCGTGTCTTGTAGTTATGTATGTCAGAACGTTTGGTAAAATAATTATCAAATGAACAGGGCAGCTCATTTATAGAGTGCCTGTACATGAATGTACCTAATTCCAGTGTGTACATATCTTCAACTTTTAATATGTTATAATTAGCAAACAATGGCACTGTGTGGTCTCTATAGTGAACGCTTGCCACCGTTCTAATAGCCCATTTTTGAATTTTTACAATTTTATTTAAGTAAGTTTTACATGTATTTCCCCATAAAAGTACTCCATAATTCAAATAAGGCAATATTAACGTACAATAAAGTGTAAATAAAATACGACTTGGAACAAAATGTTTCAATTTATTCATGACACCGACATTTCTTGAAATTGTTCTAGATACGCAATCTATGTGACATTTCCAAGTGAGACATTCGTCTATTAGTACACCAAGGAATTTAGTTTGATGCACTCTTTCTAAAGCCGTGTGATCTAGTGTGATTTGCAGGTCTTGATTCATCGATGTCATTTTGGGTGTGCCAAGTATCATGTAATTTGTTTTGGTAGCATTAATTGACTATTTATTAGCTTTAAACCAATTGCTTACTTCCTTTAACTCTTCATTAACAAGGTTTGTCTGGCGTTCACGTTTTATGGGAGTATAAAATGGTGGTATCGTCTGCAAAAAGGACGAATTCGAGTACTTTAGATGCATTAGTTATATCATTAACATAGAGTATAAATAGAAGTGGCCCCAGGATTGATCCTTGTGGAACACCACATATAATATTGTGTGATTCTGATTCATAAGAATTATAATAAACATATTGTTTTCTGTTACTTAGATAATTTCTGAACCATTCTAACACAATACCACGAAAGCCATAGTGTTCTAATTTATGTAAGAGTATGTTATGATCGATTGTATCAAAGGCTTTTGATAAGTCCAGAAATATTCCAATAGTTGTTTCGTTTCTTTCAACTGCTGCAGTAACTTTGTCTACCATTTGCTCTATAGCCATAAAGGTGGAATGTTTTGACCGAAAGCCAAATTGTTTGGGGTTAAGGATTTGCTTATTGTCAATGTAATCCGTACATCTGTTAAAAACCAACCTTTCAAGAATTTTTGAAAAACACGGTAGGAGAGAAACTGGACGATAGTTTGAGAATGCCTCGGCATCATCTTTTTTGTATAATGGTATGACTTTTGCTATTTTTAATTTATCAGGAACAATCCCAGTAGATATAGACAAATTAAATATCACATTAAGAGGTTTGGCAATTTCATTACACACTTTTTTAATGATTAGATTGCCAATATTGTCATGGCCTCCACCTTTGTTTATGTCGAATTTATCAATTATTTTTACAATATCGGATTCAACAATAGGCTTCATATACATATTACTGGTCTTGTTTTCATTGAGATAAGTTTAAATATTGCTTTCCTGTGTTTTGGATATTTGATGCAAGCTTAGGGCCTACGTTTACGAAAAAGTCATTGAACTGATTTGATATTTCTTTAGGATTGGTAATAGAACTGCCATCTTCAGCTTCAAATTTGCTCTGTGCAGATTGTTTCTTTCCTCGTCCAATAATATTATTAATTGTTTTCCATGTTTGCTTCATATTATTTTTAGCATGCTCAAACTTGGTAAAGAAGTATTTATGCTTTTGATTTTCGAATAAGCATTTGCAACTTATTTTTATATGTTTTGAATATTTGAAATTGTTTGTCGTTTGGAGATTGAATGTATTGTTTATATAACCTATTCTTTTTGTTAATACTTTTTAACAATCCCTTCGTAATCCATGGCGATATTGGTTCTTTTCTTCTATTACCAGTACATTTCTTTAACGGAATACATTCGTCGTAAGCGTATTAAAGGTGTCAATGAATTTATTATAGTCATCATTTGCATCAATATTATCAAGAATTTCACCCCATTTAACGTCGGATAGTTTTGTTTTAAATTGATCAATATTCTTATTATTATGATTTCTTTTATATGGTCATGTTTTTTAAACTGGGACCCTAAAAAAGGTGGTGCTGTCACATTTTGCTAAATCATTTTGTTCCTATATTATTCCTATATTTTTGCTAAAATTCATCATGAACAAATGGTTTTGGTCTTATTTTGAAGATAAATTATTAATCTAATGAATTAATAACAAATATAATTAAACAAATGTATTAATTAATTACAACAGCTTAATTAAGTTAATTAGTCAGGGGTGGTGCCGGAAGTGGAGGAGCCGGAAGCAGAGGAGCTCTGTGTAATTCCAATGGGAAGTTGGTGTTCATTAATAAAATTTATGCACTTTGTTGCCTAGTAGAAGTGAAAATGCATTTGCAAAATGTTAATCTTATTTTTTAACTTTCTATAACTATAATTGCCTAGTTAATCTTAATAAACTTAGTAATTAAGGATTTAATAAGCTTTTAATTAATGAAGTGGAATGTGGGTCATGCAATAAAATGGGCTTTAAATTTTGCATGCATATGAAATAAATTTCAATATTGTTTTATATTTGAAATATAAAATAAATCTTCTCAAAGGAGATTATTACAGTCAAAGGATTTAATCTGATGACATATTGATCTCTGGTTATTGTTAAAAGTTTATTGATGTAGGCTATTTGTGCATGTATATGCCTACATGTACATGTACCTTTGTTACTAATTATTCACTGTATATTGATTTTTGGAACACCCTATACGAATTGGATATTTAAATTTGATATTATAGCAATTCTTTAAACTATATTGAATATATTTTCCAAATTTAATGGCACTTAGGGAAATTTTACATAAATTAAAAAATTTAAAATACAACTTTTTTCACACCCTGTATAACACAATGGGCTTAACAAATATAGTGCAAACTATATATTTAATGAAAGGACTAACTGTGTACATTGCAAATATCAAGATCATTTTCCAATTTAACATACTATGTAGAAATATTGAAGTGGTAAAGAAATTAAATTTTTTCTGTATTTTTCAATGGAATCACCCTGTATATTTTTTGGTACACCCTGTATATCCACTCAAACTTTACAGATTTGCAATCATGACAATATATGCTTTCTAAAAATGTATACTTTTACTACTTTGGGTGAAAAGTTTTTGAAATATAATCAGAAATACAAAAAAGGAGTTCATTTTTTGACAAATTGCAAGATGTGACACAATTGGGTCCCACCTCAAAAAACATGACCATATATAACGTCTTTCGTTTTACACTTTTGATTTTCTACTTCGAGGTTGGTTGATAAAGTAGTTGGAAAGTGGTCACTTATGTCAGTAATCATAATTGTTGATTTGATAATATTGTCATTATTTGTAAGGATATTATCAATAATTGTAGCAGTTGATTCTGTGATTCTTGTTGGTTTATAAATAGTAGGTATTAATGAATATAGGAGTAAAGAAGTTCAAGGTAATCATGAGTAGGTCTGTCACTGTCTACTTTAAGTAAATCGATGTTAAAATCACCCATAATATAAATATGTTTTTTATCCAAAGTTAACTTCTTTAAAATAGGGTCAATGTCTGTAATGAAATTATCGATTGAAGTGTGTGCTCTATATAATACTCCCATTAACACATTCTGATTAGATTTACATTCAATTTCAATAAAACAAGATTCAAAATTTGAATTGGCATGACAAAGATCTTTTCTGAGTTTATACTTTACTTTATCAGAAACATACATGCAGACACCACCTTTTTCCCGACCAGTCCTGTTCATATATTCCAAATTGTATCCAGGAATATTAAAATAATCATGAGGTTTATCTTTCAAATGAGTCTCGGAAATACCAATTACACTGAAATTTTGGTCCAATGTATTTAAACAATTTTGAGTTTTTCAAATTTTTGACACGCTTCTGATATTGGCATTTAGTATATTAAATTTTCCACGACTTGCATCAGGATCTGAACAGAACAACATTGACAAGTTGAATGCTAGTATTTTTTTTTGTGTGTGTAGCACATGCACAACTAGCCGGGTGGGAAATGTTGTTACCACCAATGACATACTATTGAAAATTCTTAAGAATTGTTATGTTAAAAGATAAATTGAAAAATGTGTGTTAGGTCTACATTCAATTTATACTAGAATCCCCCAATGTATACCGGTAATTAAGTTGCCTTTTAAATGTTCAGCAATTTTGATGATATTTGTCTGAAAAATTCCTATCTCTTAGCATTGTAGCACATCTACTGATCACTTGGTGGTCTTGGTATGGCGGCACCCATGGGTCACATGGGCATTAAATTTAGTGCCTTTTATTTAATACCCTATGGAAACTGTTTGGGGAGTGAGTTTTTCACTCTTTTGCATTGAAAGAGTACTTGACCTATTTTGTGATGAATTATTGTCATGAAATATAGCGTAACTATTGGACTTTCTTTTTGTGTGGTATTTACATGAATGTCCACTCTTCTCATTCCTTTTTTCAGCTACGGTAAGACTCAAAGGTGGTTCCAACCCCATGGAAGGCAATGTTGAAGTTTTATACGAGGGACAATGGGGAGCTATCTGCGATGACTCCTGGGATATCAATGATGCAGAGGTAAGAGGTTAAAGGTCATATATGTGGGTCAAAGGTCATTTAGAGGCAAAGTTCAGTGGTAGTATTTCCATTCCTGTAGATGGGAA
The DNA here is from genome assembly GCF_039555335.1 of Amphiura filiformis. Taxonomy (NCBI): domain Eukaryota; kingdom Metazoa; phylum Echinodermata; class Ophiuroidea; order Amphilepidida; family Amphiuridae; genus Amphiura; species Amphiura filiformis. Next base: position 30,651,767 of record NC_092645.1, on the reverse strand, counting down.
TGCAATTCTACATGATGGACAATGGGGAGCTATGTGTGATGACGCCTGGGATATCAATGATGTAGAGGTAAGAGGTTAAAGGTCATATATGTGGGTCAAAGGTCATTTAGAGTCAAAGTCCAGTTGTAGTTTCAGTGTTATAGAGGGGAATGCAATTCTACATGATGGACAATGAGGAGCTATGTGTGATGACTCCTGATATTGATATTGATGCAGCGGTAAGATGCTACATGTCATATAGGAGTCAAAGGTCATTTAGAGTCAAAGTTCTGTGGGGTAGTCATGGCAGCAGTTTCAGTCCTATGGAAGGATAAAAAGGTTGACATGATCGGACAATGGTGAGGGATACAAGATGATGTGTGTGACATAAATGATTCAGACGTTGACAGAGTTCGAATTTCTTTAAAAATTTTGCGTAGCAGTTTTTGGCTAATTAATCATAATAGGGATACTTCCATATACTAAAGCACTATAAAAAAAAGTGCTATACAAATGCAAAATTGGGTAGCAGTTACTTCAAAATGTGGAGCAAACTGCTATGCGATACAGCCGAATTCGAACCCTGGATATTGAGGTGAAAGGTTATCTAGCAGTGAAAGGTCATAATTTACTGGTAGGAGGTTCTTCATAGGGTTCACTTATTTTTTGACACTCTGTAAATTTCATCCCCATTTCATACAGGTTGTATGTCGTCAACTAGGCAACTACGAAGCCGTTTCCGCAACTTGCTGTTCCAAATTTGGCGCTGTTGAAGAGACCATCCTGCTAGATGATGTCAATTGTGAAGGTTCCGAGAGTAGGATAGAGGATTGTTACCATGGCAGCTGGGGTTCTCATAACTGTGGCAGTTCCGAGTCTGCTGGAGTAGTTTGTAGGGGTAAGGAATAGACTAGAATCCTTTAGTCGTTTGAATTTCCCCAAGTTATACCGAATTGAATGAAAAGAGAGCATTTAAAAAGTGACAAATTTGGGCTATTTCAGGGGATTCCTGCCGGCTATTTCAATGGGATCTTTATAGCATGAGAGATCAACACTCACTTGCCATGCTCATAATTAGCATTTTGTCACTTTTGAAATGCTCTCTTGTTTATTCAAATTAGTATAACTTGGAAAAATAAAGCTCATCATACACAGAATAAAATTCCCAATCTTTTGACTAATTCATTTGGTAAATTAGGCTTAGTGTCTTTAAGATATTGATTTTATTTTAAGTGTTCGGATACTTTTTGTGCGCACTAGTGTATTTGGGTCTTACACTTATCTGAGAAGGAAGTAGTTGCTGTAAAACTCAGATTGGGTCACTTCAGGGAAGGGGTATGAACGTTTGGACAGTAATTATTGTGGGACATTAGAGCACATCAGACATATCGAATTGCATTCTAAATACGAAGAATGGCCTTGATATCAAATAATTCTAAGTCATCTATTAGTATAACTTGGAAAAAATAAAGCTCATACACAGAATAAAATTCCCAATCTTTTGAGTAATTCATTTGGTAAATTAAGCTTAGTGTCTTTAAGATATTGATTTTATTTTAAGTGTTCAGTATACTTTTTGTGCGCACTAGTGTATTTGGGTCTTACACTTATCTATGAGGGCAACCCAGGAAGTAGTTGCTGTAAAACCCAGATTGGGTCACTTAGGGAAGGGGTATGAACGTTTGGACAGTATTTATTGTGGGACATTAGAGCACATCAGACATATCAATTGCATTCTAAATGAAGAATGGCGGTTTTTCTGATATCAAATAATTTTGATTTTTGAAATTCGCAATGTAATACACATTTTATGGCAAATCATTAAAATTGATATTTATGATATTTAACAGTACTCGAAGTAAACTTTATAAATCTGATGATTTCTACCTAAGTGTATATAGGTGGGATGAAAAGCCGACGATCAATTGAAAATTTTGACCTTTCGTATTGAATATATGGATTTTTTTCCCCAAAACACCAAAAAAAATTAGGTATTTTTGGGGAAAAAATCCATATTTTCAATATGAAAGGTCAAAATTTTCAATTGATCGTCGGCTTTTCCTCCCAGCTACATACACTTTAAGACTATATCATTAAATTTATAAAATTTAGTTTGAGGACTGTTATATCTCCAAAATGTGAAAAATATCAAATTTTAATAATTTGTCATAAAATTTGTATTATATCGTGAATTTCATAAAATGAAAATTATTTGATATCACAAGGCCATTCTTCGTATTCAGAATGCAATTCGACACGCCTGATGTGCTCTCATGTCCCACAAAAAATGCTGTCAAAACGCTCATTCCAGATCCCTTAATGTGTTTTAACTGTTAGTCATGCAAAAAATATAAAAATTCTTACACTGGAATTCATTCTCACCCTTTTAAAGGGCATTTTGTGATCCACAGCCTCATCCCCCACTTTTTCAAAAAAAAAAAAGTTGAGATTTTTATACGACCGGAAACCTCTGGCTACATATTGTTTATGTACCAAATATTTCTTGCAGATTAATTTGTTTAGCAAAAATATCATCAAATTTGAATTTTGTTCTGGTGTACCAGAATGAAATTACACACTGGCCTATGGAGCAGTGTAATACACATAATCATGCATAACTTTCAAATGCAAAATCGGAATGAACTGAAATTTTGGGAATAAGTTTTTTTCGTGGATATCTACTGAAAAAGTCATAAAAAGAGGGTGCTAGGATCACAAAATCCTCCTTTAACAGGTGAAAAATAGTGTTTGGTATCATATTACACATTTGGAATTATTTTATAAAGTCTTGTATTTGTGTTATGAGCCCAGTGGCGATGTTATATTTTTTGATATCTTGGCTGCCACCACCTGGAAAGGAATAAAGTCATAATACTGCCCTCGATATCAATGAACTGGTTGAGTATCTGGAGAGGGGGCAGTGTGGTGATGAAGGTGACAGTCTCAGGCAGTATAGGACATGTGACGTACCCAGCTGACGAAAACTAAAACATTGACAGCCTGTTCAAAATAGACAGCTAGCAACCAAATGCAAATTGAAAAACAACATACTGTACTTTTAGTGGAGCACATTGTCATGCCCTAACGATTATAAAATAACATAATTTTGCTCTGACAACACAAAACACATTTAGAATTGTTTGTGAAGATTTCATGATTATACATCTTAATCGAATGGCGACGTCGAAAATGGCGATATCGTTTGTTTGTCCTCGCCGGACTGACCCTAATATCTATTTTCTAACCAATATTAAATACTCCATCATTTCCACAGCTATATCGCTTGACCAAAGATGGCCTGGCCACAAATCTACCAGAGGGACGATCGAGGTCGCACATAACGGCCGCTGGGGTAAAATATGCTTGTGACGGCTGGGATTTGAACGATGCTGATGTACTATGCAGACAACTATACAACAGTACGGTGGATACGATACAACCAGATACCTCCAGTCCAGTCGGAAGAGGATTTTTAACCAATTTTACATGTACAGGGAATGAACAGAATATATTTGATTGCCCACATGAACCATGGGGAGATTATGAATGTAAATTACCAAGTGCTGGTGTCAAATGTAAAGGTAGGCATGGTTGTGATACACTCACAGAATTAGAGAAGGAGAACCGGGACTCCCTATACCGCCACGTACAATCGCGCCGTCAGCTATGGGGAGAAAATTGGGGGTATTCGGGTCCTTGCCGACGGTGCGCTTGGAGACGAACGAAAACAATTCTAAGGCCTCATCTGATGCGCCTTGGTACTCGCGTGCATGGCGCATCATGTGCGACTCTCAAATGCGCCCTTCATCCATGTCGCACTTGCATGACAACGAATGCCTCGAGTGCATTCCGAGGGAAACCGAATACCCCCAATTTTTGCTCCATGCCTGTATCAAGATGGCGGCCGAGTCCCGATTCTCAGTCTTTAATTCTGTGGATACACTACACATTGGGCTGTTGCAGTTGAAATCCATCCCCCCTATGGACGACTAGACCTTAAAGGCGCATATTGGAATGTCATCTTTCCCTGGGTAAGATCTGACACCAGACCAGCCCATGGCCAGAGGGTAACATGAGTAGGTTTGTTTCATCTTGAAGGCAAGCATAGTCTTGCAAATATGGGCTAACTTTCCCCTAGGCCATCCAATATGCCATATACAGTATAGACTACAACTGGTATCTACTGGTCAGTTTATACTCCTATTTCCACATCTGTTATTTTTATATGCTCCTTTAATCTTCCACGCAGGGGGTTACCTGAATGGGTGACCCCATTTGAAATTTACACCCCTTGTGTGAGAGATTAAGTTTATGTCTTCCATAGGGGGTGTATGGATTCAACTGGAATAGCGCAACAGGAGGAGTTCATCTCAAGACTCAAGACTATAAGCCCATTTCTTAGAATACCTGGGATATTGTTCTGAAGGTGTTCAAGTTTAAAAACCTGATCAAATTTGAACAAATGGCCCTCATTCTCAGTGCATACAAAGATTGGGACTTTGCTGTTAGTGCTTCTAAAGGTCCTTGACCCTATCTACAGCCTCATTCCCCATTTTGCTTCATCAAAACTGAGACTTTGATATGAACTCATATTTTTATCATTGAATTTAATTTTTTTAACATCCGACTCAACTCTTTTGATCTTGTCATTATATGATGTATTTTCAGGTGGTTTAAGACTAGTTGGAGGACGCAACGAATTGGAGGGAAGAGTGGAGGTCTTCCATGACGGCCAGTGGGGTACAATATGTGACGATAACTGGGATGAAAATGATGCAAGAGTTGTGTGCAGACAACATGGAAATTATGAGGTAAGGCCAAAAAAATAATGGTTTGTCTCAAAGCTCACGAGTTTTTTCATGGTATTTGGAGAAAAAAATCTGATTTTCGCTGAATTTTTCTGGAAAAAGTAAAAAAAAAAAAAATTTGAAATAAAAAAAATTCCGCATTTCTTTTTATCCAAATCTCATGATTTTACAAATGCGCGCGCAAGCTTTGAGACATACCTTAGAGGTATAATGGGTTATTCCATTTAAAATCACACTACCCCTGTGAAAGATTTTGGAAATATCTTCCACAAGGGAGTATGAATTTCAAATGGAATAGATAGTTGGGTAACGCCCATTTGAAATACTCACTCCAGTTGTGAAAGATATGGGTAATTTCATAATACAGGGGGAGTATGAGTTTCAAAATGATTAACCCTGACCAATTACATTTGAAAAACATACTCCCCATATAGAAGATATTTCCAAAATCTTCCACAGGGGTAGTGTGGATTTTAACTGGAACAGCCCAATGTGTCTCATCTCAAGTTGAGAGTAACGCCATATTGGTTTTTGCAGTGGCAGGTTCGAATCAGTGCGTTTACGCAATTGCTTCACCAGTGTATGGATAATTCACTCCTCTACACATGTTTATACGCTTCGCTGGATTAGGGTAACACGTATGACTTGAATATGTCATTGCAAAATCCAACGTGGTCTTGCTCTCAACTTAAGATGAGAGTACACTCTAAAGTAATTAAGGGTCCCTAAATGTAAAACACTAGTAATTGCCTATTACACCAATTTTGTGCAGAGTCTTTACTTCTCATATTCAAAAGTCTGATGAATTAGATGATGTTGAAATCATCTCATCATCAATACTCTCAACTTAAAATTAAGACACACTATAGTAAGGGTCCCTAGATGTAAAATACCAGTATTTTAATCGAAAAAATGCAGGGCCTTCTCATATTCAAAGTCTCGGAGTTAAAAGCAAACAATAACAGATGAAACTAGATGATGTTGAAATCCCCACATCTCTGGCATCTTTATCTGCAAAGTTATGAACTTCTTATGTCCATATTTGTATATTTTTATTGAATTTTTGCTTCTTATTTTTGCCTATATCTCAATTTCATTATTGCCAACTTTAATCTTAGTAGATCAGCTTATGCCACATTATCATAATTAGCAAGTGAATATTTATGGGTGGTCTTAACCCTGGAAACTTTTGTGCCTCATAACTGTATAACCGGTAAAAAATATTTCCTTGTTATTTTCTACAAAAATCAGCATTTTTGTCCAAATTTGATCACACATAGATTCATCAAGTCTTTGCCATTCTAAATATGTACTTTTATATACTTTAGACCAACAATTAAGCAGTTATGGGGCCCAAAAGTTTCCATAATTCCAGGGTTAAGACCACCCGTAATAAAACGTAAAATCTGAAAATTAAACTAAACACTTTTTTTGATCTGTTTTCTGTAATTTTTCTTTTGTAGGTTTTAGCAGCTAAATGCTGTGCCGCTTTTGGCCAAGGCTCAGGGCCTATTTTACTAGATGGTATGTCATGTACAGGAAGGGAAAGTGCCTTAGAAGAATGCCCTAGTGAGGGGTGGGGGAGTCATAATTGTCAACATTATGAAGACTCATCGGTAATATGCACTGGTAAGTTGTATTATAAGGTTAGGGGTTCAAACCTTGATTTGGGATTTATAGGTTACAGGTTCAAAGCTTCGTGGTGCATAGGGGTAGTACTCAAATTTAGTTTGGATAGGGGTGTGCCGCTAAGAATTTAAAAGTGGACCCAGCAATATACCATTTTTTTAAAGAAATCTGGACCCATCAATAATTTTTGGCCATATTTTACACAAAATGTAAATATGTTAACACTCTTGCCTTGTAGATTACGAAACTGAAAATTTTGTTTCAATCTGACATTTGGTTCTCGAGATATGGCATGTCAAATTGGCACGGAACCAACAAATCGGCAACAACTTTCTTTTTATTTTCTATATTTTTGACAAGTACAGTTGTCAGGTAATTTTCTAATTATATATTTATGCATTATGCAAAGTAAAGTTTTCATTTGCGTTTGGCAAATTTCAATTTGCATAATTAATTAGGTTCACTAATTAAAAAAGTGGATTAGGGCCCTAATTAATTATGCAAATGGAAATTTGCCGAACACATCCGTAGGTTTGTTGCATTTTATGTGTACTACCCATGTACCAAGTTTCAGTACCATACCTCTTCTAATAATTGTATCTGAAAACTTTACTTTGCATAATTCATGCATATATAATTAGAAAATTACCTGGCAACACTGCATGCTAAAGGTAAAAGAAAATAAAAGAAAGTTGTTGCCAATTTGTTGGTTTTGCCATTTTGACAGACCAGATCTCAAGAACCGAATGTCTGATTAAAATAAACTTTTCAGTTTTGTAATCAGGAGAGCATGGACTTTCACATATATTAGAAAAAAATCCAATTCTTTCTGGAAGGTGTTTTTTACCATCACACTCATGGTTATATTTGTACAATTACATTTTTTTCCAGATTTAAAACTAACTTTTGAGAATGGTACGGTATCTACCAATACATTAAGCGGCCGCGTTGAGCTACTCAGGGATGGGAAATGGGGTACAGTGTGTTCTGATGGTTGGGACATGGACGATGCAGAGGTGGTTTGCCAACAGTTATATAACACAAGTGCAATGGAGGTAGGTGTGCTTTATGTGGTTGTATCCGGGGTTTGTATTACCGGTAATTGCACAAATTGAAAACAAACCAGTAGCTTATGCTTGTTTTTGCTTACATGTATGTGTTGACTTGTGTTAAAAACCTTTCTCATATTTAATTTACCACATAGATTAAACTTTATTTCTCCGTCTCGAATATGATTTCGGAATGATTTCTAAACCTCCTTCTTAAAGCTTCTTGGATGAGAAGATGATAGAGGGTGGGTATTGAACTGAAGGCCTATAGATAATAACATCACTGCTCTTCTCCATCCGACTTATTAGCTCAGTTGGTAGAGCATCGGCCCGGTGATCCGAAGGTCCCAGGTTCAAATCCTGGATAGTCAGTGAAATTTTTTTCACTGGCTGTCATTTATGTATGTGTTGACTTGTGTTAAAACCTTTCTCATATCTATCCTTGTAACTTCCTCCAGCCAATCAGTTGGGGGAACATGTCTTTTGGTTAATATAAGGACTTACTTGGACATGATAATGAAAATCATTAATCATTTGCTATGTTTTACTATATCCCAAAACCTCGTATGTCCCACAAGGATCTGCAAGGCCCTACATTCCTTGGGTATATTTGAGCTTTTTTGACAAACTGCTGAGTATGTTTAGCTTGGCTGCCAGTGCAATACATAACTCATGGTCACCCACTAATTAATAGGCTTAACAATTGAGATTGCCTTGTGTATTTTGGCCTTAATAGATTGGATGTGTTTTATGAAATATGCATGAGCAATTATCATCAACTTGACCTATACTTGTTGATCATTTGATAGAGCAGCCAAATTGTTGTACAAAATATTTCTGATTATCAACTATTGATCTTTTGATGGCCCTTGCATATATTTTTCTCTTTGCGTGCAAACTGATATTGTTTGGGATGGGTGACAGTGATGCTGAAAAGGGGGGTTTTAACAGCTCTACATATGTGTCACCTTTCAAATTGAAAGTTCCCCCCTCCCCGAGGTGATACCAGTGGGCCTAAGCTCTTTTTAACCTTGATCAATTTATCATCCTAACCATATGCTACTAAAATTCTGTTGGATTTTTACTCTCCGTGAGTCAGTGTGCACAGTTCAAATCGTCAGTGTTTACTCACAGCACTGGTACACAGTACATTTTGGCAAAATTATAGCTGCCTGATGTCACAGAATTGCCGAAAGTTACTCTATACAAGCAAGTTTAAATAATTATAATAGTCTAAATATGGTAATATTATGGGAACATGGCGACAGAGCGGAACAGGCTCTGACCTGTAATCGGAAGGTTGCTGTTCCAAGCCTCAGTGATGCCATCGTGTTGTGCCCTTAGTAAGTCACTTCATCTTGATCAATCCTCTTCATCCCAGGTGTAAAAATGGGAACAGGTATTCTTAAATGCTGGGAAGGAACGGACTTGCTGTGCAGGAGATGTGGCCATCCTCCACCATACATTTCATGGTTGCTAACGAAAGAGAGAATGGCACACCGTCCATTAGAAAAAATACATTTTCAACTCCTTTACTTTTTTTTTTAATATGGTCATAAAATGATGAATAAAAATTGTCTATTTTATATTTACTGCAGGCTACTAAGTACAAGCTAGGGAGTGGAAGTCCCATCAGTACATATAATGTAAAATGTACCTCCAAACATAAGCTGCTTAAAGATTGCCCAACATCACCAGGTTCCAAGTGTAAAAGTGGCTTAACAGCTGCTGTTAATTGCAAAGGTAGGTAGAGAAAGTAATAGGGGATCAACCAAGATATGTACAGTATTATACAGAGTGTCCCTGAAAGAACTGTATCGTCGGGAGCTTATTTTGGGGGTACTTTAACGCATAAACCAAACATAACTAAATAACTGATGATGTAGAGTGAAATATCACATATTTTTTGAATTTTGACAATCGACCGCTCAGTTTTTGAAATAAAAGAATTTTACGAAAACCCCACAGGTTTAGAGTAAATTTTCACGGTCAATAAAACAAGTAGATTAATTGAGTCCTTGTCAACTCACAGTGCTCTAGATGCACTGGGGTTCGGGTAGTGTTGAGAGGCAGGTGGTTTTAGCTCTCATTGTTTAGAAGCGGGTTTGTAGGATGGGGGGGGGGGCTCACATTTTCATACAGATTTATAATAAGCCTATGCATTGCACCATTAGCCAGAGATGAAATCAAGGCTGTAAGACAGCCTTTTGTCTTAAACATGTTTAATAGATGATAATGAACAAAATAATCTTGAAAATACTTTCCCTGATTTTTGAGAAAGTTTAAGCTTTGCAGATTTGATGCGGTACAGGATTTCTTACCATATCATACAATTAAATTGATTTTGTATATTTCCGTAGACATCAGACTAGTCGGTGGACCACCGAACCAAAGAGCAACAGGTGTTATAGAAATCTTATTTAACAACCAATGGGGTTCCATCTGCTCCGATAACTGGAGCGCCAGGGAAGGCACAGTAGCATGCAAACAACTAGGATACTGCGGGCTCAGATCGGCCATGAAAGGACTCGAGGTACCTCGTAGTGGAACCACAACTATGCACTGGCAGAAAGTCAACTGTACTGGGACAGAGACTAGGCTAAGAGAATGTGATTATAAAACAGGGAGTTACGGTTGTAATGGGGCAGCGTTTGAAGCAGCTGTAATGTGTAGAGGTGAGTAAGTCAGACTGAGGAAGAGTCTAGGTAGAGAAATTTATATAAGTAATAATTCTGAAGCTCCATTTTTTCTGCTTCAAAATGAACTCTTCTTAATCCTCTGAGGGCCAGTTTCTCGAAGCATGGCTAGTGGTCATGCTTCCTAAGCCATCAGGCTTAAGCCCAATTAGTCCTACATACTAGTCACATAATACACCACCTTGTAAGATGGCTAAGAACCAATAAGATTACAGTAACTTTCTCAAGTGCTTCAGAATGTTAAATAAATTTATGCTTTTGTATTCAGATGCCTGTGACTTCCCTGGTAAACTGCGCCATGGCCAACTAACACCAAATCAGACCTACTACGACATTGGAGGCACAGTAGATTTTGAATGCACTGACAAGGGCTTTGAACTCATTGGTAACAAAACTTTGACCTGTCTAGGTTCTTGTATGTGGACTGGGGAAATGCCAGAGTGCCAAAGTAAGTAGTATTTCTGTTTCTTTGTTTACAGTAAGCCAAAAAATTAAGGTACCAGTTATGTTAAAATACCCCTGTATATCCTAAACAAAGACAAATAATGTCATAATTGGAACCAGTAGCCAACAGCTTAATCTTTTAGCTTGAATTTAAGACCTCATTTGTTGAAATTGTTCAAGAAATAAAGACACAACGATCCAAAAACCCAAGGAAGATTCCAATTTAAAAGTTGCAGTTTGCTCCTTTGCATGTCATATTGATTTGTACACAAAGCGTTTACTAACAAGACAACTATTGCCGTGCTTCCATTGATTAGCATGTTAAAACTAGTATTGTGCTTTCATTAATTAGAACACAAAAGTGCAACTTTTGATTTTGTTTCTTCATTAGGTTTTAGATCACTGTTTCTTTAATTCTAAGCCAATTTCTACAAATAGGTCTTAAACCAGAGCTAATGAGTACAGGCATTGGCTGTTTCTTTGAATTTTGACATAATTGTCTTTATTTAGGATATACGTAGGGGTAAACACAACTGGTACCTTAATTTGTACTGCATTTACTGTATATGTCTGGTGGACAAACATTCAAATTGGGTATCACTGAAAAATGTATCATAAAAACAGAATGGTAAATGCTAATTATTTCATTGTTTCACACAAAGTCACTAATGGATATATCATTTATATAAAGTTTTTAAAAACATAAAATTTCAAGCTGATTCTAAAATAAAAATGGATTCTTTGCCCTATTGCACTTTTTTTGACTCACCCTGTATTTTAACAGTCTCAAAAAACTTATGTTGAAGTGAGGATCAAACTTGCCATGTATTCACCCTTTGCACGGATCCGCCATCTTGCTACCAAAACGAGGTCCTCTCTGCAAACACATGCGCAAAAAGTGCATTTTTGTTTCTTGCCCTTTTCTAGCAAATTAAAACATGCATTTGACAGGCGTATGCACACGCAACACACACTTTGCAAGTAGTAGTCGTTTTGAGATGGCCGTGCGATTGGCGAATAGTCCTACAACATAATGCATGTCAGAAGAAAAATCAGATCCTAAATGTCTGACTATCCATATTTTAAAGATGAAACATTCAACTGCTCATGTTTCTGTCTCCCCTGAATTTTCCAATTATACCCTTAAACATATTACACATTTTGTGGGATAGGCTTTTACGAACCTTTAAATTTAGCAGATAGGGGAGGTCTGCTTGTTTTCTGTAGACAAGGGGCAGTCTTCAGTCAACGGCTGTTTTCAGAGCCACCAAACCTTTAAAATCAGCAGATAGACGAGGTCTGCTTGTTTCTGTAGACAAGGGGCAGTCTTCAGTGAACGGCTCTTTTCAGAGCCACCAAAACCTTTAAATTAGCAGATAGGCGAGATCTGCTTGTTCTCTGTTGACAAGGGGCAGTCTTCAGTGAACGGCTCTCTGCATCAGTAGGCAAGGGGCGGTCTACATGTCTCATTCTTAGGTACTTTGTCCTGAAGAAAGCTTGACTGTTCTAAACTTGTCTGACGGCAAACCCGCTAAAAACCCACTAATTGATATTGCACATTATATGCAACCTTTGTAATAATGATTTTGTTATTAATTCTCCAGGGACTTTAAAAGGAGCAAGTGCTGCCAATGTTAATGGATCAAGTAAGTATCCTATCAATCACTATTCCCTTTCTTACAGAGCCTCTGATTGGTTAATTTCATGATATAATCATCTGAGTAACCAATCAAAATAGATTTCTTAGCATTTTAAGTGTAATTCCCTTCAGTCCTACTGGGCATTCTTACCCTATCTCTGATTGGCTCAAGATAATGATCCCGGCCATGTTATAACCAATCAAAATGGGACTTAATTACAGTTTGTCCACTCTGAAGTACAAAGTGACAACGCGCAGCGTACATTACATTCCGAGCAATAACAATCCTGCTCAAATGTCTGCATGTTATAGTCGTGCTTTTGCCAAGGCCTTTTCCTGTCACATCATTTTGGTTACTACGAAGCTGGCTTTTCATGTTCACTCAACCTGTACAGTTGAAGGCCATCCACTTACATAAATAGTAAGAATCAGTGAGTTCACCAAAGCAAATCGTGACCGTTGGGGTCCGCCCATCTATTTAAATATCAAACCAGTTATGTCATTTACCATAGAAATTCTAATGACTTCATATGTCCCTGGCAACAGAGTACAATAGGTCTGCAAGCTCCTAAAGTAGGACTAAATATCATAATAGTTATTCACTGGATTCTCATGTAAACAGTGTGCATTGCTGCATCCCTGCTGCAGATGTGCGTGCCTTTAAAGTTGGCACTTTGTAGCTAAAACCTAATGTGTTACTATATCCTCCAGAAGAAATTTGTGGGAAAGGGTAATCACAACAAGTGACCCACAGACAGTATGTTTGGTCCTATATTTCAGGATCCTTTGTTAAAAAGAGAAGGTTACTATTACCTTCAATCATCATTTCAAATCAGTGATCAGGGTTGGTATTTTCACATGAAGTTGGTCAGTATTTTAGAATGTAAATGTGGGGGCAACACATGATAGTATATGAGTGCCTCTCCCCCAACTCCTGGTTGGAGTCAGACAATTTGGCTGGTATAGTGCGTCTCATCTCAAGTTGAGAATAACGCCATGTTGGATTTCGCGGTGGCAGATTCAAATCGTGGGCGATAATGTAATCCCATGGGGCATGTACACATGTGTAGAAGGTCGATTGGTCCTTACGCTGGCGACACAACTGCGTAAACGCACTGATTCAAGTCTGCCACTTCAAAATCCAACATGGTGTTACTCTCAACTTGAGTCAAGACACAATATAGAGCCAATTGATTTAAAAAGCTACAAGTTCAACTACATGACCAAAAAAGTCACATGAAAAGGGGCGTTTTTTGGTAAAGAATAGGTAACACAAGTTCCACGTTTTGGGGTCTTCATACATAGATTTTCAAGATTTTTTCTCAAGATTGTTGAATGTGTCACCCCTTTTTAGCCCGCGGTCATATTTTAGTTCAAACTCAATTTATGGGTCAAATTTGGTACGAATAGACCAACAATTCCCTAGCATGTGTCCTATTCATACAATTGTTCAAAAGCAATTTTGACATTGTAAAACATATATACATAAGGGATTGGAGGAGGGGGCTTCATGTGCCAAAGTGACCCCTATTGGAGGGGGGGGCTTCATGTACCAAAGTGACCCCTAGTCTTAATTCTTTTGGGATGCATAATATATTTATTGTATGATTTGTATTATGATGTCATTGTTATTGTAGTAAAGATTCTCTTTCTGACATTTTCTCTTTTCTTATAAATAGCCAATGGTGCAGGAATGTTCATTGGCGGTTTAATATTAGGCATCATCGTCGTTATTGTAATTGTTGGCATCATAGTAATAATACAACGAAGACGGTCAAGGTATGTACATGGATTTAAGGCTAATGAAATGAAATGATTAGTTTCCCGTCACATATTTTTCAGTGAAATATGAGGTCATGATTTCATTATTCATTATTTTGGACAATTTCATTATTGTCAAAACTTATATGGCTATCACCTATATTGTTGATGAAACTTGAAAGACCATCTCAAAACAGGTATAGATCATCATTACAGACATTTTGCAACAGATTGAGAAAAGATTTGGATTTGTGTTTATTAAAATGAAAAGAAATTTGCAATTTTTGTAATCACTAGAAACATGATGAGGTAATCCTCAAATTTCCATTATTTACTACATCCTCTACCCCTACAACTAAGAAAAACTGCTGATTATGATCAGCAGGGGTTACAGACATTTTGCAACAGATTGAGAAAAGATTTGAATTTGTGTTTATTAAAATAAAAAAGAAATTTGCAATTTTTGTAATCACTAGAAACATGATGAGGTAATCCTTAAATTTCCATTATTTATTGCATCCTCTACCCCTACAACTAAGAAAAACTGCTGATTATGATTAGCAGGGGATGTCAGACATTTTGAGAGTTTCCATTTTGATTATTTCCATCTCAATTTTCAGATAATTGACTTTTTTTCTGAAAATAATGAAAGTTTTGGTCAAATTGAAAAGGTGATGCTGGCGGGTGACGAGAAACTAAGAATCAACTTTCATTATCCTTACACTTTTGGGGTGTGTTACACTAAAACTTGCGACACATCGTAAGTTTCAAATTGATCATTATATACGATGCATTGTAACTTCATTTCATTCTGCAGAGATTTATGATTGATAAACATCGTAAGTAAATAATTAGTTATTCCAGCTTAAATCCATACACCCCTATAGAAGACATGTCCTTAATCTTCCACACAGGGAATTCGAATTTCAAATGGAGCCAACCATCAGGTATAAACTCAATTTGAAATTTTGGGTGTATGGATTTCAACTACAAAAGAGATTTGTAACAGAAATACATTGTGAAGTTACGACAAGTAAAGAGTCATTATAACTTTATGTCATCTTCTTACGCTACGATGTGTTGAAAAAAGTTGAATAAACCCTGACAACATTACACATGATTCATGGTGGATGGTCACATGATGTGTATTTAGTCTTTACTTTGAACTTTCAATTTTTCTATTTGAATTTTCTTTCTATCAAAACAGAAACTTATAAGTTATATTTCCGTATTATTCAAATTCTTCTTTAATTTTATCTTTTTTCTATGTTTTATTTTCTCCATCAAAGGAGTAGGAGAGCAAGGAGAGCTCTTGGGTAGGTCTTTATACTTTCAGTTCGCATGAAAATGCTGCTCATAGTGCTCATCGCAACAAGTGTAGCAAAAAACCATAAAAATGCCAGTCATTTTATTCCATCCCTGTAGTGTTACAAAGTCATAAAAAAGCTTATCATATGTACACCCTAACAACCTATCTACAGTGGTGGCACCCCCGGGGTGGCACCATGATATTTGTCCAGTGGGAGAGGATGCCGGGAAAAGTGAATTTCAGGGGGGTAAAAAATCATGAAATGTCCTCAAAATTTTTATTATTATTTCAATGAAAAGCATTCACCAATATTTTGGCATGTATGTCTTGGACTGGGCATAAACAGTGATCATGCCCTCAATTTTTCTATTAACCCAAACCTCGCTGAATCCTTCGAAATCCTACAGCACAGCAAAATACTGCAGCACAAAGTCCCAAGCATCCCACATAATGTGATTGCACAATAATTGGAGCAGCTAGTACATTAGAAAACGATGGCCAACCAGGTCAAATGTTATGGCTTGCTATCCCAAGGGATCAGTGGTTCAAAACCACACAGAAAGAGGGAAAATATACTTTTCTCTTTTGTCCTGATTCCCCTCCCCTTTGCCATAAAAGCAGATAGAGGCCCAAAAAGGATGTTACAGTCATTGAACCCCTAAATCATGTATGTTGCTTCCACCTAGTCATCTTAGACATACTGGTCATTAATATACCTGACTCATTATAAACCCTCTCCTGCAGTACTATAGTTTACCAGAGAAAAAGCTGATTGTTGCATTCCATCTTAGTATCTAGTAGTGTTATTCAAAGTGATCAAACTGCTGATATCTCATACTCTTATACTTTTCATTTCATCTCCAGTTTGTGGTGATGTCGTGTTTGGTTGCAAGCATGCCAGCAAATAGCCCTTGAGATTTACATGTATGCTCTGCTGGACTAAGTTTGCATGTACAATAATATTGCTTATTGTTACCAGCCAAATACACACCTACACTACCAAACTTGAGAAGACATACAGCATAGTGATAGAAGTTCTGGTCATTATACTCTACTCATTGTACACCTTTCCTGAAGCTTAGCAAAAAAAATACAAAAATGCAGATAATTATAATCCGGGGGGGGGGGGGAGGGGGCACTGCAATTTGAAATGGATATAGGTGTAGGGTCGGCACTTTCGCACTAGGGGCATTCGGTGAGAGCAAAATGTAAAAATATTGGGTCATTGTGTGAGAACATGACCTTTTTTAAATGGAATCTTTGGGTGAGAACGAAACAGCATACAGAAACCTCAAAAATCAATTTCTAGTTCTAAATGGCTTTAAATTTCTTTGTTTTTTCAAAATAAGTAACTAAATCAGTGATAAATGAAAGTTGCTGTTCAAATTGAACTTGTAAGGGTTTTTGGGTGACAGATCAAATGGAAAAATAGGGGGTCTTCGGGTGACAGAGCCTCTGTTCGTAAAAAAATATGGGGTCTTTGGGTGACAGCGATGCTGAAAAAGGGGGTCTTAACATCCCTATACATACACGTCAACTCCAAAGTGTGAGTGCCCCCCCGGTATAATCCCTCCTCTGTAATTGTAATGTCTTCAAAGTCACAAAAAGCTGATCATTATACCTCTCCTTTAGTTTACTAGATGACATGTACTGATCATAGTGGTATTCCCTCTCATCTCCTCATTGGTCAGCTTATCTTTATTTTCCTCATGTGCAGAACCTCATACATGTACTCCATAGCATGAGGTGTCGAATTACGTTATAAGCTGTCACTGTTAAATGGGAGTTTGATTGGGATTCTGCAGATGTTTGGTTTTGTGGATTTCATTAGTCCCGTCAGAACACAAGTGTGTTTTCACATGGAGTGACCATTTCAACAACATTCTTGCATTCATGTTCTGACCCTTCTCAATTAGAGTTTTCCACATATTGCAGCTCAAATTCTTCTTCTTATATCCTTACATGCCTATGTGTCTAACTTTGGTCGATCCATGTTTAAGCTTGATAATCAATCCTTTCTTTCAAAATTGTGTATCTGTTGCAATATTTTTTGTTGCACTGGCGCAGACCCAAAATGGAATGATAATTAAGGTTTGAAGCATGACTAAGTGTTATAAAGGTTGTACACAATATAATTTGCATGCATATGTTGCCAAAATGCATACTATATGTTGCCAAAAATGCATACTATATATCAACGTTTTTAGCATATAGCAAAACAATCCGTAAATATGCTTTTTCCCCCTCCAACTGAGCATCACATTATCTTGGTTGACCGGTTGATGACCACCGTCTGACTTTATTCTTTGATTGATTTGTTGATTTTATTCTTTCATAAATTTATTGATTTTATTCTTTAAATTGATTGATTGACTTGATTGATTGGTTGGCTTTATTCCTTGATCTATTGATTGATTTGATTTGATTGATTTGATTGATTGATTGATTGATTGATTGATTGATTGATTGATTGATTGATTGATTGATTGATTGATTGATGATTGATTGATTTTATTGATTGTTGTATTGAATCTTTCGCAGTTTTATAACAATTTGTTCAATTGTTAAATGTCATTACAGAAGTACACCAAACAGCATATGGAAACCAAAAGGCAAACCCAGGGATGACATGGAGGAACCAGTACTAAGCTTTAACTCAAAACATGATGGTATGGATGATGGCATGGGGGACACACTCTAACAAATGGACTCAATCAATCGAGTCCCTGAATCTTGGTAATTTAATTTATATGCAAATATAGAGAGGACTATTATTAGCAAACAACATACATTGCTTTAACTCAAAACATGATGGTATGGATGATGGCATGGGGGACACACTCTAACAAATGGACTCAATCAAACGAGTTATTGAGTCACTGAATCTTGGTAATTTAATTTATATGCAAATAGGACTATTATTAGCAAACAACATGCATTGCTTTAACTCAAAACATGATGGTATGGATGATGGCATGGGGGACACACTCTAACAAATGGACTCAATCAAACGAGTCACTGAATCTTGGTAATTTAATATTATATGCAAATATGGAGAGGACTATGAGCAAACAACATACATTGGTAAGATGCTGTAAGAGGATATATGGATTTCACATGGAATAGCTCATTCAAGTAAGATCGATTGGTTCAATAGCCACAGTAATCTATGTGATAAAACTTTCTGTAAAATGGGAGTTGATGAACTTAAATTGTTATGTTTACTATACCAAAATTGAACTTTTCCATTTTCAATAATCACAAACTTCAAAGTTACAATTTGCTGCCAACTTGGTCTTTCCGTTCCCGATGAAATAAACATAATTCTTTAGTTTTTGCGTGCATCTCAACTCAAAGCACGTCCTAATGATTAGATATCTCTGTTCATAACATTCCCAAATACTTATTTATTCATATTTTTTCCTTACCATCTTATTGTTGCTTTTTATCAGTGTGGTATATGTGCAACATTTCCGGGGTTGGGGAATTTTCACTGTACTCGCCTCATGACTTGCTTCCAGAATTAGTTAACTGGGATAAAATGTGTGCAAGAATTTGCCATTTAATACTATTATAGATGACCCAAAATGAGGTTAATTTTTTGCCTGAAATGGACTTAAAGGAAGAAGCACATCCCAAAATGTGGTTCATTTTGTCCTGCTGTTTCAAGTCAGGGGGAACACTTTCCCACCATGAGGAACATATGTGACATGATCAAGGGGAATGAGTCAGATGTCGCTAATATTGTTTTTGAGATATTGGCAAAAACAGTGTTCAAATTCCTTTGTTTTATATTGTTTTCAGCCGTTGATAAATGACTCAGTAAGCAGATATCAGATTTTGGGGTTTGCATCAAAATGTAGCATTTGTAAACTGCCAGAAAATGATGCAAAAAAGGCTAATTAAAAATTGCCGACATGCGACTCATTCCCCTTGATCATGCCACCTATTATCCAGTTAGTATACCACTCACTGCCCTTTATCTCTATTAGGATAGCATTTTGAATTATTAGTCCATATTTCTTATATCAAATCAGCTCAAATATTGCCATCATATTTAATTGGCCTATTCCAGTTGAAATCCATACACTCCTATGGAAGACATGACCTTAATCTCCCACACAGGGAGTGTGAATTTCAAATGGGTTACCTGAATGGTTGACTCCATTTGAAATCTACACCCCCTGTGAGGGAGATTAAGGTATCTTCAATAGGGGGTGTATGGATTTCAACTGGAATAGACCATTATATGCATATTTTGTGACTCTTTAATCTATGCAAGCCAACATAATAATATCTTTAATGAAGCTGTAAACAATACTGTCTTTATGTTCATTTATTTAATATTTTGATGTTGCTAGGCATATAATATGTTATGATCATAGCTATATCCATGTATACTATCTGGGCATACATGTAATTATGACATAATGTTTGTGAAAAGAATCTCATTTTATGTGGTTTTATGTCTTCCCAGCAAACACAAAATTGTTTTTAAAACATTTGTTATAAACTGTTTTGGTTTTGTTTATAAATTGTAATAATTATCAAATGTTGGGTTATAAAGGTCATGAAAACACTTTTAAAACATTTTATATGGAAAAAAACTACAACAGCAATTAAAATAGTTGTCAAAATGTTATTGTAAAATGACATATTTTGTCGACACAATAACATCATGTCAGATTGTTTTGCAGCATGTTTTAAAAATGTTTTGAATATAATTAAAGTGTTTTATATCCATTATAGAACCTGACATTTAAAACATTTTCTGTGAAACATTTTGTGTTTGCTGGGTCCCAACCTCTAATAAAATCAATTTGATATTTACGTGCTACAGAGTACAGCAGCAAAAAGTGCAAAAGAGGTTTGGCCAGAGAAGATATCTTATCCTTCCCAGAATCCTTTGCAACATGATGCAAATGACTGACATTCCTACTACTTTGTTACAGGCACCCTTTGTTTTCATAACGAGAATAGACTGGCTAAAACATGGGTCGATAGTCAAGAAATACACATCTTTTGTATGATCCAGATGTGCTGTTTTCAATGAGGTACCCTTTGTCACTATCTACCCATGTTGCACTAGCAAATACGTACAAGGAACTAAAGTGGAAGAAATGCATTATGGGAAGTGTAAGATATCTAACCTGAGTTGTGGCAGTGATGTTTATATAGCATTTCATTATCCACAGCCTCATCCCCTCACTTTTCTCCATAACTCGCAAACGCAAAATCAGAATCAACTGAAATTTGGGGAAGAAGCTTTGTTCGTGGATATCTATTGAAAAATGTCAAAAAAGGAGGATGCTAGGATCACAAAATACTTCTTTATTAGGCACTTTATCCAGAAGAGCTTTTGTGATTGGTATGGGATATCAAGCATTTACTAATGATACAAATTTACAGAAACTTTATTATAATAATAATGTGGTATATTTACTCAGGGACTTAATTGAGGGTCAAGGTTCATGGGGTGTATCCTAAAGGGAAGGGGTAGAGTGGCCTGTGTCTGTAACATAATATTTTGCAAAAGTTGTGGTTATCATGACCCTCCTTTTGGCCAAAGTTATGGTTATCATGGCCCTCTCTTTGGCCAAAGTTGTGGTCATCATGGCCCTCTTTTGGGCCAACCCAAGCACTCTACCTAGGCCAATCTTACCTCAGATTAGTCATTTGCCCTTGTGTATCAGCAGGGTTGCCAAAAGATTTTAGCCCGAATCGCAGGTCAAAAAAATCAAAAAGTCGCCCAATTTTTCTCTTTACCATTGATTTCTATAGGGCAGGAAACTATCGGAAGTCGCGGGAGCCAAAGTTGAAAAGTCGCCCAAATTTTTCCTTAACCTTAACCAAAATTGTCAAAAGTCACTGGGAAAATCTTCAAAAGTCGCCCAATTGGGCTACCAAATCGCGGGTTTGGCAACCCTGTCTATCAGATGTATGCATCTGTCTAGGTCTAAACAAAATTGGCTATTCCAGTTAAAATCCATACACCATCCATGGAAAACATTACCTAAATCTTCCAAACAGGGAGTATGAATTTTAAATGGGGTTACCTGAATGAGTGACTCCATTTAAAATCTACACCCCCTGTGTGAGAGATTAAGGTCACATCTTTTATATGCGGTGTGTGGATTTTAAATTGAATAAACCAAATGCATATACATTTTATATAGTTGTAAAATGTTGGGTACTACAAATGCATTTGTATATAAGGTGAACGCTAAGAAAAAGTTCACACACAATCATACCTGAAGTTTACAGGAATCCTGTGCATGGGCAAATGAAGATGTGAATTGCCTACTAATTTATCTCTGTACAAATAATCTGTATACATGTACGTTTAATACTAAAATACTATTGCATTTACGCTAGGAAATTTGAAATGCTTAATGAAGAACAAAATATTATGTAATAAGAAAAAAGCTTGCCAATTAATTTACAAGTTATTGCTAACAAAATGAATGTACTTTGGTGCAATAGTGTTCAAATTTTTGTGTGGTTGAAATGTTTTGGTGGAAGTCCATGTTTGAGTTTGTCTTGTAGGCACTGGTGGTACCTGCAAAGAGGGAGGGGTCACCCCCTCCCCAATCTTAGGCCTTTTCTCTAGTCAAAATAAACACTTTTGGGTAAACAAATGTCCACATGGCCACTTTTAGGCAATATATTTTGGGGAAATCTGCTATCGCTACTGTATGTAGGAGAGGACATCAGCATATTTAACTCGGAACATGAATAAATACTGGAGCTATCTACATGATTGTTTCAGATCCAGATTTGTTTGGACCACTTCAGTCCAAATCTAGAATGTGTATTAAATCCAGATTGTTGTACATCATTGTGAATTTTTGGTGCCAAACTTAGATCAGAATCAGCCTGGGATACCTGCCCAAGATAATGCACTTTACTCTTCTTATGCATTACTTTGAAGTGGATCTAGACTACATTAATGCAAATCAAACTGGATCACAATTTGATGTATGAACGGTCCTGTAATAAGTTCCAGTTGTATGCTCAGTTTTAAGGGGTTAAACATTTTTTCTTCTGCTTGTAAAATTTTTGTTGCAGAAACCAAATCAACTTCTCATCCTAAGAGGGGGGCGGAGTTCATCTTTTGTAACTCCTCAATGCAACAGGCAACTACATGCATTCCCAAATAATTTTTGACATTGATCAACAAACCTCCTTATCTAGTCAGTCAAATATATCAGATTTGGATGACAAAATTTCTAGAAACAATAATTTGTTTGTAAGAATGCATGCAGGGATGCTTTTTTGTACATGTATGGTTCATGGGCATTCCAGTTGTAATCCATACGCCCCTATGGAAGACACGACCTTAATATCCTACAAGAGGAGTGTGAATTTCAAATGGAGTCACCCATTCAGGTAACCCTATGAACGTAACCCTCTGTGGAAGATTAAGGTTGTGTCTTCCATAGGGGGTGTAAGGATTTCAACGGGAATAGTCCTTTGTCTGCAAACCAATTGTGCCTTTTTTTGTTGTTTATATTATGTAATTATGCATTCCTACTTGAACAATCAATCAAATGGTCCAATTTAGACTTTGTTTTAGATGGACGTGATTTGTACATAATCTTTTGAATCATGTGATTCTTTTGTGGCAAAAATGTTGTATCGTAGTTATACTTTCTCAATTCAAACAAATGTTGTTATATTTTTGGTGTGTAAAATATAGGGGCCCATTAAAGGTAAAAACAAAGATAACATATACTTCAACTATAGTGGTAATCAGTTTGGAGGGATGGGTTACTCAGAATTGACTGTTTTAACCCCTGAGCACTGTACCCGCCGATCTAACATTGCCTCTGATTCCCGCTCTGATTGGTCAATCATGTGATACTTTCACTTTAATCACCAATCAGAATGGAGATTTGCAAATAATTCTGAAATTATTCTAACAATGTTGCTGATTGGGCCAATTGATAATGAAATCTTCTTTTTGGCCAATTGGCAGGTAATTCTCATGGGGTTAACAGTTGGTTAGCTTGGGTTAACACAAAATTAAAAGAAATGTAGCCAAATGTTAGAAATGGGAAGGAAAAGTATGATAACATATTTTTGCAAAAAGATGCTAAATATGAATATGAGAATTAGTGTAAGTAATTAGCTCTGCTGTTATCTGTTTACAAATACCGGTACATCCCTCCAGTTCCACTTGAGTGAGAGGTATCATGTTAGGCCTATAGGTTTCGGCCCATAGATATAGTTTGCTTATGGGCTGATGCCTCAACACGCCTCTTAACTCAAGTAGAACTGGTAGGCATATTGAGTAAACAGAGAATATATAGGCCCTTTATTTCTTCAATTCATTATCAAATCTAGCAAGGCTGGGTCTCGTTTAATAATCTTAGGTCACATGTACCTCCATGAACTTTTGGTCCTTGACCTTAACTACTATATTCTTAGGTCACTGTGGTATTGCACCTCCATACTCTTAGACACTTCTAAAAGGATGATGAGTTAATTGAACCTAAAAAGGTTTCTGAGCTGTCCTGTAGGCTGTATATAGAACCTTACATGGTTCTACTAAGAACCAAAAAAGATATATGGAAAGGCTAGAAAGAACTACTTTAGACCTGAAAAGGTTCTGCAAAACCAGAAGGTTCTACATACAATAAAGGCAAGAACTATTTTTTAAGAGTGCATGATAGGGTATAGTCCAGGTAGGGCACAGCGGTTCAGTGTTTCTAAAATTTGATAATAAGGAAAAAAGGGTCATTAGAGCTAAGTGTAAGTATGAAAAATATAGAATTTCTACATTGTACACACTTTTGAAAAACAATCAATATTTTGTATTTGACTAGCTTTGGAAATTGTAATATAATAATATTTTTTTGAACAAATTGTACCTTTTGATACTGCTTGTGATATTTTATGTGATATACTATGATGATATTGATGATAAATAAACTGGTTCTTAAACCTTATGATTTCTTCTGTTTGTACTCTTTTGTTTGTGATTTGTTTAAAAAGTTCAACAATTTATATTCCCTAGCCGATGAAAGATTCTGCAAAATAAGGTTTTGCCAAACAATGTTTTTTTTTCAATAATCGCGTTTTTGATTCATATTTTTTCTTTTGATAAACATTGCTGATTTTGTTCGTTTGTGATGTCCTCAATATTTTTTCAAGATAGAATCACTATACGTTTTGAGAGTTCACTTGCCTATAGTTGGCTTAGCTTGAAATTCCCCTGGACAAGGAACTTACTGCTAATTGTCTTCTTGTATCCCGTACGAAACTCGGAGAGCTCATCCTGGTATGATTTTGTGGAATGTCTAGGGCATTGCGATATCGCAATAAAGTTAAATACATTTTAACTTGCGACGAGTTGCGTTGAGTTGCGGCAAAAAGTAATCGATATATCGGCATCGCAAATCAACGCATCGCAAATGCGGTGGTAGTATGAACGGACCTTTAGACATTCAGCTACCTTCCTGCCAGCTGTAAAAGGGTTTCACCTAAAGACTCGAACGTTGAGTATTGCAGCCGCTTATTGTAAATGTTTACATTTAATTTAGCAAACAATGAAAATGTTCCTTTGAAAATCAAAATGTATTTTGAAATGGTTTTCCATGCTGTCGAAAGTGTAATAGACTCATGCAGTATATTCTCGTGTTACACTCAAAGCCATCCAATATAATGCTCTATGGTTCAACCAAAGTTTCACTCAACTCTCCATGTTAAGAAAAAACTAACGCCAATATAAAATAACTCGTAGTAGTCTGGTCGTTGAACATTTTGACGTGGAAAAAATTGTTAACAAGCTGATTTTTGCACCAGATAATCAGAATGCATTATAGACCAACATATCCAAAATCCGCAAAAATCCGCCGTGGGGAATTTGTTTTATCCAAGATGGCCGCCAAAATGGCCGCCATAACATATAACTTGCTGTATATCATCATCTGAAGCAGATATGATGATGATTTTAGTGTCTTTGAATAGGTGTAAGAGGTCAGAGAATTCAAATTTGTACACATCTAGAACACCAATGTCTTCACTCACACTTGAATCCAAGATGGCTGCCAAAATGGCCGCCACAACATGTAATTAGCTGTATCCCAGCTTCTGAAGCAGATATGATGATGATTGTAGTGTCTTTGAATAGGTTTTGGAGGTAATATAATTCAAATATGCAATTATCTAAAACACTAATGTCTTCATTCACACAGGAATCCAAGATGGCTGCCAAAATGGCTGCCACCATATGACATTATTAGCTATCTTTGCGTCTGAAGCAGATATATCAATGATTTTTGTGACTTTGAATATGTTTTAGGTGATGAAGAATTCAATAATTTGACCGCAACTGAAGTCTTCACTCACACTGGAATCCAAGATGACAACCAAAATGACTATTCAAAGTACTATTATACATAATTAGCTCTCGCTATACAGCCGATGATGATTTTAATCTTTGAATATGTTCTGGATGCTCTTATGCTCTTGATCATCAAAGTCATTGGTTGCGAGCTTAACCCAAAGCATTGCGCACCCGCTTGCAAATGATTCTGCAGGCTGTGGAAATACGCCGCTCTTTCAGTAGGTAGAAGATTCTGTGTATTACATGATGCCTTGCTTGAGGATAACATAGTTATGAATTTGGTGAAGGGTAGACCGTTTAGAGAATCTTCTTACTTGCCACCATATAAAGATAACAAACAATCTGATGCCGGCTTCACCAATTTTGTTCTACTGTCGCCTCAAGATAGCTGCTGTAATTCCTGATTGATCTAGATTTGATGTTACTATCAATGGTTTCCATGTATCGACCCAATAACGAGATGAACTGACTTTTGTTCTTCTCAATTCGAGATATAAAGGAAGATCTGCTGGTTGTGGTGAGTCTTCATAGATTCTGTGAGCTGGATATCTGCACATGTTTCCCCCACTCTTCTCTGGTGCTCATCATCGGGTCTTTTATTGACAGACCCTGTGCGTAGCCATCAAAAACAACACAACAGTTTCCATATCTTGAACGCACATGATTGAAAATTGCATTGCTAAAATGTTTTTACTTCATTTAAACCTTATGAAGAAAGAGCGCTGCCATCAAGAACATGTATAAGTTGCTCCCTTTGCTAAGACGATTTCACACCGTTTAGGCTTTGCTATCTGTGCTTTCACTGGTTAACGCATATAGCATTATCCTTCAATAGAGAAGTGGCAATTGTGGCAAGATCATAGTATGAAGTCACACTGTTTTTCCTCTGTACTATAGCTACAAGGCGTGAAAGCAGATGACTTAGTATGAATTTTCTGTTTATCAACCTGAATTGCTGATGAAAGCAGATGATCTAAAGACCTCACTTGGTCATTTCTTTTACCTGACGCTTCTTTAAGATTCATAATGTAATTCTGAATGTTTACCCCTACCTGTCTTGTCACAGCTGATGCAATCACAATGAATGACAAATAAGTTAGATCATAGACCATTTAATGGTCTATGGTTAGATCATCTCTTTGCTGGGTAGATACTTGGAAGCCAATGTTCAGATCGTGCACAATGATAGTGCTGGATATGTAGACACCTTGATAGTGGCATGTACCCTTCAATTTGCCTTAAGGAAGAGAAGTAACAGAGGTAGCAGATGACACAGGTTTTATACTTGTCCTTTTGATTTACCACTGGAACCAGAATATGGCAGGTATCTACTTCCATTCAGAGGAATAATAATAATGATAATAATATAATAATACACAGACTTAGAGAGTGCTTTTTAAATGAAGAAACAAAGCTATGGAAAAGGAATATGCAAGAGGGAGGAAACATTAGGTGAATAGGTGAGTTTTCAGGTTCGTTTTGAAGGTTTAGACATTTGCAGAGTCACGAATGTGGGAAGGCAAGCCATTCCATAAAACAGGGGCAATGATGGAGCAGTAGAGCGCAATGAGTACCCAGAATGACGAGTGTGAAGTATGGATGACAGGTATCCAGGTGTAGATGAATGTAGGACCTTATAAACATGGACGAGAGTGCGAAGCCAGTGCAGACTATGAAGCAAAGGAGAGGTATGAGTATA
Organism: Amphiura filiformis; assembly: GCF_039555335.1. Classification (NCBI taxonomy): domain Eukaryota; kingdom Metazoa; phylum Echinodermata; class Ophiuroidea; order Amphilepidida; family Amphiuridae; genus Amphiura; species Amphiura filiformis. The sequence goes on along the minus strand of NC_092645.1, from coordinate 30,624,403 downwards.
TTTTGGCTCTCTAAAAATGAGTCTGGCGCACTTATTCTGGAGAAGCTGCAGGTGGGTGAGGTTTTTCTGGGAAATGCCATTGAGCAAGGAGGAGCAGTAATCAATCTTGGACAGGACGAGAGTCCTAACCGCATTGGTACACGCATCAAAACTGAGGAAACGCCTAATCCTCCAAATATTGCCAATCTACCAGTTCAAAGTTTTGGACAAATGCGCAACATAACTGGACATCTTCATGTCATGGTCAAAATGACCCCTAAATTCTTTATGGGTGAAGATACAGAGATCTCCAACCCATCCAAATAGAGGGTGAGATGTTTGAGATTAATGTAGTGATAATCAGAAGAGGCAGCAAAAAACTCAGTCTTGGCCATATTGAGCTTAAGCCTGTTACTGGTGAGCCAAGCTTGTAACACACGGATGCAGTTGGAAAGTTTGAACAAGGCACAAGCTGCATCACCCGGGATGGCAGGATTAAAGGTGATAATCAAATATGTCACAGAAGAAAGGGTTGGTGGTATAGAAAGTTAAAGACCTGGTGAAGTAGTGACATCCCATCTTCTGTTCATCCGTGCATCGAGTGGTTGTTGTGACACCACTTCTGCTACATTAAAACGTGAACACGTGAAAACTAATCTGTTGAAGAAAAACAGTCACCGGAATTACAGCAGTTGCCTGTGGTTATGAGCAATCCTGAGGAGACAGTAGAACAAGTTCAACAAATTGGTGAATCCGGCATCAGAATGTTTGTTATCTTATATGGTGGCCCGGGATGGTGGCAAGTAAGGAGATTCTCTAAACGGTCTACTCTTCGCCAAATTCATCACTGTGGTATCCTCAAACAAGACATCTCTTAATACACAGAAGCTTCTGCCTGCTGAAAGAGCGGCATATTTGCACAGCCTGCAGAATCATTTGCAAGCGGGTGAGCAGTACTTTGGGTTTCCCTCGGCTACAAGCTCACAACCAATGACTTTGATGATTAAGAGCAATAGGGTTCACTTGGAAACTCTCTGCATCAGAGAGTACATGTACACCAGTCATGACAGATTAGTTTGGATTCAGCACCTCAAAGCTTGCTTCAGTTTATTTGATACAAGTGTAAACTCTCCTCCAGGAATCCTTGTGGAAGTAACGGATGCTAAAGCAAAAGGGACTTAACTGTCTTAAAATTTGCTGAAATACTGAGGAGATTATTACTTGCAGTGTGAAAAGTAATAGCAAAATTATAATCTGTGATCCCTAAAACCTATTCCCCAAGAACCTATTCTACGATAGATTAAAAGCATCTTCAGTAGCTATATAGCGAGAGCTAATTATGTATATTATATTCATTTTGGTTTTCCATCTTGGATTCGAGTGTGAGGGAAGACTTCAGTGCGTTATATATGTAATAAATTGAATCTTTTGTCCCTAAAACCTATACAAAGACACAGCAAGTCATTTTCATGTATGCTTCAGAAGCAAATGGTAGCGGCCATTTTGGCAACCATCGTCGATTGCTGTGTGAATGAAGACATCAGTGTTATAGATAATTGCATTTTTGAATCACATGACCTCCAAAACCTATTCAAAATCACTAAAATCATCATCATATCTGCTTCAGAAGCTGAGATACAGCTAATTATATGGTATGGCGGCCATTTTGGTGGCCATCTTGGATTTTAGTGTGAATGAAGACATCAGTGTTCTAAATATGTTCACATATGAATTCTCTGACCTCTTACACCTATTCAAAGACACTAAAAGCATCATCATATCTGCTTCAGAAGCTGAGATACAGCAAATTATATGTTTTGGTGGGCATTTTGGCGGCCATCTTGGATAAAACAAATTCCCCATGGCGGATTTTTGCGGATTTTGGATATGTTATTCTATAATGCATTCTACTTATCTGGTGCAAAAATCAGCTTGTTAACAATTTTTTCCGGGTAGTACCTGTTTTTTATCTTCAACGACCATACTATAGATGAAACTCATAACATCCCTCATTCCTCAAGAAATTTACATCTTTACTAAAAAAATAATAAGCTGAATGCAGATAGTGACAGACAAAGACAGAAATGGGGGGGGGCAAATGATTATCTCTGTCATTGAAATCGAGGTGTCGTCGGGGACTCGTGGCACTCTGTTGCACCAAAATTTCTTACAGGTGCTAGGTGTTCTCTTAACTAATTCTGCGTTGATTTTCGAAAGACCTCTTTGGAGTAGTATTTGGATAATTCGTGAGGATTAGAAATAGGACGGCCCAGAATGAATATTATAAGCCCGCAGATCTGTCAATTTTTAATCCAAAGACCTGTTATCAAGAACTCAAGACTCATGGAGGACTATCACCATATAGGTCAAGGAAGCCAAGACCAAAAGACAGCTACGCAAGTCACTCAGGAAATACGGGCAGTAGGCCTAGGCTTAATAGCGAGCGTTCCAACCAAACTTCCATGGCCTGTTTCTCACAAGTTGTCCCAAACCCTTGTAAAAATGGAGATTTTGTCAGAGGTAAATTGTACTATTGGTAGCTTTAATTTGGTATTTGTTTGGTTACAATCGGACATTCATATCTAAAGTTATTGCCAATACAAGATGATAAGTCACGGAAAAGTACTAGAAATAGCAGCTCATTCTTATGTTATTACTATATAAATCATTTCTTTTGTATTTTATTGTTTTCAAGCTGCGATCATAACAATATTATTTACAGCAAAGTAAACAACAATTTATGGTGTAAACTGTTTTAGTAATTTGGGAAAAATATAAATCAATACAAATATCAATATTTAAATGTAAGTGTTTCTAAAATTTGAATTAAAAAAAAATTCTGTGCAAAGGTGGGTGACCGACCCCTAAGAAATTTTGTTTAGACATATTTTTCAAAAATTCCAACATTTTGGGGAATGTGCTACATGCATGGCAAATATTGCCAGAATTTTACCAATTACATTTAATTTGTCGTAGGCCCTATTATTTAAAGATTTCTTTGACCATAAGAATTTATGTTAGCCAATCAACGATATAGGGCCAGTTATTCTCATGATGTAGGCCTACGTGTAAAAAAAAGTTTTGAACAATTAAAGCAGAAATATTGCCCGATATCGCATTTCAAATTATTTTCTAGAACCCAGATGTAGGCACCATCATTATGTGGCAAAATAAAAAATAACCACGTAACAAAAACTGTAGGTATTGCAAACTATTCTAAAAGAAGAATTTGAATTTCAGTCAATTTTAAATAGAATAGAAATTACACATTACCGTGGTTACTAAATTCGTTGTTGTACATACTATGCTATTCTAATTGAAATTCATACACACCGTATAATCTCACACACAGGGGGCGTAGATTTCATTCAAATGGAGTCACCCATACAGGTAACCCCATTTGACATTCACACACTGTGTGGAAGATTAAGGTCATTAATGGGTGTATCAATTTCAATTTCAACTTTCCTAGGGTAGATATAAATGAATACAATATAAATGATTAAATTAAATTAGATTAAATGAAAAATAAAACTATTTAAAGCATGTTGGTTGAAAATATTTTACATTATATTACATTGTATTATATATATTATTTTCAACCAACTGCCAACAATGACTGTTTTATTGCGTCTTGTGTTTTTCTTTTAGTCTCGTTTCTTTTCTTTCCAAACGTCATCAATATGCATATTCATGAGGTGACATCACTAAATTTGCATATCAATGAGGTGACGTCACTAAATTTGCATATTCATGAGGTGACGGTCGTTATATGCATATTCATGAGGTGACGTCACTAAATTCGCATATTCATGAGGTGACGTCATTAAATTTGAATATTCATGAGGTGACGTCATTAATATGCATATTCATGAGGTGACGTCATTAATATGCATATTCATGAGGTGACGTCATTAATATGCATATTCATGAGGTGACGTCACTAAATTAGCATATTCATGAGGTGACGTCACTAAATTTGCTTATTCATGAGGTGACGTCACTATATATGCATATTCATGAGGTGACGTCACTAAATTTGCATATTTATGAGGTGACGTCACTATATTTGCATATTCATGAGGTGACGTCACTATATTTGCATATTCATCGGGTGACGTCACTAAATTTGCATATTCATCGGGTGACGTCACTAAATTTGCATATTCATGAGGTGACGTCACTATATTTACATATTCATGAGGTGACGGCACTATATTTGCATATTCATCGGGTGACGTCACTACATTTGCATATTCATCGGGTGACGTCACTACATTTGCATATTCATGGGGTGACGTCACTAAATTTGCATATTCATGAGGTGACGTCATAAATTTGAATATTCATGAGGTGACGTCACTAAATTTGAATTTGCAGATTTATGAGGTGATGTCATGAATTTGCATATTCATGAGGTGACGGCACTATATTTACATATTCATGGGGTGACGTCACTAAATTTGAATATTCATGAGGTGATGTCATACATTTGAATATTCATGAGGTGATGTCATAAATTTGCATATTCATGATATGACGTCATAAATTTGCATATTCTTGAGGTGACGTCATTAAATTTGCATATTCATGAGGTGACGTCATAAATTTGCATATTCATGTGGTGACGTCATTAAATTTGCATATTGATGAGATGACGTCACTAAATTTGCATATTCATGAGATGCGTCATAAATTTGCATATTCATGAGATGACGTCATTATCTGCATGTTCATGAGGGGATGTCATTAATTGCAACAGTTTGAAATAATTGCGGCTATGTTATGGCTATCCTTCCATTTTATTGAACTATATATTTTACAGTGTTTTGATTCGTTATAGAAAATAAAATCATAATTTATTGATATAAACAGTCAACTTATGCTTTCCAATAACAATCAGTTTGATACAGCCGGTATAGGCCTAATAAAAAAAATCGCCATTGTAAGTTCCTAGCCAATACTCAAATAGATGATGTACACTCCTATATCACTAATAGGCCTACTTATCAAATTTCTGGAAAAGTGCACATACGACGGAAATGAATTATAAAATCTATCTGATTGAGTTAATAAATAACATAACCAATCGGAGGCCTAATATAAGCAGGGTGATGCTACATTACATACATTGGGCACACATCATGCATTGTGCGTTACAAACACATCTAGTCGTTCAATAGCAAATTCGTATCGAAGGCATATGAAAAGTGTCGAATTGTAGGTCTAAACATGCTCCTGGCACAAACTATAAGGTACAATGAAATTAGACGATATCATATAACCAAAATGCAGACAACAGAGCGGAAATGGGTGTGATGACAAATATTCCATGACAATACGCAGTGTTGCTGCTTCCTGGTATTATTCCAAATGTAAGGTTTCCAAATGCGAGGCACAAAAGTGCTGAAAACTGCTGTATTTAGGTAATGATGAGTATAGGATTAAATTTCAATGTAAATAGACTAAATTAATATATCCCGCACTTTTTCTGCTCATCATTTAAAGCTATAATGTGTGATTTGCATAAAGAATAGATTCCTATTTGATTGTTAGTTTCCATTGATCACATCGTCCCCTTTTAATTTCGAGCCAAACAAATGAGGTAAAACGAAGAAAATTGCTATTTCATTCCAGCGCCTACAATGCGTGTATTAGCCTGCCGATCGTAGTAGCTTCACGAAGCCGGGACGAACAAACAAGACGTAATAGGTGATATATGCCTACACATAGTTTATACGTCAAGACGTAAGACGAATTGCGATTTGCACACAGTTTATACGTCACTGATTCAATAATACACATGCACGGGATGTGCTTAGCCACCACTCGATCGGTGAACTCGGAATAAAACCGGAGATTTCCGGTACTATAAAAACTTTTACTGTAATTAGAGCACTTCAGGCTTAGTCTTTCACGAGGTATTTTAGTACACCATTTGGCATTGGGCATTACAATCCCGCAAAAAGTAGAAATTCGAGAAAAATTGAGGGCATCACTGTGGAGCAAATCACACATTATGGATTTAACTTATGTTCTCCAATCGAAATAAAGACTGACGCCTTTACCTTATTTACATTGACATTTAATTATTTATTAGGCTATTATTATTATATTATTATATTATCATGATTATTGAATACATATCCACGATTCCCTTGGACATATCCGTGTGAGTATGTCACTGACTGATTGACTTTTTAAAACTCAACCTAAACTAAACTGAACTTTCACTGAAATCCCTTCCATACCTAACATGACCCTGGATAATTTCCGTATTCTCATACCTCCATACCAAGTTCACATTATCACCGTGAATAACGGATTTTGGGAACATAATTGTGTTGCAACTCGTCACCAGAAGTCAACGGCTTATCAGCCTACCATAATTAGTATAAGGGTTAGTAATGAACTGCGTCCGGAACAATTTGGATATAGCCTGATTTTATAGGGTGATTATGATTCAATAATGAGAGGTGTTCCGTTCTAACTTATCAACCAATCGAAAGGTGTTAAGTTGTGTAATAATATTTATGTTAACAACCATGTTATAACCTTTCATATTCTGACATTAACACCCGCCATACATCGAAAAAATATAAATAGTAAAAAGGAAACCTTTCCCCGGGAACTTTTCTCTTCACCACGAGCATATTCGAAGTCAACATGAAAATTGCATTCAAATTAGTACGATCATGCCTAGTCTTGGTTTAGCGGTTCTTCAGATAGATCTACTCAATACCGAGAAATTATTTGTATGGTATTATGCATTCAGTCTGGTCACGAGTTGAAGCGTAAGCCTATACCTAAGGAAGCGAAACAGATCTTTCAATGTCTGATTTAATTATTTTTGTCCGCTTGAGTACGTAACAATTCACTTTCCAAAGTTATTCTCATTTATCGTAACCTTATATGGATTTCAAACACGAATTTCATTCCAATGGACACGGCTTAGCACGTTTTTATGACAGATATAAATCCACAACAGTTGCGATGAAGTAGCTACGCATTATGACAATGTTTATTAATGTTTATAAGATCGAGGTGGAAGTTTGTTATTAAAATATAATCTGATATATTTAATTCAAGCTGGACCAAGCTGTTTTTAGTCACACGAGGCCTAATTTAGGCACGGAGTCTTTGCTAAGCTGCAACGTGGATATCATATCTGCAACACATTTTTTTAAAGACGAAACGCAACTTTGAAGGCTACGGTTTACACGGAATACTAAGAAGAACCAGCTAGATTCGTCGAAAGCTCTTTGAAATCTCCGAAGCCACACCTTGTTCAGGGACAGTTTGTTGGAAACTTTTTGTTCATAAAGGAATGTGTTAAGATGAGCGGCTTACACGTGATTGCTATGTTGTGTGATTGAATTACAGGAATTGAAGGAAGTTTTAACACGCTGAAGAACATTTTGACGACAGCTTCTTAATGGAATAGGCTTTACAGCTTCGTTAATTTGTCTGTGGCACTTTTTACCAACTTCGGATTTGGGTTATATAGCGCATTGTTGCAGTATTTTACGGTCCAGAAGAGGAATACCATTATATAATACTATATTGTTTACCATTGTACGGTACAAGAGAGGAATAGTCTTGTATGAGTATATGCTATTTGTTTTACACAGAAAGATGTAAAATTGTGAATTGGTTTTGACATGGGTATTGCGTGATTTACACCGATAAAAATGATGTTTGCTATTATATCAATGTAGATTGGTGTCGTTACGTAGTTGATACTCGGAAAAGAAAGCGAAAGGCCAAGGATATATACTTTGACTTCAACCTGGTAAGTATAAGCTAGTATAAACAATTGTTTGAATGATATTTGCTTATACCTTTGTCTCAAAGAGCGAGCGTGAGACCTTTTTAAAATATATGATCATGTGGGTAATTAGGCTATTGAAGCGGTGTTATATTGTTTTTAAATACATTTGTCTCAAAGAAAGTGACACTTTTTGATATTGGGTTGCAGCTACAGTAGGGCCAATTTGCAGTAGAAGGTGCTATTCAAGTAGTATACTTAAAAGATACTTAATAAATACTTCAGATAACAAGGATCCCAGTCTCTTAAACATGTTTATCACAATCTCAATCACAATAATAATGCTTAAACTCTAAATTTTGCAACGGATAATGTTGTTGTGACAAAATGATTGAACCGTTTGTTGCACTGTATTGATGTTATGTGCACTAACACATAGTTGTCCCGAAAATACATGGTGTAATTTGTATAGAGAGCAAAGAAATTGTCTTTACCAAAAGACTAATTTGATAAGCACTGCAGGTTTATTCAAAGTACGTAACATCAAGAGAGTGCAACAAACGGTTCAACCATTTGTTCACAACTACATTACCGTTACAAAATTTAGAATGTAGTTTTAGCAATGAATTTCAAAAGAACAATCAAGCATATATTGCCCAATGCTGACAGAGAGGACTGGTCCCAGGCCGGTAAACTTGATTTTGAGATTGGATGTCTGGAGAAGTTAAATGTATCAAAATTAAAACTTTTAAGAGACGCTAAAACAGTCTAATACTGGAAAATTGCGTTTGGTGACAGGATTGTTAAATCAAATTGATCTCTGATACTTACCATAACTACTGGTTGGGCGTGTACCCATTGTGTCTCACACCTGTTTGGCAATATGTCTTTCCTTCTTCAATGTTTTCTTCTGATTCATTCATGTTTAATCAGGGATTCAGGCTTTTGCCTGAATTCAGGCTTCTTTGTTGTCCAGATTTACGCAATTTCTTTCATTTTCATTTTCAGCCCGTTTTAGGGCCATTCTGATTATTTTCACGCCGTTTTTCAGGTTTTTCAAACGTGGGCTTTCATCCCTGTTTAATAGTGCAAGACCCAATGATAAGTAAGACGCAATTTACAATAGGTTACTACCGCAGCATTCACAAAACAAAAACATTTTGCCGAAAAATTGCGGGATTAGGCAAAGAAAAAGAACAATTTTGGTAAATAGACAAGTTTAAGAAACAGGAAAAAAGTTTGATAAACATGACCGTAAAGAGAATTTTGATATTTACACGTTAGACCAATAACTCTGGTGCCCTATGTAACATTTTATTGTTATGTTATGTTAAAAATTGAGATTGTCATATTTTGTAAAAATGTTGAGTCAATATCCTTAAAGGAGCTACAAACATTAATAACATCTGTTGTCTGGCAACCTTCGTCCGTTTTGGCTTAAAATGTTAACGTTAAAATTCTAGGGCCATTAAAGTGTTCATGTTCTTAACAACTACTCAACATTGCTCTTAAGGGTATACGAGGTATTGTTGGTCGAAGCAGCCAAAAAAAAAATCGATTTTCATTATCTGAATCATATTATTGAAAAATAACACTTTGGGGTTTTGAAAAAGTTCATTCAACAAATCATATACTTTGAAAACTTGCTTAATTTATTGTTGTTAATGAGTTATGTACGTTTTACAAAAGTGATGTTGTTTCAGCCGTCTTTACAACATAACTCAAGAACCACAGGACCTACAAAAGTATATCTGTGATATTTGAATTCTTCTACACGCTCGCTATGAATTGAGCAATGCAATTTTTGCTAAAGCTCACTACCTTTCGCAAGATGCTGTGAACTACTTCTTTTTTGCTGCTTCGACCAACAATACATCGTATAACCTTAAAGACAGCTGCAACAAGACGGAAATTAAGGTTGGAATGGAATTATGCAACCATGATTATGTGGAATATCAGAGTTATAGATGTGACATAATCATGGCTTCAATTTTTTCATGCAAACTCTAATAGATTATATTATTGCATGTTCCTTTTGGTCATTATAGCTAATTTTTTTAAAATAACATGCTTGATTTCGACCTTAACCATGTTAATATTTTAATTGAATTTACTCAATCGGAAGAGGTTTTCTCACACGCGAGAGTTAATTCAATTTCAACTTTGAATGCCTATTGTAAGTTAAAGTCAAAGTAAGGTGTTAATCTGAACATGATACCGCTACACATTCTAAATTCATGTTAAGTTCTTTCATGTAAGCCGCATCGTATATATATTATTTTTTAGACCGAATCTATAAATTTCTACCACAAACTAAGCTCCCAATTGACTCACTAATAAAACGCGGGGTATATAGTTTGACCAAAGACCTTCAATACAAGGCTATTGGTTTTATCCAGCGTTGGGTCCACTACGAATAACTCAAGTGTCGGTTAAGAACATTCAATTGAAAATAACACACAATATTGACCAACTTTTGAGTTATTCATATTTAGCCCAACGCTGGGTAAAACTAATGACCTTGAATTGAAGGTCTTTAGTCAAATTTACCCCGCGTTTTATTATAAGTTAATGGGGATCTCAATTGAAGACCTGAGCGCAAGAAGACCGTAAGTCCACTTGGCCCCTCAACATGTATAAAGTTGCGTATAGTTTGGTAATGTTTTATACATGTTCAGGGGTCAAAACAAATCTTTCACAACCTTTCATGATGTTTTCACCCTGGAACATGTATGAAACATTATAAAACCCTAAGAAACTACACGTAACTTTAGTGTATAGGCCTACATGTTGAGGGGCCAAGTGGACTTACGGTCTTCTTGCGCTCAGGTCTTCATTTATAGTTTCGGTCCAAAAAGTGTACTTTGTGGCTTATATGAAAGAACTTAACCATTAATTTAGAATGTGTAGATGTATTATCTTCAGATCAACACCTTACATTGACTTTGACTTACAATTGGCACAATTTAATTATTCAAACTTAAAATTTGATCAACCCTTGCATTTGATAAACCTCTTCCTGTTTAGCAGATTCATTTAAAGTATTAACATGGTTAAGGTCAAAATCAAACATGTTATGGTAAAAATTACGACAAAAAAGAACATGCGATACGTTGACAGAATGGTACAATATAATCCGTTTTTATATACGGGTTTTCCAGAATAAAATTACGATGGGTGCCTTTAATACACCAATACTGTCTCCTTTTACCAAAGCCGAGATCCGCCATAATTTGACAATAGGTAGCCAATCTTCATTCAATACATAAAAATAATACCGCCCCCCTTTTTGCCTGCGATCGGTATCAAAAAGAGTAAATTATTTATAATGGACACTGTCAATATATATAATGAAGTAATATTGCCCTCCCCGCTTTTTTTGGCATTGTAAATTGATTGAAAAAAGAGATGAATCCATTAAGTAAATTATTCACAATCTGAGACAGATAGTTTATAATGACCCCTTCAATTCCTACATAAAATAATACTGCCCCCTTTTGGCCATGTGACAAGAAATCTTACTTACTTTGACAATGGGTGTCTTCAATACAGGAAGAGCTTGTGTGTTGTTTAAAATAGATTGTTTCCTATTGGTTGGCTGTCACATCAGACTACCGTCTAGATGCTTTCTGTTCAATTAGCGTTGTTGCGGCTCCCGTATGCATACGCACCGTAGATTTTGATGAATAGACCTACGGTTAAAAGTCAATCAGCTGTATAATTTGAAGTACTCAACATGCGTGACACACCACGAGGAGCGTGCTGATATCAATCAATAAATCCGACTTGAAATCGAATCCATAGTATAATACCAGAGAAGATGAGAATAGAAGGAGGTCGCTCGCCCAAATTAAGCTGTTTACTATTACAAGTGCCTTTCACTATTCTATTGTAAGACCCCCAATAATCCGCACTTGAGATTCCCTCATTGCCGACCTGTGTTTCCGACTCACGGTCAATCGATCCGCTCTGAACCCAATGGAGAAAATATCCAAGCAGCGGAAGTGAATCGTGTCAAGCAACGACTGCCAGTACCCGAGTGAGCCCTCTGTACGAATCAAGGCTCCAGGCTGTGACCTTTGACCGCATGTTTACCAAAAAAAATTCGCATCGAGAGTCAACAAATTTCCGTCTATTTTGGTGAAAATTGCATCGAATTCGGCCGAATTTTCGGTAAGTTATGATATTTTGAAGTAGTTAATAGTTGAAAGTCAAGTTTCGGACGATTTTTACGGGGTCAAATATAAGGTTTTTGTTAGAAATGATAAGAAATATTTCCTGTAACTTCCTGCGATTAAAACTTCGCTGATAATGTTGCCAATACATGTTAGATTCATTCTAAAAGTTCATTTTCTGTGTACCATTGCGTACTTTTTTTATATTTTGCTCTAAAGTTTGGGTTCACGGCCTTCCGATTTAGGTCACGCAGCGTATTTTAGCAACGTTTTTATGGTTTTTGTGCCGCATGCAAGTTCGTTGTTTATTGTTTATCATGATCTGTTTTGTTGTTGCCATGTCGACGTCGACTGAACATTCACACTGTCATGACTGTCATGTCCATTTAATCATGATCATGGTCGCAACTTTTTATTTATTTTATTTTTTTGATAAAGAGCTTCTGTTTTAATAATGAATACCATATAATTATTGTAAATTATTATTTAAATTGATAAACTATTTGAAGATTCATTTCTCATTTGACAACTGTTCATGACATAATTTAATTTTAAATTAGGGGCTGTGCAATAATGAGCCCTGGCCTTGGTGGAGGGTAAATGGGGGGTGGACAAGAAATTTTTGACGAGCTGAAAGGGGGGCAGGGGTCAATTTAGAAAATAAAATTTACATGCACCACAGTAGAACTTTTTTATTTGAATACATGAATATGAGCTGAATCGATCGGGGCAGCAATTTTTGGCAAGCCAAGAGGAGGGACAAGTGAATTTTTAATTATGCAAAAACTTCAAAACTAGAGGGGTGTGCATCTGTTGTAAATATTGTTTGTACTCCGATTTTGGAGTTTTTGCGGGTGCTACGCAAAAACTCATCATTAGCCTGATTAGGGAGCGATCGTTATTTACGCTAGGGGGAATGGGCATGTTGAGGGGGAACCCAAATTTTGTTTTTGATCTTGAGGGGGGAACGCAAAATTTTTCGTTGAACCAGGAGGGGGATCGTTAAATTTTAAATGGAGAAATTCAGGAAAACAAGGGGGAATCCGAAAATTTTGAGCGGACGCGAGGGGGAACACAAATTTGTTTGTCAATATTTTTTCCAAAACGCCCATTCCCTCCTGCTGTAAAATAAGGATTGGTCCCTTATCTCCAAAAATCGGTGGTTCTGCAGCCGCCGCAAAAACTCCAAAATCGGAGGTTTTGCGTCAGTTTTAATTATTGTTAATAATGTTCTACTGTGCACTCCGATTTTGTGAGTTTTTGCGTAGGTTCTGTGTTAATATCATTATCTACGGTATTATAAAATATTATGCATGTATAAACAGTGACGGTCATACGCTATATAAAATGTTCTTTTAAATACCGTATTACGAATACTACATGTATTACTATGCATAGATAGCGGCAGACATTCGCTATATAAATTGTCCTTTTAAATGTTATCTATAGGGCAGTTCTGTAATTATGTCAACCAAATGGTCAAAAAATAAAGGTTTTTGTGACCTGTCATGCCAACTGAGAATGGGATTGGAATTAAATTTTCAGGTTTTACACTTCTTATGACTTCTATCATCTTCTCTGATCAGAGATACTTCCAAGTTCAAATACAAGAGTTCAAAATCCAAAAACTTTAATATTTTAGAAGTTCTGGATCCTCAAAGTCTTCTGAATGTACACCTGCAACTACGGAACTGCCCTAATAGTGAAGCGACAGAAATTTGCTAAATTGTCCTTTTAAATATTATGTATTTTTTATATGTGTATAGAAAGCGGCGGACATTCGCTATATAAATTGTCCTTATGCAGGCCTACCATACTGACTATAGTCCCACCCCGTTTTTAGGTTTTCAAACATTTTTCTAAATTGGGGGTGGAACCAAGGCATTAGCCAGAGGGGTGTCCAGGCGTCATTGGGACGCCCTGTTTTCAATTTGGACACCCTAAAATTCTGATATTTATAATGGAGTGAATAGGAAGTGGACACCCTGATTTTGAAGAATAAGGTATTTTTGACCATTTTTGACACCCTAAAGACACCCCTTTGGCTAATGCCTTGGGTGGAACTAGACTCGAACTTTAAAAAAAAAAAATTAAGTAGGATCATTTTTGCTGGGATCATTCATGGCTGACTTACAAAAAAAAAAATTGTAGGCCTATTTGTTTTTAATATATGCAAAGTGGTGATAATTTATACTCGATGTCATACTCTTAATGATTTCAAAATGGATACAAAACAAATTCAATGCATTTTGAAATGCATTAATAGAGTATGATTATTCTGTTATCACTTAGGCCTACAGTTTTTTTTTAAATTTTTTAAGTCAGCCATGAATGAACCTTTAGTCTTTAGCTCTAGGTCCAGTGACACTCTCCAAAACTGGGAAAAAAACCCTTTTTTAATTTCTTAAATTTTTCGAAAATTTGGGGGTGGGACTTTACTCGAAGGTGGGACTATACTCACGGTGTAGAGAGTGGCGGACATTCGCTATATAAATTGTCTTTTTAAATATTATGTATAAAAAGCGGCGGACATTCGCTATATAAATTGTCTTTTTAAATATTATGTATAAAAAGCGGCGGACATTCGCTATATAAATTGTCTTTTTAAATATTATGTGTAAAAAGCGGCGGACATTCGCTATATAAATTGTCCTTTTAAACATGTATAAAAAGCGGCGGTCGCCGGCGGACATTCGCTATATAAATTGTCCTTTTAAATATTATGTATAAAAAGCGGCAGACATTCGCTATATAAATTGTCTTTTTAAATATGTATAAAAAGCGGCGGACATTCGCTATATAAATTGTCTTTTTAAATATTATGTATAAAAAGCGGCGGACATTCGCTATATAAATTGTCTTTTTAAATATTATGTGTAAAAAGCGGCGGACATTCGCTATATAAATTGTCCTTTTAAACATGTGGCTATGTGTCTTGAGCTCGCCCCATTTTGCGTTGCGCAGCCTTTTTGAGCATATTTACATCTTTCGAGCTTGAAATCAACATAACATTTTACATATGTACCTCACCCTATCAAAAGTATACATTTCCTGAAAGGAAATTGCATGAGGAATCCAAATATGGCATTGACAAAACTATAGGAATTAGGGTAAAGTTGTCCAGACTAAAAATATCACCTAAAAATTTACTTTTTCATTTTTTATCTTTCAAACCACATTTTTTTAACCTCTACCCCTACCTTTGATTTCTCATCATATTTGAACTCCCCATGAAATTTCCCTTCAGAAAATGTATACTTTTATAGGGGTAGGGTATACTATACAGATTAACTTACTGCTTTGGTAAATGACCTCAGATGACCTTTGACATGTGACCTTTGACCCCATGTGTGACCTAAAACATAGCTTAGCTAATGCCTCTTCACTCATGGACTCTTGGGTCCAAGTTGCATGAACAGGGACCTTATACTTATGAAGTGGGAGCAATTTTAAAAATCAAGTGCAATGTCGTGTCTTCCATAGGGTTTGTACAGGCCCGCTTCCGCACCTCCGCTTCCGCCTCCTCCTCCACCCTAAATACTCATAATATAAAATGACACTTCTCCAGTATCCTGCAACTTTATGTCATGAATTTTACACAGCACAGAGAAGGGAGTTTAAGCTTTAAAATGATACCACAACCAAAGGTGTGGCTTGCATGGTTGTAAAGTTATAGTAAATTTATTACAGAGAGATACAGAAAAACGCAACGCCTCCACCCTATTTGGGAGACGACTTTAAGACACATGGCCATGTATAAAAAGCGGCGGTCGCCGGCGGACATTCGCTATATAAATTGTCCTTTTAAATATTATGTATAAAAAGCGGCGGACATTCGCTATATAAATTGTCCTTTTAAATATTATGTTTAAAAAGCGGCGGAAAATTTTTAAATATTATGTAATATGTATGGGTAAAGTCAAAAACAATGGCACCGTGAGGTTGTTGATGCCTGTTGTGCAAATGATTATACCATTATTTCTGATTATACCCATAGAAAGCGGCGGACATTCGCTATATAAATTGTCCTTTTAAATATTTACCGTACTGACTCAACTATAGTCCCACCACGTTTTTAGGTGTTCAAGCATTTTTTTTCGAAATTAGACTCGAATTTCACAACAAAAAAAACAAAAAAAATAGGTAGGATCATTTTTGGTGCTTGCATCATTCATGGCTGACTTACAAAAAATAAAATTGTAGGCCTAGATGTGTTTTTATATATATGCAAAGTGATAATGTGTACTCATGTCATACACTATTTATTAATGATTTCAAAATGGATACAAATTCAGTGTATTTTGAAATCATTAATAGAGTATGACATGATTACAAACTAGCACTTTGCATATTTAAAACACATAGGCCTACAATTTTTTTTAAAGTCAGCCATAAGTGGTCCTAACCTTAAGGTCTAGGTCACTCTCCAAAACAGGGAAAAAACTTTTTTTTTTTTAAATTTCTTTAATTTTTCGAAAATTTGGGGGTGGGACTTTACTCAAAAGGTGGGACAATACTCGCGTCAGTACGGTATGTAGGAAGCAGCGGACATTCACTATATAAATTGTCCTTTTAAATATTATGTTCTATATGGGTAAAGTCAAAAATAATGGCACCGTGAGGTTGTTGATGCCTGTTGTACAAATGATTATGCCATTATTTCTGATTATACCCATAGAAAGCGGCGGACATTCGCTATATAAATTGTCCTTTTAAATATTATGTATGTATAGACAGCGGCGGACATTCGCTATATAAATTGTCCATTTAAATATTATGTATGTATAGACAGCGGCGGACATTCGCTATATAAATTGTCCTTTTAAATTTATTATGTACGGTATGTATAGACAGCGGCGGACATTCGCTATATAAATTGTCCTTTTAAATGTATCTGTTGGATTTCTGTGTCATTTTAAATTTCTGAGTCAGTGACTGGGGGGTAATTCCTAGTGAAGAAAAATATTGGGGAGTGGGGAGGGGCCAGGGAAATTCCTTCTCTTGTTTGAGATTTTTTTTGTCTTCTAGGGGAAAATTTGAATAAATTATCTTCCTGGTTGTCGGGAAACAATTATAGTTTGATAGACAATCACAATCTTTAAACATTCTCACTATAAATTTGTATATTGCTCTTTCCTGCAGGTATTTAATATGGCACACAGAGAGGCGCTGAAAAGTCTATGCAGACTTTGCGGTGGACCTGTCACCAAAATCAACAAGTTTGAAGAAGAAAGAGTTAAGATCGACATCAAACTAGCACTACAAGTTGATGTGGCTACTGACAGTGATTTAATACACCCGCCCTACATGTGCACAGCTTGTAGACTGAAACTGAATAGATGGCGCACCAAGAAAAATAATACAAAGGTAGCCAATCTTATCACTACTGTGGAAGTTCCAAACTGGCTTCCCCACGACAACTCATGCAGTATTTGTCCATCCCAAGCAGCTGATACGCCAGTTTCACCATCAGAGGCAGCAAAAGAGACTGCAGATCAACTTGGCCTGATTTCTTGGATTCATAGTGGCTCAGTTGTTATCTCGAAGCTTGCTCATGGTGGTAGATGTGTGGAAAGAAATGTTGTAATTCATGAGGACAACACATGGGAAGGAGAAATATTTGGTAGAAAGTTAACTTCCAAGTTGTTCTCCAATGTTCCAGAGAAACTAGGAAATGCTGCAGATGCTTGTACACTTATTATGGAAGTATTTGGACGCACAGTATGTGTAGGAAACATTGGTTTTGACAGTATTGTTGGTACAAAGTCAACCCTCAAAGGCAGAGAAGGAGAAGTTGTTGCTGAAATCATAGACATTCCAAATCTATCCAGCAATGCTGTAACAACTGTTTGCAAGTCTGTTAGGCATGTAAAGTGTCAGTTATTTGCTACATCTTCAACTGGAGTTTGTCAGGTTTGCTTGTCATATAGATCCGATTTGTATTCGCGAAAGAGCAGAGCTAAAAGCACTAAATGCGATACACCTTCAAACATAACTGCATCATCATCGACAAGGAATGACTTTTTAACTCCGGAACAATTGAAAGAGAAAATGAACAGCGTGCAGAGAGAGCGTCGAAATTTAATGAACAGAAATAAAGCCCTTCAATCTCAGATCGAGCAACTCCATAACCGCGATGCAATCCCCTTGGAAGAGGACCAACAACAAGTAATAGAGGAGGCATTTATTAATGCAGAAGAGGTGGTTAAAGAATCGGATGAGATGTCTGCCTTTAAGCTCATGGTTGAGCAACAGCGCAAAGCTATGGATGTAAATGATAATAGACAGATTCGTTGGCATCCTGCTATTATTAGGTTTTGTATTGCTCTGTATAGCAAATCCTCAGCAGCATATAATTTAATACGTAACTCACCGTTCCTCAAGTTGCCACATCAGTCAACCCTTAAAAAGTATATGCAGTTCGCTGAACCCAAATCAGGAATCAATCCAGATGTTTTGGAATTCCTCGCCAAAGACTGGAACATCGATCAGTTGCCAGAATTTAAGCGTAACGTCACATTGGTCTTTGATGAAGTGAAAATTAAAGCAGGACTTGCATATGCTAAATCAACAGGAAAGTTGATTGGGTATACAGATCTTGGGCCAATCACAAATGAACTACAACACTTCGATGCTCAATTAAGGTCGCAACTTGACAGTGAAAGTTCAAACGAGGAGCCGCTTGTTGCTACACAAATGCTTGTATTGATGGCGCGTGGCATATTTTCACCAATGCGTATACCTGTCAGCTACTTCCCAACCAAGAATGCCTCCAGTGACCAATTATACCACTGCATATGGCCCACTGTCAAAGCACTCTCTCTGATGGGACTAACTGTACGTGCATTTGTGGCGGACGGCGCTTCCTGGAATAGGAAGTTTTTTCACATCATGTTTTAACTCAAAAACCAGGAGAAACAGTCTATTATGCTAAGCACCGCTACATGAAAAATGGACGGCTATACTTCATATGTGACACCCCACATTTAATCAAGACAACCAGGAATAATTGGGAGAACTCAGGCTGGAACCAGAAATCAAGACATCTCCATGTAAGTTGATTTTATTTAATCTAAAGGTTGACATATTTCATGAGTGGCAAGTTTTCTGTGTTCTAAATGATCAAATTCTGTGATGCAATTTTTTACTTTCTAGGTGTTATTTTGTTTATGTACATTATTTTGCATAATGATTTGAACAGTCAAAAACTAATTTTATGCACTATTAAACACAACATTGGTATGATTTTAAAATTTAAATTTCCTTAATTTGTTATTTTGATACAAAAATATTGTTTTCTTTGAGTTAACTGTGTTCTTTCAGATTCCTTTTCGGTAAAACATAAAACTTGGTATTTTGGACACCATACCACTGTGAAACGGCACTTACCTTTTTAACCTAATTTATACATGCTGTATTAAATGGAGAAACTGGGCAGTTGTCATCAAAAGCGACATTGTATTTTTTCATCATAATAATAAGTCATGTATGGATATTCTAATGTGAGCTCCAAACAGTTGCTTATTTTGATGTGATGGGTCATCAAGTAATTTTTAACTTTGGATTCATTATGTTCTTTCCTTTTCCAACCACTGATATTGAAGATCATTATTTTGCTTTATTTGTGAACAGTATAAACATCAAGACATCAAGTGGACCCATCTTCTAGACCTGTGGAAGTGGGACAGAGGAGAAGACAATACTTCACCCGGATATAGACTTATGCACAAAGTTGGGGAGGCACACCTCTACCTCACGCCATCATTGAGAATGAAGGTTTCACTTGCAGCCCAGGTGAGTGTACTTTTTTTATGCCAAATTGTAGCCCATAACTGTGGCTTTTCTTTTTTAATTAATTAAATTTTCAGGGGCTGTCTTTTCGAATTTTCAGGAGAGCATTAAATAGCTCTTCTGGAGCCTACAAGGAGTATTTACAACAGAATTTAAGGAGAGGAGAGAATGGTCAACTAAGAAGAGCTAAAAATCACTCAGATAAGGAGAGCAGCAGAGTGATTGCTCTTGCTCTCCTCAAAAGGCAGTCCCTGAATTTTGATTTTATCAGTAAAGAGAAAGTGCAACAGCAAAATCCTGAGAAATTTGGAACTGACATAATTATATCTGTATAGTATTTTTCATAACTTCACAGGTCTGTCGAAATCGGAGGAATTCATTTCAGGGCCTCCTAAAGAAAGCTTAAATAAATAAATAAACATGCTGCAGAATTCAACAGCTTTGCAATAAATATGAAATTGGGAACAATAATTTGTATGTTTGTATTTATGTGTTGATTTATATAGGTTCTCAGCACAACAGTTGCCAACTGCTTTGCCCTGCATGGGAGACACGACACGAAGTCTACAGAGCTCTTTGTACGTATGTTTGATAAGTTCTTTGACTGCCTCAATGTGAAGCATGCAGGCCAATGGGTAACAAGCAACAAGGACACCTTAAAACCATACAGAAAAAGCACTGATGAAAGATTCAAAGTAAGTTCTCATTTTTATTCACATTTTACTAAATCTTGTTACAACATAACAATAACATGTGTGATAATGTCAAAACAAATTAGCACTTGCACTTCATTGTTGCTACATGTATGCTGGTATTATACAATATGAACTCTGCAGAACTATGGCTAATTAATTAAATGCAGAGGTTATTCCAAGGCATTAAAACATTTTTTATGAATTGGACAATATCTCTTAGAGAAATCGACACAGCAAATGATGTTAAACACAGATGGTAGCTTAGAAACATAACATTTATTATGTGTTACATTTTTAGAGTTATAATTTCATTTCACTCTCTTATAATTGCAGTGGCTACTTCAGGAATTTCTACCATTCTTAGAAGACTGGCAGAAGGAGGCAATGGCAACTCCAGGGCTTACAACAGCAGAAAGAAAAAAACTCTGTTTAAGTGACCAGACTTTGGAAGGGATCAGAATCACAGGTGAATATTAATATTAAAGTCATAATGTACAATATAATGTGCGCATATTGTAATGTTTACACATGTCCCAAACTTGCATCTAAATGGAATCGGCCAAATTGTTTGTCTTTTTAGGTTAACAGAGCAAAGTTCAACATAAAGTTGTATGAAATGATGACTTCATGTCCTCCATTAGATCTGCATGTTAAATGGCCAAAATAAAAATGGTGGGATTTCACTTTAATTTCTTATTTCAGCTTAAAATTGACAGGAACCCTTCCCGGTAGTTACTACTAGTAAAATTATTTCAGCATTTTGAATGAAGAATAACAAAATAAAAATTTAAATAATGAAGAAGGAGGCGGCCTATATGCTTCACCCTGGCAGGGCGTAAGACAATGCGAAACACAAATTAATATATGCGAGGATCGGAAATAAGCGATGCAAGCCGAGAAATTATAATTTAAATGGCGTGATTGGGGCTCAACAAACTGGCATATGAAAATATTGAGAGAGAAAAAATCAGGACTCAGCGGGGATTGAACCCCGGTCGCTGGATTACCGGTCCAGAGCTTCACCACTGTACCACCCGAGTTTCATATGCCAGTTTGCTCGAGCCCCAATCACGTCAAAATAAAAATTTGACAGAAATCATACATCAAGGTTTTATTTCTGAACATTGAATTGAGGGATTAAAATTTGTTATTACATGCTTGGCGAGTGCAAAAATTAATTCACCATTCAAAATATTATGTTTAATGGCATAGAACCATATCTCCTAATAGTGAATGTTTCCTTCCTTTTTTTTCATTATTTTATAGTTATGTCATTTGTGGAGCTCAGCAAAGACTTGCTTAGTATACCAAAGGTGGACTACCTGTGCAGTGACAAGCTGAATCAAGACCCATTGGAGGAATTCTTTAGCTTGGTCAGAGGTGCTGGAGGTGCAAACAGCAATCCGACAGCAAAGGAGTTTGGGCATATCCATCTCAACTTGATAGTAGCTGGAAGCAATTCTGTGGCCTCTACCCGTGGAAACTGCCATAACCACAAGCGCACTATACAACTGGATGACACCCCTTTGCCAAAGAGAAAAAAGAAACGGACACAATTGTTTTCATTGTGAACAATTATCGACTCATTGTTTGAAACATTAAGAACAATAATAACTCATGATATTGATTGCACAATTTTAATGAATAACAGTGAATCATGGAGAACAGTAACTCATGATGATGAATGAGATTGATTGTGCTAAAAGGAAACTGCACAATTTTAATTATGGACAAAAACAAAAACAAAATGTGTTGAGACTTTGGAATCAACCTTGAATTAACTGAATTCATAAAGTTACTTGAAGCAACTTGAGCTTCTTACTGGGTTGTCAGTAAGTTCAAACAAAATGAAGACAATAAATACATAAGTTGTTTTGCTTCTTTATTTTAAAATGTGAAATTCACAATTTTAAATGTGAAATTTTAAGATGTGTCTTCAATAATGTGAGAACACTTAATTTCCACCAGATTTTAACCAACTCAAAAAACATAGTAAAGCAATTAAATTTCGCCAGTACTTAATTTTGCTAATTGCCAATGACAATCTTTTTCATTGGAAATTTAATTTGGCTAATTCAGCAATTCATGTAAACAAAACTCAAATTTGTGGGTATTTAATTTAGCCAATTAAGACTTCTAGCGAAATTTAATCCCTAGTGAAATTAGTGGTTTTACAGTTACAATCAAGATACTGATTTCAATTGAGAAATGCTAAATTCATTCACAGTTTTCATACATGTACACAACTACTGGTTTTTTTTTGTAATGTATCATGAAAAATTGGCGTACAAAAAAATTTGAAATTTTATAGGCCTATTACACTGTATCTCATCTTGAGTGTGGTGGTGACATCAAAAAACATTTCTGCTAGCAAATATTGTTTTGATTTTCCATATTTTACATGCACATGTTATTCCAAAATTCTGAGATGTGTCCACAGCTGTGCGAGCTAGAATGTTTGTGTATTCAGTCTACCGAACTTAGAGGATACAATACAGTCAGGTTTACTAATTTACTTGCAATGTTGCTAACCTTTTTTTATTAGGCAAAAAATAAAGGTTTGTCTCAAAGCTCACGAGCGGTTTGAAAACAAATGCGTAATACAATTTTTTTCAAACTTGGTATTTTTATGGTATTTTGAGAAAATATTCTGATTTTCGGCGAAAAAAAAATTTAAAAAAATTCAGCCTTTCTTTTTCTTCAAATTGCGCGATTTTATAAACAGAGACAAACCTTTTTTTTTTTGCCTTACATCAGAGAAGATGAGAATCTTCTCTGCTTACATGTATTACAAAGTTATGATATATTTCAATGTTTTGTTTCATTTGTTGTTAAACTTATAAAAGTTCAAGACTATTAATTTAGCTGTTGTCGTAAACTCTTGGCACCTTTCCTAGAAAGAGACTTATCATGAACTTTTTTAAGATCTGTGTAGACAATCACAAACGCCCTGATTCGGATATTGACAAAGTAATTTACAGTCACATAAAATAAATGTTTACTTTCATCACTCGAAAGTCCTTTTCCTCCAATAAGTATAGCCCAGTAATGCTGAACAATATGTTTTGTAGATAGTTTTTCAATTAGCAGTTCACGAAGGTCCATGTCCCTGTATTGGTTTATCAGTGCAGTGTTCAGGTGTTTCCTTGTTTCATTCTCCATGGCCTTGAAAAACAAAAACAGCTGTGGTTTTGGCTGAAATAACTTTCCTCTGTTCTGTGCTTGAATCCATTCTCTGGTGTACTCTAAAAATGAATACTGTCTTTCATACGGTCCATCAGTGCACCAAGATGACAGAATGTTTACATATTTTGTGGCGGTCACATTGTTCACTAACTTTCGATAATGTTTCAACATTGCGAAGGGGATGTAACCACCAACATAATTTAAAACCTGTTCCTCATGCTTGTTTATGGCAGAAATCCTGATATTTTCTTCAATGGTTGGCAAGTCAACAGCATTTCTGTCAGACAGAAGTTTCTCGAGGAGTTTATCCATAATATGTTGTAAAATCACATCACTTTGAAGCTGTCCACATGAAATGCCTAGGCCATTTAAAAGGGACTCCCACCTGTCCAATAATTGTTCATCTGTACACAAGTCATGAAAATGAGTGACGAGAGTTTGCGCGTATGAAAGTGGACGACTATCTCCAGCGGTTATGGCTTGCCACATGCGTATAACGATAAATGCACAAAATTCTGCAAACATTTCGTCTCCAACTAGGGTGATGAGGGACGTAACCAGAGCCAATGCAAGTAGCACATTCTTGAAGGGCTTACAAAAGAGTGGATCTGTTGGAATTTCTTTCAGCACCGTTGTTACATACTCTGTTGCCTTTGCTGTAGCGTCGTCCAGTTTGAAAAGTTGTGTTCGCTTCGGTTGTGCTGTAATAAAAACATTAAAAGCAATATTAGTTGAATTTTAGCAAAGGTTTGCTTGACATAAATGTTTATTTTTACAAGCCAAGTGATTACAATGTATACATACTGTTGTAATTTTAAATTCCGGACAGTGCATATGTACATTATGACAACGAATTACAGTAAGCACTCGCACAATCGATGCAATGTTCGTACACCATCCAAGTTTATCAGAAGCAACAGTAATATAATTTGTGGACCATAATTTTATTATTGTATGATTTGTATCCAAGTTCAAATCTTAATTTAAAATAAAACAGATTCTTACATGTATCTTCTCTGATATAAACCAATCTATTTGCAAACATACCTTTTTTGTGTGTCTTGGCTCTTTTCTTTGGTGGTGCATTTGTGGCATCTTCTAGTACTACTGAGTTCCTTCCTGTTGAAATAAAAAGAATTGAAGAAAATAGTAAAAATTATTACATCTAGACAATCTACATCGAGACAGCCAATTTTATCACTCGTGCGTAATATATTTAATAATAAGCTGTGCATCACGTTGACATTCACATTTAAAGCAAGCAAAGTCGTATTTCTCGTTCTTCTGCAAATGATTGATCAGGATAATATGATGGGCCCCTTATTATTGTGACGAAAATGGATTTACGTACATCTTTTAAATGTGGTATAATTTGAGCTTGTGTTATGCGTATGGTTTTATCACAATTTGATAATGATTTATCAATTCTGATTATGCAGAAAATATAAGTACAAGTCCTTACTGCTCAGTGCTCAAATATGACAAACTGGTTATTGCAAATAACCAAATTTAAGCTTACCACCAATTATGAAGTGTTAAATTGGAACTCAACACTTCCGTTTTCCCAGTGTTTTCATTCACTCGGATCACTCCCATCCCAATCATATTTTGAGCAAAGAATGGTAATATTGCATTTAATTATTAGATTCTGTAAGGACATAGATTTTAAATCATATCAAATGCCATGACGCACACGAAGAATGTCATGTCGCTGGCGAATATCTAAATAAAAGTTTAGCTTAAGCTTACCTCCTTCTCCGTGTTCGTCGTTTGTGGCTTCCTCGACATTAACAATAACTGCTTCGCAATTAGCGGTAGTCTGATCAGTATTTAATTCCAAATCAAATTCTGGCTGAATTGGGACAGGCAGATCGTCACCAAAATCCAAATTTTGAAACTCTTCGTCGACATAAAAATCTCCGAAATCCATCGCCATGTCTGCTCAGCGCTAGCGCTTGACAAGTGTAAACAAACAGGCAAACAGGTCAACTGACGTCATCATAGTCTTGCTCGCGCACGCGCAGTTTGTGGTTGGTGTACCGTCAACTTGCAAAGCCAATTATCGTATTAGGCGGAAGTGGCTCTAATCCTATTTGTTATGAATAGGCGGCAATGCACGTCAATCGTTTGAAGGGGACAGCGAGCGACCTCCTTCTATTCTCATCTTCTCTGATAATACACATAACAATGAGAGGGTTTGTGCATCGATGCATAGTAGTCCTCTTCAATGAGGGCGGTGGTTTTCTATTCACAAGCTTCATGGTCATCGCGGAGCAGAATTTCTGAACGATTTTGAATATAGGGAAGGGAGGGGGGCAATTATTTTGAGCCTGCTCCGAGACCCGATATGCTGAAGGGGGTGGGTGGGGAGGCGGGTTTCGAAATGCATACATGTTAACCTAAAATCAATTACATTATGAATTATACCTAAAATACAATACAATACAATAAAATAATGAATACCTCCAAATTATGAATTTTACCTTGAAATTGTACATTTGATCTTAAAATTATGAACTTTACCCTTAAATTATGAATTTTACCCTAGATTATTGGGAGGCGCCTAGGGTACTTGGCCCCACCAAAATTATCCCCCCAAGCCCTGCGCGATTCCTGGGCCACTGCGGAATTGATTTGATTATATCTGTAGGTTCTTGTTCTGGCCTTGGACAGCAAAATAAATTATATACCTCTCTCCTCAAATATTTCCGCCAAAGGTCGGCTTTATCCTTATCTCACTCTCTCAGGCTCCTCTCAAGGGGAGGGGGAGGTAGTGGCGGCGCCATGAATTTCTCTTTCGGGGATATAGGCAAAGTGAATTTCTGGGGTGGGGTATACAACTTTTGGCCAAAATTGGCGCAACAAGTTAACATTTGCATATTTTTTGTGTACTGCCATCACCTTGTTTGTCATAAAATGTGTGTTCTTGTTTCATGTCATAAACAATGGCGGGCCAGGATTTTTTTCGGGGGCATGGGGGTGGGCTAAATCAACCAATTTTCTCCCATGCCCCCCCCCCCCCCGCGGCGCCTCCTGTACGTGTTTGTTTAAATGAGGTATTTTTTATCTCAATTAATATTGTACATGTACTAAATAAAAACCGAAGGGGTGATATAGGGCTGATTATAATGGCCTTTGAAGTGGTCAGGCGCCCTCTCTTTCTCTCGCATCATAATGCTCTCTCTCCCTTTCTTCTCTCTCCCACATATGGCCCCAACCCACCCTCCCGTCTCTCTCATTCGCTCTCCTCTCCCGGAAGTGAACTTTAAGTAGGCCTACGTCTCGTGTGGACACACTCCCAAGTTACTTTCGAAATTAAACTAACATGTAAACACACCAACTTCTCTGGGATTAGGTGAATGACCGCTAAGGTTATTCCTTTGTTAGTATGTTAATTCTCCTTTGTTAGATACCGTACGTTTGATTGTTATGGATAAAGGATATACCGTAGCCATGACTACTATGTTCCTTCATTTTAGTTACCGTTACAGAGTCCGCTTCCTCCCGTAACATTAACTCTTCCTCCTCTCCCAGTCCATCCCCTTTCCTTATTTGCTCTCTCTCCCTTTCTTGTTTCTCCACACATGGCCCCTGACTCACCCATCCGTCTCTCTCATTCCCTCTCACCTCCACTCTCTCCTCTCCCGGGAGTGAACTTACAAGTAGGCCTACGCCTCGTGTGGACACACTCGGAAGTTACTTTCGAAATTAAACGAACATGTAAACACACCAACTTCTCTGGGATTAGGTGAATGACCGCTAAGGTTATTCTTTTGTTAGTATGCTAATTCTCCTTTGTTAGATACCGTACGTTTGATTGTTATGGATAAAGGATATACCGTAGCCATGACTACTATGTTCCTTCATTGTTAGTTACCGTGCATGCTGCCAAATACTGGTAGATATCGGGCTGATTATACTGTCATTGGAAGTGGTCAGTTGCCCCCCCCCCCTCTCTCTCTCTCTCTCTCTCATCATAATAATAATAATTATTATTACTATTTGAACCAACTCGATATTATGAGTTCAGTTAATAAAACTTCAAGGGTCTTTTGGTGAAAGTGGTGCCGCAATTGGGAACTTGATCCATTTATTCCCTGCCCCCCTTCACCTGTGCCTCATCTCCCGGTCCCTTTCTCACCCCACTCTCCCCTTCTTCTCTCTCCACACACAACTCCATGAAACACACACACCCTCTTTCCCTCTAGGTGGGGGGGGGGGACTGATCGCCTTTGATTGAAGTTACCAAGTACAATGCCAAAGTCCGCTTCCCTCCCGTAACATTAACTCTTCCTCCTTTCCCAGTCCATCCCCTTTCCTTATCTGCTCTCTCTCCTTTCTTCTTTCTCCCACACATGGCCACAACCCACCCACCCCGTCTCTCTCATCCCCTCTCACCGCCACTCTCTCCTCTCCCGGGAGTGAACTTACAAGTAGGCCTACGCCTCGTGTGGACACACTCGGAAGTTACTTTCGAAATTAAACGAACATGTAAACACACCAACTTCTCTGGGATTAGGTGAATGACCGCTAAGGTTATTCTTTTGTTAGTATGCTAATTCGCCTTTGTTAGATACCGTACGTTTGATTGTTATGGATAAAGGATATACCGTAGCCATGACTACTATGTTCCTTCATTGTTAGTTACCGTAAGGGATTAGAGAGCGCATAAGGCCGCTTGTTATGCTAATTCTCTTCATTGTTTGTTACGGAACAGGTTACTCACCTTAGGTAAATGTTTAAACTCAGTCGCTACGCTATCGCGATGATCGATTGACTTTTATTGAATAAAACCGCTGTTCCAAAGGCGACTGGGTGTAAACCTTTACCTAATGTGTCTAATACGGTAAAACAATGAAGAGAATTACCATAACACTTATCGGGCTTGCGCAGCTGAACAGTTTCACTAATCCCTTACGGAAACTAACCATATCAGTGGTGGGGTGGGGAGGTGGGGATTAGGGGGCCGGGGCAGTGGCGGCTGCATGTATTTTTCGGGGGTACAAGGGTGGGGAGGGGTCAAAGTGAATTTCAGGGGGGGGGGAATTAACCCATTTTGCGCAAAAATGGAGCAAAAAGTCTTTTCTATCTCAATTTCTGTTTGTGTATTGTACCAAACGAAAACCGAAGGGGTTATGTGAGTTGATTTATAATTTGGCTTCTTTAACAAAGATTTGCTAATCAATTTATCTTTTTAAATACAAATAAGCATGCTGCCAAATACTGGTAGATATCGGGCTGATTATACTGTCATTGGAAGTGGTCAGTTGCCCCCCCCCCCCCCCTCTCTCTCTCTCTCTCTCATCATAATAATAATAATTATTATTACTATTTGAACCAACTCGATATTATGAGTTCAGTTAATAAAACTTCAAGGGTCTTTTGGTGAAAGTGGTGCCGCAGTTGGGAACTTGATCCATTTATTCCTTCCCCTCTTCACCTGTGCCTCATCTCCCGGTCCCTTTCTCACCCCACTCTCCCTTCTTCTCTCTCCACACACAACTCCATGAAACACACACACACACACACACCCTCTTTCCCTCTAGGTGGGGGGGGGGGACTGATCGCCTTTGATTGAAGTTACCAAGTACAATGCCAAAGTCCGCTTCCCTCCCGTAACATTAACTCTTCCTCCTCTCCCAGTCCATCCCCTTTCCTTATCTGCTCTCTCTGCCTTTCTTCTTTCTCCCACACATGGCCACAACCCACCCACCCCGTCTCTCTCATCCCCTCTCACCGCCACTCTCTCCTCTCCCGGGAGTGAACTTACAAGTAGGCCTACATCTCGTGTGGACACACTCGGAAGTTACTTTCGAAATTAAACGAACATGTAAACACACCAACTTCTCTGGGATTAGGTGAATGACCGCTAAGGTTATTCTTTTGTTAGTATGCTAATTCGCCTTTGTTAGATACCGTACGTTTGATTGTTATGGATAAAGGATATACCGTAGCCATGACTACTATGTTCCTTCATTGTTAGTTACCGTAAGGGATTAGAGAGCGCATAAGGCCGCTTGTTATGCTAATTCTCTTCATTGTTTGTTACGGAACAGGTTACTCACCTTAGGTAAATGTTTTAACTCAGTCGCTACGCTATCGCGACGATTGATTGACTTTTATTAAATAAAACCGCTGTTCCAAAGGCGACTGGGTGTAAACCTTTACCTAATGTGTCTAATACGGTAAAACAATGAAGAGAATTACCATAACACTTATCGGGCTTGCGCAGCTGAACAGTTTCACTAATCCCTTACGGAAACTAACCATATCAGTGGTGGGGTGGGGGAGGTGGGGATTAGGGGCCGGGGGCAGTGGCGGCTGCATGCATTTTCAGGGGTACAAGGGTGGGAGGGGTCAAAGTGAATTTCAGGGGGGAATCAACCCATTTTGCGCAAAAATGGAGCAAAAAGTCTTTTCTATCTCAATTTCTGTTTGTGTATTGTACCAAACGAAAACCGAAGGGGTTATGTGAGTTGATTTATAATTTGGCTTCTTTAACAAAGATTTGCTAATCAATTTATCTTTTTAAATACAAATAAGCATGCTGCCAAATACTGGTAGATATCGGGCTGATTATACTGTCATTGGAAGTGGTCAGTTGCCCCCCCCCCCCCTCTCTCTCTCTCTCTCTCATCATAATAATAGTAATTATTATTACTATTTGAACCAACTCGATATTATGAGTTCAGTTAATAAAACTTCAAGGGTCGTTTGGTGAAAGTGGTGCCGCAATTGGGAACTTGATCCATTTATTCCCTTCCCCTCTTCACCTGTGCCTCATCTCCCGGTCCCTTTCTCACCCCACTCTCCCCTTCTTCTCTCTCCACACACAACTCCATGAAACACACACACCCTCTTTCCCTCTAGGTGGGGGGGGGGACTGATCGCCTTTGATTGAAGTTACCAAGTACAATGCCAAAGTCCGCTTCCCTCCCGTAACATTAACTCTTCCTCCTCTCCCAGTCCATCCCCTTTCCTTATCTGCTCTCTCTCCCTTTCTTCTTTCTCCCACACATGGCCACAACCCACCCACCCCGTCTTTCTCATCCCCTCTCACCTCCACTCTCTCCTCTCCCGGGAGTGAACTTACAAGTAGGCCTACGTCTCGTGTGGACACACTCGGAAGTTACTTTCGAAATTAAACGAACATGTAAACACACCAACTTCTCTGGGATTAGGTGAATGACCGCTAAGGTTATTCTTTTGTTAGTATGCTAATTCTCCTTTGTTAGATACCGTACGTTTGATTGTTATGGATAAAGGATATACCGTAGCCATGACTACTATGTTCCTTCATTGTTAGTTACCGTAAGGGATTAGAGAGCGCATAAGGCCGCTTGTTATGCTAATTCTCTTCATTGTTTGTTACGGAACAGGTTACTCACCTTAGGTAAATGTTTAAACTCAGTCGCTACGCTATCGCGACGATTGATTGACTTTTATTGAATAAAACCGCTGTTCCAAAGGCGACTGGGTGTAAACCTTTACCTAATGTGTCTAATACGGTAAAACAATGAAGAGAATTACCATAACACTTATCGGGCTTGCGCAGCTGAGCAGTTTCACTAATCCCTTACGGAAACTAACCATATCAGTGGTGGGGTGGGGATTAGGGGCCGGGGGCAGTGGCGGCTGCATGCATTTTTCGGGGTACAAGGGTGGGGGGGGGAATCAACCCATTTTGCGCAAAAATTGAGCAAAAAGTCTTTTCTATCTCAATTTCTGTTTGTGTATAATTGTACCAAACGAAAACCGAAGGGGTTATGTGAGTTGATTTATAATTTGGCTTCTTTAACAAAGATTTGCTATTATTACTATTTGAACCAAATCGATATTATGAGTTCAGTTAATAAAACTTCAAGGGTCTTTTGGTGAAAGTGGTGCCGCAATTGGGAACTTAATCCAATATTTACCTTCTCCTCTTCGCCTGTCCCTCATCTCCCGGTCCCTTTCTTCTCTCTCCACACAGTGACAACTCCGTGAAATACACACCCTGGGGGGCTGACCGAGCCACCGTTAGTCCGAATTTTTAGGGTTCGGATTCGGGTTGGGTTTAGGGTTAGGGTTAGCGTTAGGGTTAGGGTTAGGAACCCTAAGAACCCTAAGCCTAACCATGATGCAGATCATGTCTACAGTAGAATTCATCTCGACCTTTGCAGGACTTAAACCCCATTAAAAGCTATTAAACCAAGATAACACTCATTGAAACAGCTCAACTGATTAAATCGGATCTTCTCTGGTTGTGCACATGTGTCTGTTTTCATGTGCGATATCGCAATAAAGCTGGTATTATAGCTTCAGTTGGGTAACCGATTATAAAGGAAACGAAAGGAAACAATGGTATGTGTACCTTTGTTCACGAAATGAGACAATGGCCTGCTTTTTGTAAACCAGCATTCTTGAAAATGAGCAACATGACTTAACACGGTTTGGAAATAATTTCTTCATATTTTTGGTGTTATCTGTCGTTTACATATCCTTCCTAAAAACAAAAGTGCGACCCTCTCCAAACACCTAAATTAGCTAAAAATTTAGGACATGTTACAAAACTATATTGTCTAGAATTTTAGAAGAGTACTTTTAATATTGGCCGGTTATTTTTCACACAGCGACGTTAACTAGGCAATGCACTATTACCTATAACATTAACTAAAACACCAAAGTACGCATATTTCCAAACATCTAAATTAGCTAAAAATTTAAGACATGTTACAAAACTATATTTTCTAGAACTCTAATATTGGCCGGTTATTTTTCACACAGCGACGTTAACTAGGCATATCCCCATACTTTTAACGTAGGGCTATTTGTAGAGGTCACGCGTCAATGGGAAAGAGCACTGTGTATTGTGTATAGGAAAACGGACAGTAACTGCAGTATGCACTAAAAATTCGAACTGACAGTGGTTCGAACTGACGGTGTGTAGGCCTACCCAATAAATTAAACTTTGTGGAACCTTTGAGAAAAATGCGGACATTTGTGGAGATGAGAAAAGAGGAGAGGAAAGGCGAAGAAAAGAGATCGAGGACAGGATAGGAAAAAATAGGCCTATATTTTTAACGTATGTGGTAAAATCAGTTGATTTTTCAGGATTTTTTTATTTTTTAGGCGGAGCTTTGCTTTATTCCGTGTTTGATTATGAAAAACGGAACAAATTTTCAAATATGTACGAACAAAATAATCACGAGCGGGGGAGGAAAAGCCCCGGCCGGGGAGAAAGTGGAAGGAAAGGGAGGAATTAGATTTAGATGATGTTCCCAATTTCATCACTATCACCAAAAGATCCTATTTTATAAACAAAAAAATAACTCGCCCCGGTTCCAACAATAAAAAAAATATTATGAGCGATGAGGACGCTAGACCAATTCAAACACCGGTGTCTATCAAACCACAGACAAACCTTGAAACCTGGCAGATAAAGTGGACAGCACCCACCCAGCTCTATTATTGATGTATGAGGCACAACTTTCAGGGTCACATTTATAAAGACTTAACTGCTTAACGGTGGGATTTATTGATTGATATAAGCCTGTATTCGTGGTGCGTCACGCACGTGAAGCTACTTCAAATTTTACAGCTGATTGACTTTTAACCGTAAATCTATTCATCAAAATCTACGGTACATATGCATACGGGAGCCGCAACATCGCTATTAAGTATAGTGTAACTTTATATATAACAGGGAATAACGTGACCATTAACAAATGGCAAAAAACAACAATGTTTTTGGAAGGCTACAATACAAAATCTGTTCATCAAATTTGCACAAAAAATATTTCAGCTCATTTGTGTCAATAGTCCCAGATTTTTGCCACGGTACGTGTACGGGTGTTAATAGAAAAAGAAAAGAAACAAGAAAGAAAAAGAAAAGATGAATCCCTTAGGCGCCGAAAATAAAACTATGTTCTACGGGCCCGACCGACCCAGAATTTTTTCTAATTTGGCCAAATTTATGAAAAATCAGCCGTTTTGTGGTCAAAATTGATTAATTTGGTCTGAACATTTTAGAAAACATGTTTGCAAAAAAAAATCAGATGGTTTTTTTTTTCAGATTTGTCATCTTTTGGTGAAAATTTAGGGTAATTTTAGCCTCCATAAAAAAGAAAGAAAAAAACCCCCAAAAAACAAAAACAAAAATAAATAAATATAAAAAAGCCCGATCGACCGACCCTACTTAAAAGGTGTTTTTCGTCGTCTTAGTAAATAATGACTACAATCTTAATAGTTTCTAGTGGCCGACTTCAATATATTCATAAAATAATACTGTCCCCCTTTGACCGCGTTACAAGAACACCTTACTTAATTTGACAATGGGTGTCTTCAATACAGGAAGAGCTTGTGTGTTGTTTAAAACAAGCATTGGAATCATTTATGGTAACTTATATTATTATAAGCAGGAATAACAGTAACTTCCTCTTAGTGTTCGCTCAAAAATAAACGCATGGCAAAAATAAATACCCCAGCAAACACAAAACGTTTTCGACATCATTCGCAAAAGGTTATAAAAGGTTGTCAAAAATGTTTAAATGTCGGGTTATATAAAGGGTATATTAAGGGTATAAAACGTTTTCATAACATTTAAAAACATTTGTTGATAATCTACTGCCCAACAAACACAAAATGTTTTACAGAAAACGTTTAAGTGTCGGGTTATATAAAGGGTATAAAAACGTTTTAATAACATTCCAAAAACATTTTTGAAAACTTGATACAAAACATTCTAAACAGAATGTTATTTTGGGGTTGAAAAAATATTCTGCGAAAAACGTTTACCCAAAATATTTGCAATAACGTTTTAAAAACGTTTTCATGACCTTTATATAACCCGACATTTAAATGTTATTAAAACGTTTTGAATAAAACATTTTAAGAACATTTCTGTGTTTGCTGTGTGCAAATATTTTAACATAATGTTATTTAAGTGTTGACAAAATATTTGGCAAAAAACGTTTGCGAAAATAATTTAAAATGATATTTCGAAAACATTTAAAAAATATTGTTGTAGTGTGTTTTCATATAAAACGTTTTAAAACGTTTTCATGACCTTTATATAACCCGACATTTTAATGTTATTAAAACGTTTTTACCTAAACCAAAAGCCAAAATATAACTTATTTATAACGTTTTTAAAACGTTTTTGTGTTTGCTGGGACAGTAGCCCTACACCACGATCCACAAATCCGCAATTCACAATCAGTGTATTGAAATTTTCAAAATGAAATATCAAAACAATTTTGATCATTTGTGTCATTGTCAATAGCCTCAAAATTGTTTGGCATCGTATACCATTTTGATTGAAATTTTTTTACTCTAAAGTTATACTGAAAATATGATATTCTCTGCATTACTACAAATAAAATCCTGGAAAAAAATCGCTGCCACACCGACGTCATTTTCTTTTAAATCTTCATCATATTATTTTGTTTAGGGCCTAGACATTTGAAGTCGTTGTAAAAAATATAATATTATGAAATAACAGATAATTTTAATATCATCGTATTATCCAGACTTTACAATACAGTGAGAAAAGATTCCACTTCGGAACTCTGCACTGTTTACAAGACAAGTCATCATGGCATGACCGTAGCTGAAGTGTGGCAAAGAAGACTCAGATCAAAGTGATTTCCTGGTTTTTAAAGCCTCCTGAACGCACCATTGAAGTAGGCCAATAAGAAATGACTTAGCTAAATATAACACTAACCTTATGTCTTAGGTACGTGTCTTGTTTAGAAAATGCTGTCAATTCTACCCATTCCTATGTTGTAACTACTCAAACATTTCACCATGCTCAGCAACATTTACGACGCACAGTAAGTGTCCGATTGTAAGGGCTACTAAGTCCCATCGTAAGTCATAAGGGCGTCGTAAATAGGTATTTACGACGGGTTTGAACTTACGATAGACAAAAAGATTACGACGCTTCGAAAGTTTGAGTCAAATCGACTACCTACTGACGCAGAGGTAATAAACGTTTCGAAATATTATTGTGAATGAATGCAATATGTTACTTACAAAAATATTAAGCAACAAATGAACAAATGCAAGTGCTACAAACCAATCTATATGGCTGCCATTTTCTATATTATAAATGTATGATTATTACTTAAGCAGGAACTTAAGTTCCTTACAAAGATCACTATAACATTATTATCATTTTCGAAATTATGTTAAACTATATAATATAAATAAATGAAAATTCGTTAACTTTCAGCCCCCTCAAAATGGCGAAATAACCAAAATATTATAATTGTGAATGCGATGATACTTATAAATATTAAGCAACAAACGAACAAATACAAGTGATACATACCAATCTGTATGGCTGTCATTTTCTAAATTATAGATATTTAATTATAATAATATTTAAGCAAGAACTAAGGTACAGAGTTCCTGACATAACATTATTATCATTTCCAAAATTATATTAAACTATCTAATATAATAATGACAATTCATTAACTTTTAGCCCCCTTAACCATGTGAGTTGCATGTACATTCGACCCCTCATATAATTGGATAATACAGTATCTTATCCGACGAAAGGTCTCTTAGGAAGGTTTGAGGCTTTTACCCTTCACCACTCGGATGACACGTCAAATTAAAGAGCACAAAATGTTTACCAAACTTCCATTTCTTCATGAACAAAGTTGCGATTACGTAATAAATACATTCGAATGACTGTCCCTACATACATGCCTAGTATTGGTTAAGTAGATCTTGAGATATTGGGGTTGGAATTTGAGATGAAATATTTGAATCGATGATTTTGTATTTCAGTGAAACCTATTATAACAGTGTTAGTAGGCAAAGTATTAAGGTTTAACCAGACAAGGGTAACAGTTGCAAGCAAAGTTGGATATAGAATCCCTACCCATAAGGCATTGCGAGAATGGTTGATATACAAATCCCCTAAGCGTTTCTGGTACCATGGGTACTGGTACTGACTGCACTCTAAATTTTGCAACGGTTAATGTAGTTGTGAACAAATGGTTGAACCGTTTGTTGCAGTCTCTTGATGCTACGTACTTTGATTGTATTTTTGCATTTCAGCATTTTCATGACCATATTTCAGTAGAACATGATGAAAAACATCCACAGTCCAAATTTGGTGGGAATCGGATCATGAGGGACCGAGATATGGCCGCATGAATACCTAATTAGCCCCATTGAAATCAGGGTAAATTGGCCTGGTTCATAACTGTTTGGAACCAGGCCAATTTACACCAAATTCAATGAACTATGATGTTTTTCATCATGCTCCACCGATACATGGTATTCAAAACGCTGAAATGCAGCAAAAGTTTTTTGTGACGTCATCACTTCGGTATATGATATAATTACCATTAAATCATTTTAGTCTTTTGGTAAAGGGCTTGTAATTGTTAGAAGACACTTCTTTGCTCTTTATACAAATTACACCATGTATTTTCGGGACAACTATGTGTTAGTGCAATATAAATAGCCAAGAAATTACTTTTACCAATTACGAGCCCTTTCCATTTTTTATTGCATTTATATTGTCATAGGCACTGTATGTACACAGGTTTATTCAAAGTACGTAGCATCGAGACAGTGCAACAAACGGTTCAACCATTTGTTAACGTCACAAGTACATTATCCGTTGCAAAATTTAGAGTGTGGTACCGTAAAGGGAAAGATCTTTTATTCGCTGAAAAACAGCAAATCCTATTTGGTATCTTCTTAATTAACCCCATGAGTACTACCTGCCCTAAAAGCTTAACCTCAACCTTAACCGCAATCCTAACTTGGCGGTAGACGTCATTTTTTCTGAGTTAAAATGCTAACATAGTGGTACACCATGTCCATGATAGGGCGCGGTCGCCGCACTGTCATATTGACAGACCACAGTGAATTATGGGAAAGCAGAATTTGTCGCCTCTGAGTTGTAAAAAGTTTTCAGCAAGAACTTATTTTGCTTGCACTTGTTGAAGGCAACTTTGTGAAGGCGATTGAGTGAAGTTAAATTCTATGTGAACCATTCACTTATAGCAACATGCGTGCGCCGTAGTACATTAGCAGCTGTTATACCCCAACAACATCTAATCCTGTTGGACTCCATTCTGTGTCCTGGAATTCAGGACAAAGTCATTGATCACTTTTAATTTTATTATAAACTTGGATACTAACCTAATTTTTTTTTGTCATCATGATACGACCTAAATCTCCAGCTCCCCGTGGATTTTCTCTTTGGAGACGCGCAGGCCTGTTCTTCGGTGCCAACATGGGGAATAAAGAGAGTCACAACAACACTGCTGATGGCGCAGATTGTGGACCAGATCATCCAGGTGCATCGGGAACCATGTCTGGGGTGAATTCTGTCAAATCTGGATTGGTTAAGCGGAAGGATAATAAGAAATTGAAGAAAGGAAAGCAGAAGGCAAATTCTATGACGTTAGGAGGTAGCGATGATTTGGCGACGACGACGACTGATTCGACAGGTGGATTCACGATGATTGGTACCCCAGGTATGGGTGGGGATCCTATGACAGCATCGCCATTACAGAGTTCAGGATCAATCAAACCAGGTAGGTCAATCAAACTAATTAAGACGTGTTATGCAATCATACAAAGCCAGACACTTGACGCTACAATCTTAAAAAAAGGTGCGACTTAGAACCTTTTTTTGCCCTGTACTGCGGAACCATCTGCCAAAATTATTCTCCCATCCGCATGTTCCTGAATGGTTCTAGAAAGAACCATTCCCCGCCAAAATACGAACCATAAAAGGTTCTATCATTTTTTTTTATTATGCAAAGAACCACTTTTATGGGTTTGGGAGCTTTTTACGTTCTGTAGAGAACCCTTTAAAACTGTTCCTTGGCAAAGAACAGAACCAAAAAGGTCCTTCAACCCATAAAACATTTCTTTGTTGTAAAACAAAAAGAACTGTTTTTTAAGAACCATATTCGGGAATTCCATTTGTGAGAACCTCCTCCAAAGAAAAAGAACACGTTTATTTTTTCAAAATATGGCCACAACAAATGTTGACAGAAAGGTAACCGATGATCATGATCACTTTATCAAATCTAAAATATGAAATCTATATAGACCAATCATTTAATTTCATTCATTTCATAGGTGACTATAAAATGTCTCCATGTACTACGATTCGAAGCCAAACTGGTAATGGCATCTGGCAGTAAGAAGTTGTCAAAGTCTGCCAACAGATAGACCAAATACCTCATTATTCAATACTAACTTCTAAACAGATGATTTAGATGATTTTGTGTTGTTTAGCGTTAATACGCTTAGATATCTTCAAATTATATTCCAGTACTTTTGTTATTTCATGCAGCTTGGGAAGTATTTTAATATAAACATCTAAAAAAAAATAACCCCCCTTAAATAATGACCATTATTCAATAATGGGTGATTGTATTACAAATTTGTCAAATGCGTTCGAAGCAGAATTTATTTCTGCATTTTTTGACACCTCATTTGCAACAATTGACTAAATATTGACGTCACAGCGTACATTTAAATCAATGTAACCCAAGATTGGAAAGTTGCAGTAAATTGTACTGATTTTGTATTCAGTGTAATGGAAGGAAACCTGTGTAATGATATCTGAGTGTTTTTGTATTGTAAAAATTTGTATATAAGTGCAACTTTCAAATCTGGACCCCACTTCATTAAATTGACTGGTGTTTTATTGTTTTCTGGGCTATCGTATCAAATGAGGTGTCAAAATGCGCAGAAATAAATTCTACTTCCAACGCATTTTACAGATTTGTAACACAATATCCCCTTTTTGAATAATGGTCATTATTTAAGGGGGTTAGTTACTTTTTTTGAGATGTTTATTTAGGCAGTGTATCCAAATATGTACGATACAGTATGACCCAATATTGCGTTTGCCCTGAATAGTGTTTACTTGAAATGATTCCAGTTATCATGGTAATATAATAGAAAGTTAAAAATGGAAATTCTGATTCACATCCTGCATACAAAAATACAACTTGACGAAAGGCTGCGGAAACGGCCAACGTTACTTGAATGTCTGTGGTATATGTTCTTTTTCTAATAAATGACAAAAAATGTTACTTGAATGTCTGTGCCATAAGATAAATGACAAAACAGGTTACTGGAATATCTGTGCTGTATGTTTTTTCCTAATAAATGACAGAGAGGTCTAGTAGAGAGTTCGGAGTAGGTTTAGAAAAGTGATATCATTGAATAGAAAAAAAATAAGATTTTGCATTAAAATTTGAAGTAGACCTAGTTTAAGAAAAGTACGGGTTATTCACAAAATACCAGGTTCTTTGAAATCATTCAGCAAATTTGTATGTATAATCCTTTATGGACGCGCACAATAGTAAACTCATATCGCCTCAATCGAATTATTCGGTGTATTGGTGTCTCTCTTTGCTATAACGTTATACGTTAACGTATAGCGTTTCGTTAAGTACCATTAATGTTATTACGGTAAGACTAACAACAACTGTAATGGTAACTGACGAAATGCCATACACGATACGAAGTTCACATAGCATTAAGAAACGCCAGTACACGCGTACGCGAGTTAAGTATTTATTTTCATGGTATTTCTACACCAAGACACTGTTTTCATAATTATACTGCTATTTATTTCTATTTCCTCTGGCAGATATGATCATCATGAATGTATAATTGTCATATGATGTTCTATGATGCAAATCGCCCACTATTTGACATTTATTGCAAGATTTTGTGATTTTATCGCACGATTGATCAAAATTTGAAAAAGAGGTCAGTCCCGACATGTCAGACACATGTTTAAATGTAGACACCCTTTTACTCAATACTTGGTATAGTTTTTTGGTTAGGCATACAGAAACACACTCATGTCCTGATGTGATTATATAGGTTAAAGTGATCATGGCCACAAAATGTTAAAACCTGTAATTCAAGGTGAATATGAAAGAAAAGAAGGTCACTCCTGCCGACAAGTCAAATTGTCCATTTTACCCTCAACAAAATTAGATATCATATTATGCTCTCAGTCATTGTGCTGTTCCAGTTGATATCCAGACACCCCTTATGGAAGGCATAACCTTACTCTTCCACACAGGGAGTGTGAATTTCAAATGGGGTTACCTAAATGGGTGACTCCATTTAAAATCTACACTCCTGCGTGGGAGATTAAGGTCAAGTTTTCTACAGAGGGTGAATAGATTTCAACTGAAAAAGCCTTAATTGGGTCAAGTGACAGGAAATTGTTGATCTAATATCAAAATTCCACAGAGAGTTCTTGTCTGACCAATGAGATTATTTATCCCGGTCAAGAGTAGTTGGAATACGTGTGTAAAAGTAGGACTGTTTTAAACCTTATTTCCGTTAAACTTGACACTAAAATTTCGCTTTCTTTGGTGTGAACCGTTTCCTAATACTACAAACCTCCCCACCAATGAATGTTGGATGTCTCTAGGGTGCATGACCAAAACAAAACAAAAACAACCCCTCCTCCAAAAAAAACCACTCACACAAAAAAAAACACTTGCCAAGATACATTAGATCAGTGGACATATTTGCAGCAAACACAAAACGTAAATAAGTTATATTTTGGGTTTTGGTTTCGGTAAAAACGTTTTAATAACATTAAAATGTCGGGTTATATAAAGGTCATGAAATCGTTTTAAAACGTTTTGTATGAAAACACACTAAAACAATATTTTTAAAATGTTTTCGAAATGTCATTGTAAACTATTTTGGCAAACATTTTTGGCCAAATATTTTGTTAACACTTAAATAACATTATGTTAAAATATTTTCACCCAGCAAACACAGAAATGTTCTTAAAATGTTTTTTACAAAACTTTTTAATAACATTTAAATGTCGGGTTATATAGAGGTCGTGAACACATTTTAAAAACGTTATTCTAAATATTTTGGGCAAACATTTTTTGCAAAATATTTTTTCAAACCCAAAATAACATTCTGTTTAGAATGATTTGTACCAAGTTTTCAAAAATGTTTTTGGAATGTTATTAACACGTTTTTATACCCTTTATATAACCCGACATTTAAATGTTTTCTGTAAAACATTTGTGTTTGCTGTGCAGTAAATTACCAACAAATGTTATTTAATGTTATGAAAACGTTTTATACCATTAATGTACCCTTAAATAATTACCCTTATATAATCCGACATTTAAACGTTTTCTGACAACCTTTTAAAACTTTTTGCGAATGATGTCGAAAACGTTTTGTGTTTGCTGGGTAAAGTGTTCCAACAATTTTGACAGGGATTGTAGGGTGATCATTTTGCGAGCCAGAAAAATTTGACAACTTTGTGAAACTTAACAACTTGGTTAGATATATCTTCACACTACTCATTCCTAACATCATATGGGGTGCAATTATTTCAAACGAGGGTATTTCA
Organism: Amphiura filiformis; assembly: GCF_039555335.1. Classification (NCBI taxonomy): domain Eukaryota; kingdom Metazoa; phylum Echinodermata; class Ophiuroidea; order Amphilepidida; family Amphiuridae; genus Amphiura; species Amphiura filiformis. The sequence continues at coordinate 30,582,424 of NC_092645.1, read as the reverse complement.
GTAATTTTCAATAATTCTGTTTCATTTAAGTAAGACATAATTTCATCTTCTTACTCATCCACGTTTCATTTTATCATGTGAAATACATTCAGGCCGTTTGCCCATAATATAACATAACATCAGAAATACTAATACAACATATTAAAGCCACAAATAAGAATATACTGACCAGTAGATTTGTAGTCCTTCTAAATGAATTATTCATGACACATTGGATGGCTCAGTGGAAAGTTAGCTTATTAGAGAGATTGCGATTTTCAAACGTACGCATCGAACGTCCGTGCAATCTATTCAAAATCACTCTCCTGTGACGGGATTTTGAATAGATTGCACGGGCGTTCTATACGTATGTTTGGAAATCGCAATCTCTCTATAATTTACAAGACTATCCATGCTTTCAAGCTGAAATAAACCTACTCCTCATGCGCGTATTTGAGGGGGGGGGCTTTGGGGGCGCGAGCCCCCCCGGGGGTAAAAGCAGGGCGGCCAAAATGAAGGGCGGCGAAAAAAGAACGGGCGACAGAAGGAAGGGGCGGAGGAAGAAGACGGGCGGCAGAAGGAAGGGGCGGTGGAGGAAGACGGAGCGGTAAAAGAAAAAAGGCGGAAAAAATTGAAAAAGTATAAAAAATTGTGAAAAAATTGTACTATACATAATCCAAAGTGTTCGCAGTCCTGAGTATTGTTATAGTAAAATATACAATTTTTGACAGGTCAGACGTGTCATGAGGAAACGAAAGCTGGTGAAAACATTGCAGATGAGAACAAGATTAAAATCGTCCTCGATATTTCCGGGTTTGCAAAGGACACAATTTTTCTGTGAATCGACCTTAATAGATAGTGCCTGACTCGAACACCTCGACCGGCTCTTAGGGCTTTTTTATGAGATAATATTTCAACAGAAAACAATAAATTCTTATACTAATGTCAAGAAGAAATTCATATTCTCTGTGAGTGCATAATAGTTTAAGGGTTATATATTTTTCATATATTTATTTGCTTGTCTGCATCAAGAACAAAAAAAATGAATTGCATTTTTGCAAGGAGAGTGAGTAAGGTCGGGTGTTAAGGGTAGACGAGGTATTGTTGGTCGAAGCAGCCAAAAAATCTATTTTCATTATCTAAATCAATATATTATTTAACAAAAGTTCATTTTACAAATCATATACTATGAAAACTTGCTTCATTTATTGTTGGTAATGAGTTATGTACGTTTTACAAAAGTGTAGTTGTTTAAGTTAGTTCTTTACAACATAACTCAAAAACCACAGGACCTACAAAAATATATCTGTGATATTTGAATATTCTACACACTCGCTTTGAAATGATCAATGCAATCTTTGCCAAAGCTAACTACCATTCGCAAGATGCTGTGAACTACCAAATCGCAACAGTTTAAAATATATAGTTGCTAACCTTAGTAAGTGACGCCATTTTAATATTGATACATGACTTAGAGATTTTACTTGTGCTAATCAGTGCGAGGTCTTATCGGAAATACAGTATCCTAGCCTTTCTCCTTCAATTTCAGGAGGTGATCATTTTTTCGCCAACATGTGCAGTATATGAAGATTTGACATATGATGTAATAATCTGAAATATGGTTAAATGTTAATACAGCACAAGCAAAAGGAGACGGTTAAACCTCCGTGTTTGCAAATTTACTGAATGGGGCCTACTCCCGATTCCAGATAAATATAGCAGGGGGGGGGGGGGTAAACAATAAACAATATATGAGATATTATCCTGTTTTGCCAAATAAAACATATCTCTAGTTGGTCTAATTGCCAATAAAAGTACAATTTTAATATTTGACCAATTATTTGGAAATATTATCCAGTGAGTGACAATCAAGCTGTACTAAAGATTTCTAATGCTAATAACAGGTCTTTATGCGGCTTTCCCCCCAAAAGTTCCTCAAAATTTCACTTTTATTGCCAGTTAGGTTCAACTAAAGAATTGGGATTGGGCTATGTTAGCAGATAACCTTTTTCATAATGAAAAAGCATTATTTTTAAAATTGGTTCTATAGACCTACAGAATACAAATTATCTTCCGTTAAGGTTTTATGTTATGGTTAATGTTATAAACAGGATATGATACAAAATATATCTAGTAACTTTATTCCAGATACACAATTTCGGTTGCGTTTCAGTAGTTTGGTAATGTCAAGATAATCATGATGACTTACTGGAAGCCATTATATTCAGGCAAGTTGGAGTAGGGCCTACCACGTCTTTAAGTTCAGTTCAGCTCAGTTCAGGTTTATTTCTTTATAGTAAATGAAAGGAGCTCCCTTAATTAACCCCGGTAATTAACCCCCTGAGCACTACCTGCCGATCTAACATTGCCTCTGATTGGTCAATTACATCATATCTTCACTTTAATCACCAGAATGGAGCTTTGCAAATAATTCACCCCATTTTTTTTTGCGTGGTAAAATTATTCTAACAATCTTGCCGATTGATAATGAAAACTTCTTTCTGGCCAATCGGCAGGTAGTTCTCATCCCATATCCATATATATACTCATCAGTATGTGGTAGAAATTTGTTTTGGATAGAATCATCTTTTCAGCTCTAGGTGTTTTAAAAATGAATTTTAAATTAAAAGTCTTTTGCTTACATTGTTATGACCAATAAGTAAATTAGTTACCACTAACTTAATTGCTTCCACTGGCTGTTACATCCTAAAACAGGAAAATCTTTTAAATGCTCTGCGTGCTAGCCATAGGCTTCAACATGGGAAGTCCACGTTTTGAGATATTTTCTCAAAATATTAGGAGCCATCTCAAGAACCACTGAACCAATACTAGGCTTGTTTGTATTCGTTTTAATGCATTTTTCATGCTGATTCCAAATATGATCATGAGAATGGCCAATTCTGAAATTTTGAATTTTAAAAATAAAATTTGAACTTGTCGTCTGCAGTCGACACCCAAGTGGAGAGAGTTAAATAGACTAACGGTTGTCATGGCTGAAAAGTTAAAATAGCAAAAGCATTTTGCTGTTAAGAATAGACGGAAGTATAGACTTGACATTGACCTCATTTATGTTTGTATAAATTAGGAACGAAACATCAAAGAGTTTCTATACATACATATGTAAAATAATCTGCTTCAGACATGATCAAAATTTGAGTAATATTAATAAATGGATTTAATTGTTCCGAATCGGGATGGAATCTTGACGAATGAAATTTGCAAAATCAGAATAATTTTTAAAACATTAGCAATGACCCAACAAACACAAAAAGTTTTAAACCTTATTCGCACAAGTTTAGAAAACGTTACCAGAAAACGTTTACACGACGGGTTATATAAAGGGTATTATAAAGGATTTTTGAGAACTTACTGCAAAATGTTCTGACATGGTGTTATTTAAGTGTTGACGAAATATTTGCCAAAAATGTTTGCACAAAATATGTTACAATAACATTTTGATAACATTTTAAAAGGGCGTTTCATACAAAACGATTTCAAAACGTTTTCGTGACCTTTATCATGTTTATATAACTCGACATTTATTGTTTTAAATTGTTTTTACCAAAATCAAAAACCATTATAACTCTTTCAAAACGTTTAACATTAGGAAATGAATTTGGAGAAAACCTTCTGTTAATAAAATAGTATGCTGAGCCACCAGCTTGGATGGCTCACGCTCCAGTAATTTCAGATGATTGAGCTCAGTAATACATCAAAGAATGACTTCCAATTCATGAAAACAAATAGATAATCAGCTTATCGGATTAAAAGCTTAGAGGGAAGGTCTTGCTGCTCAGCGAGTGTTTGTAATTATTAGAAGGTTTTCTCCAACTTCATTTTGTTTTGTGTTTGCTGGGGATTATGCATAATTAACACCATGATCAAGTTTAAAAAAAGACCCAGATACTTCGTGTCGAAAAATGTGTGGGCTGTGTGTGTAATGGTTGTCAATAGCTCTCAACACGGTATTGATATTGGCCCAATAATTGTCCAATTCAATTATAAATTACACCTTCAAATTATTCTAATAATAAAAGGATATTGTACTAAAGAACTAATTAATTGGCACTTCATTAACAAGGCGCCTCGCCCAACACGTGAGTTTCAAGTGTCAAATATTGGCAGCCTTTGAAAGGTGGTATGTTGAGTTTTAAAGTCAGACCCTATATCAGAAAAATACAACACATAATGTTTAGAATTAAGGGAGTGTTCGTAAATACTTTGGTATATTTTAGGTCTTTTTGGAAAATTGTCAAATGATGGTTGGCTTTTCCTTACAGATTCATACACTTTAAGTATGCATATCATTAGATTTATAAAGTTTACTTCGAGGACTGTTATCAAAAATATCAATTTTTAATAATTTGCCATAAAATTTGTATTATATCGTGAATGTAACAAAATCAAAGATTTCAGAAGGGCATTCTTCGTATTCAGAATGTAATTTGGTGCGTCATGTCCCACAAAATAATACTGTGCAAACGTTGCTAAATTACTTGGCAATATTGATATACATTACAGAATAACCTACGTTTGATTAGGGACCGTTCACAAACACTTGTTGGGGGGGGCTGATGCAAAAAAAAAATCATCGCGAAAATTTTGCGGGCCCTCCTTTAAAAACCTCAACAGTTTTAGGGCCCCTCTTTTTGACATGAAAATTATGGGTTAACCCCATAGAAAAGCATATAAACTCACTTTTCCAGGAAAATTTGTGGTCATTTTTTGTCAGGCCCCCTCCCCTTTTTACATCAGCCCCACCCCCTAACAAGTGTTTGTGAACGGTGCCTTATTGTATGTGAAAATTTTATGAATGTTCCACTTTTAGTTTGCAAAAAAAGATCATCTGGAAAAAAATGGCCCGAAGACCAAGTTTCACACGAATATTCAAAATTTTATTATGACCTCTGGATAATTTGTACACACATAATATATACAAATAATTACCCAGCAAATATAAAAATGTTTTTAAAACGTTATAAACGTGTTATAAACGCGTTTTGGTTTAGGTCAAATGTTTTAATAACATTTAAATGTCGGGTTATGAAAAGGTCATGAAACATTCAAAAAACATTTTGTATAAAAAAAACACCACAATAACAATGCTGTTAAAATGTTATTGCAAAATATTATTTGGCAAACTTTTTTGTAAAATATTTTGGTAAAACATTATATTAGAATATTTTGCACCAAATTTTCAAAAATATTTTATGAATGTTTATATTTAAATGTATTTTGGTTACTACTTCATGTAATAGAGGTTATCCGTGTTCTATAAGCTGCATATCCTATCAACGACTGCTATACCTTGTTTAGGACTTTCAAAAGAAGTACCTGCCTGTGCAACCATGACTATTTCAAAATAGCCCGCCAAGAGTCATGCAGGTAACTCCGAGGTCATGCATTGAAATGTTTTGAATAAGGAATACTACGGGAATCAGCGCCTTTTGTTAGAAGTCACACATGAGTAATGTGGATAACCTCTATTATACACGAAATTAGGGTTAGAGTTAGGGTTAGTTTATGGTTAGGATTATGGTTAGGGTTAGGGTTAGGGTTAGGATTAGGGTTAGGATTAGCTTACACGAAATAATTCCATGAAGGATCGACCTGTATTTTATATAACCCACCATATAAATGTTTTCTGTACAACGTTTTGTTTTGGCTGGGATTTCATACGATACTAATGTAGTACCTGAAAGTGATTTCAATGTTTCATGAAAAGTAGAATTTTAATCAAGTTCTAACGGCTTGATTTAGCACCATAATATTATAAAAATTTCTTTCATATCCAAGTATTGCAACTGAAATTGTTCTAGAACCAGTTTTGTTGTTTTAGATCGACCATTATGTGTGGCAAAAGTGCTATATCATGTACTAGTATAACGAGACACCAAGTAAAGGGGCTATATTACAAATCTGTAAAATGCGTTGGAAGCAGAATTTATTTCTGCGCATTTTGACACCTCATTTGACACGATAGCCCAGAAAACAATAAAACACCGGTCAATTTAATATAGTGAGGTCCATATTTGAAAGTTGCACTTTATTATACATACAAATTTTTACAATACAAAAACACTCAGATATCATCACACAGATTTCCTTCCATTACACTGAATGCATTACTGCAATACACTTACTGCAACTTTCAAATCTTGGGCTACATTGATTTAAATGTATATATGCTGTGACGTCAATATTTAGTCAATTGCTACAAATGAGGTGTCAAAATGTGCAGAAATAAATTCCAACGCATTTTACAGATTTGAAATACAGTCACCCGGTTTTGAAAAATGGTCATTATTTAAGGGGGGTTAGTTACTTTTTTTGAGATGTTTGAGATGTACACCAAGTACATGAAGTATTGCACGACAATCAAACGCCTCGTGTTTTGACATGAAAATTGAAAGCTATAGTAAATTACCATATCGTTTGATTGAAGTAACACATTTCTGAAATTCAAAATGTATGTGAAGGAAAAAACTGACCAATGACATTTCTAACATAATATGATAGTTGGTATATGTCATGTTTACTTTAAAAAGTCATACCTGAGAACAGTTTCTATGATATCCTATTAACGTCACCGTTGCATGAAAACGAGGGCTGAGAACCTGAAAGCCGTAACTTTGGCTTTCTGGTTCTCAGCCATCGAAATGTTTAGGCATATCTGTATGTCATTTTGAGAGCTTTACTCTTGTTTAATGTATAAAGGAATTCAGTACTTTTGTCATCTTTAAAGGATCGGATAGCGTCGTTTGTACAGTATTTGTTGTGGGACCTGAGAGCAAATCAAATACACCAAGTTGTAGTATAGTCAGAATACGAGGAATGTCCATCTGATATCAAATAATTTAGAATCTGCTGTTTTATGGTGTGCCGCAAAATCCCGGAGAGACAGTGGAGGAGCTAGGAGATAAGATGAGGGATATCTTTCGTACAGACTTTGGTGTATCGGAAGAACAGATTGATTACATATACTTTGTTGCGGTACATAGGATACCACGAAAGCATGGGGAAGGTGAAGATAACCAAAGTCATCAACCAGATCCTGTGATCATCCGATTCGGATCTATGTTCGACAGGGATGGGATCTTGCTTCAACAGCGAATCAGGCCCTTTTTTAAGGATAGGAAACCGGTTATGGCTTACACGGATCTTCCAAGAAGTATGAAGCAAGACAGAGGTAAGCTGGTCCAACATGGAAAGACTTTACGACGAGAAGGGAATCTTACACGTTTTCGAACCATCGGACTGGATGTGATCCTGGAATTCAAGGACAAGGGAAACAGAAGAGGAGATTGGAAGAGATTTAATCTTAACAACTAAATGAAGGAAACTTTCAAACTTAGGTTTTCAGCTTAATATAAGACTTTTCTACAAGAGGCAGTTTGAAACTCAGTCATGTGAATATAATGATCTAAAATTGTGAACAATTTACTTCATTTTGTTATACTCCTATGATGTCTGCGATATGAATTATTGCCTTGATGTGCTTTTGGTTTCTTATTTTGATGTCATATTTGCTGTAATATAAAGTTATGTAAACGCAAAAGCTACCCATGTAATCATATTGTTTTTGAAGCTCTTTTAATTTAATTCGTTTTGAATAGATAATTTTTGGGAATATGCATGCGTACCTATAGAGGATTAAAAAAAAAAGGAAAAAAAGGGGATACAAAAAATTGAAGATGATCAAAAACGTTTTTCTCACACTTTGATGCAATTTGATATGTATGAATATTAGATGTTTACATGTAATGCTTTATTAACAGTCGCTTATCATGCTTATAGCTATAATATAAAGTTATGTATACGCAAAAGCTACCCATGTAATCATGTTGTTTTTGAATCTCTTTTAATGAGGTTTTGAATAGATATTTTTTGGGAATATGCATGCGTGCCTATAGAGGATTAAAAAATAAAAAAAAGAAAAAAAGGGGATACAAAAAATTGAAGATGATCAAAAACGTTTTTCTCACATTTTGATGCAATTTGATATGTATGAATATTAGATGTTTACATGTAATGCTTTATTAACAGTCGCTTATAGCTATAATATAAAGTTATGTTAAACAAAAAGCTACCCATGTAATCATATTGTTTTTGAAGCTCTTTTAATCACGTTTTGAATATATAATTTTTGGGTATATGCATGCGTGCCTATAGAGGATTAAAAAAAGGAAATAAAGGGATACAAAAATTGAAGATGATCAAAAACGTTTTTCTCATATTTTGATGCAATTTTGATATGCATGAATTAGATGTTTACATGTAATGCTTTATTAACAGTCGCTTAGAGGCGACAATTTTTGTGTAAGCTCATATTGACGGTCAGACTTTCCTTGACAATTGTCAGTTGATTTTGGGTTCAATTTTTGTTTTGACCTACCTTTTGGTTTTTGTATTTTGACTTTGTCTCTTTGTCCTTTAATTTATTTTTGTTTTTTTGTTTTTTCTCTGGTATCAGAAAGCGACAGCTTAATTTATATGAAATGTACTATACGCAGTTTTGGCTTCTTATACATGATCAGTCTAAATTAAATAAATGTTTTGCATATGGATAGCTCAGTTAAAATATGTTCTGTAAATTGCAGGGATTGAATGATAAAGTCAAGAGACGTGATGTTTTTAATTATCTAAGGAAAAAGAAATTTTCGATATATTGTCTTCAGGATATACATTGGGATCAAAAATTAGAAAATATGGTCAGGTCTGAATGGGGTTATGAGATTTATATAGCAGGTCACACTACGAACTCAAGAGGTGTGGCAGTTTTGATGAACAATAATTTTGATTTTAAGGTGCGGAATATACAGCGTGATCATGTTGGAAATTGGATTGTGCTCGATATTACTTTGTTATCTATAGACATCACTTTATGTTGTTTATATGGGCCAAATGATGATCAGCCATATTTCTATAGTCGTGTAAAAGAGGTTGTGGAAACTTTTGGAAACCCTTACTCTATTATATGCGGAGACTTTAATTTAGTCCAGAATCAAGAAATGGATACTTTCAATTATGTAAATATTAATAACCCGAAAGCAAAAGAAATGGTTCTTAATATAAAAGAAGACATGGAAATATGCGATCCATGGAGAGTTCTGAATCCAAATATTAGACGTTTTACTTGGAGAAAAAATAATCCAATAAAACAAGCCAGATTAGATTTCTTTTTGATTTCATCTGAATTGCTAAATTTGATCGATTTTGCTGATATAACACCTGGTTACAGAACTGACCATTCTATGGTGATCATTGGCCTAAGTAAAGGTAATAATATTAAAAATGGTCGGGGATCTTGGAAATTCAATAATGAATTGCTTAAAGAAGAGGAATATGTAAATATTGTTAAAGATTCGATTACTAAGGTGAAGAAAATATATGCGGCCTCTCCTTATGATAGAGAATATAAACTCCTCAACAAAAGTTTGGAAAGTTTTTTCAAGCATCTGTATCTCCAATTATTTGTGACATATTCATATCGTGTTGCATATCACTAGATAGCTACAATACTCCCCTTTACAATGACACCCCATTTGAAACAATAACATTTTTCACGGCTGAGTACATGCCTTGTGATTGTAGTGGGGTCTCAAAATGAATTTGCCAAATTGACCATTATTCTGTGCAGCAAGCTGTAATCCCATAACTTCACAATCTGGGACCTAATGCAATCCTCCAAGATGACACCGCTCGCCCCACATAGCCATGGTAGTCAACGACTACCTACAGAATATGGAAGTAGAGTCAAAATGGCCTGCCATCAGGCCAGACCCGGGGGCCAGACCTCAACCCGATTGAACACTTGTGGGACCAACTTGATCGTGCTGTGCGTGCCAAAGAAGCCCATAGGCAACCACATTGAATGACCTGCGACGAATCCTTGTGGAAGAATGGAATTCCATCCCACAGTAACGTGTAACCAGGTCGGTGAGCAGCATGAGGAGAAGGTGCCTGACTATTGTGGCTGCCTGTGGTTTTTCCACCCGCTATTGAGGTTAGTGGCTAGCTTTGTTTGAGCACAGAATAATGGTCAATTTGGCAAATTCATTTTGAGACCCCACTACATTCACAAGGCGTGTACTCAGCCGTTAAAAATGTTGTTGTTTCCAATGGGGTGTCATTGTAAAGGAGAGTATTGTAGCTATCCAGTGATATGCAACACGATATGAATATGTCACAAATAATTGGAGATACAGATGCTTGAAAAAACTTTCCAAACTTTCGTTGAGGAGTTTATAAATGATATTAATCCGACGACGTTAGTTCTTACTATCGATGACCAGCTGTTCTTCGAAACATTATTATTGGAAATTAGAGGTGCTACTTTGGCTTTTTCATCCAAAAGAAAGAAAGACTTAGATAAAACAGAAGAAACACTTGACAATTTGATACAGCATCTGGAGAAGATATGTGAAGAAACGGCTTTAAATAACCAAAACGTCGATTCAGAAATGAGGGAACTTAATGCCGCTAAACAAAAGCTTGAAGAGCTGCGTACTAGAAAAATTAAAGGTTGTTTTGTTCGATCAAAAGCTAAATGGATAGAAGAAGGGGAGAAACCGTCCAAATATTTTCTTAACCTTGAAAAAAGAAACTTCGTAAATAAACAAATATGTAAAATTACTAAGAAAGATAACACAGAGGCAACATCTCAGGAGGAGATTGAAAAAGAAATTTTGTTATTTTACAAAACTTTGTACAAAGAAAAGGAAGAAAAAAACAATGTCAATATTGATGATCTAAATTTATGTTTCAATAAATTAACGCAAATGCAGTCAAATAATTTAGAAGGTGAGCTGGATTTGTCTGAGCTCTCAATTGCTTTGAAAAATATGAAAAATAACAAAACTCCTGGCCCAGATGGTTTTACAGTAGAATTTTATAAAATGTTTTGGGACGACATTTCCATTTTTCTTCTTCGGTCGTTAAATGAAGGTTTTAGGAAAGGTTCTCTTACAAAAGAACAAAAAATTGGTCATGTTACTCTTCTACCAAAGGGGGATAAACCTCGTGATTTCCTAAAGAACTGGAGGCCTATATCACTCTTAAATGTTTCCTATAAGTTAGCATCTGCTTGTATTGCTAACCGCGTAAAATCAGTTTTAAACCATCTAATTTCGGAAGACCAGAATGGTTTTGTTCCAAACAGATTTATAGGCGAAAATATTCGCCTTCTCTATGACTTGTTAAATTATACAGATATTCATAAAATACCTGGTCTGCTATTACTCATAGATTTTGAAAAAGCATTTGACACGGTATCACATGATTTTATATTTAAAACTCTAAAAGCTTTTAATTTTGGGACAGATATTTGTAGATGGTTTGAAACCCTATATAAGAATGCTTCTTCGTCAGTAATAATAAATGGGAATATTTCAAAACCGTTTCAAATTCAGCGTAGTTGTAGACAGGGCGATCCGCTTTCGCCATATATTTTTGTTTTATGTGCGGAAATTTTAGCTTTAATGATAAAAGAAAATAAGAACATAAAAGGAATAAAAGTAAAGGACATGAATTTTAAAATTACACAATACGCAGACGACACAACCTTGATATTAGATGGCACAGAAAAGTCGCTAAAAAGCGCATTTGATACTTTGAATATTTTTCGTGAAATTTCTGGTTTGAAAATTAATACTGATAAAACAGTGGCAGTATGGATAGGATCATATAAAAATAGAATCACAAAAATTTGTAAAAATAAAAAACTAACTTGGAATTTTGAGGGCAATTTTGATTTTTTAGGAATTTCTTTCAATACTGATTTGGTGCAAATGGTTAAACAGAACTATGAAAAATCACTTGTACTGATGAAAAAGATGATTTCCAATTGGAAAAAAAGGAATCTTACTGTATTGGGTCGAGTTGTAGTGGTAAAATCGTTGGTTCTTCCTAAGATCAGTTATATTGCGCAGATGCTTCCAAATCCGAGCAAAGATTTTATCAAAACAGTTAATGACATCATTTTTAAATATGTTTGGAATGGGAAGCCGGACAAAATAAAAAGATCTCAGTTTGTACAAGATTATGAGAATGGAGGAGTTAAAATGCCAGATGTCGAATCTCATATAAATGCACTAAAAATAAATTGGATTCGCAGGGTTATTCAAGGTGACAAAAATGGATAAAATTGTCAAAGTTATGTTTGAATGTGAAGACTAACGATATTTGCTGTACAGGTCTACTCCGATTTAATGCAACGAAAAATAAGGTAGACAATAAGTTCTGGTATGACGTATTTTTTCTTGGTCCTCTTTGATAAATATTGTTAATTATGGTGAATTAGATTTCAATCGTATTGCAAAGCAGTACCTGTGGTGGAATGATAAAATCAAAATTGGTGGTAATTCAATTCATTATGTTCATTGGAAGGAAAAGGGGGTTCTTTTTATAAATGATTTACTGTCAGAAAATGGGACTTTTATGTCAAAAGATGACTTTGAAGAAATGTATAATGTGAAAACAAACTTCCTTGAATACAATGGTATTATAAGAGCAATTCAGTCAAATTTCAATATTAACAAGTTAAAAGGGACAAAATTAGTTTCACCTTTTAGATCGAGTAATATGGACTTATTGTTTAAATATCGTAAAGGTTGTAAGTTATTCTACGATGTCTTTGTAGGGGCTAAGAGAATGAAACAATCGGGTAATAAGTGGAAAATAGATGTTGATATAGAAAATGAGGAGTGGAAACAATTATGTCTTTTAAATTTCAAGTTTTCTGTTGATTCGAAGTATAGATGGTTCCAATATAGAATTAACCAAAGGATTTTAGGAACAAATAGTCTGTTGCTAAAATTTAATGTAAGGGAGGATGATTTATGTACATTTTGTAAGGGGAACCCGGAAACAATTAAACATCTTTTGTAAATTGTCAGGTCTCCCAAATATTTTGGAATACCATTAAATTATGGATAAAAGAACAAACTAATGTGGAATTGGAAATGTCTACTTTGACAATTCTATTTGGTTCTAAATTTGATTTGACTTTAACCCTTATAATGACAATGGCAAAATTCCACATCTATAGAGCAAAGATGATGGAACAATACCCAGATTTAAAAGCTTTTAAACACGAAATTAAACATTATTATAATATCCTGAAATATCAAGCAACATGTAATTTAGAGCGTAACAAGTTTTCGAAAAAATGGCAACTATGGCGAAGTCTCTGCACTGGTTAATTGGTTTTTAAAAAATCCTTTGTTAATCTTTTTTGTTAATCATTTAAGTAAAATATGTGTAATAATTATAGTATAGGCCCTATTTAAAGGTTTTATATGTATAACTATATAATAATATATAACAATTATAGTCTTTGCTGTCAGGAAAGTTTTGTGAAGGGTCCGGTGGTTATTTTGTATGTTTTCTTCCCCCACCGGACTCAAGTACAGGGAATAAACCATAGACAGTAACACCATGGCTGTCAAACAAAAAAAAAAACAAAAAACAAAAATAATAATTTAGATTTTTTTTAAAATTCGCGATATATAATACAAATTTGATGGCACATTATTAAAAATTAACATTTTAATCATCTAACAGTCCCCGAAGTAAACTTTATTAATCTAATGGCATGTAGAAAAACCGCCCATCATTTGAAAATTTTGACCTTTTGTATTGAAGATACATTTTCCCTCAAAGAAATTATTAGATATCAGAATGACATTCCTCGTATTCAGAATGGAATTTGGTGTGTCGGATGTGCTCTCGTGTCTCACAAAAAATACTGTGCAAACGTCGCTATCCGATCCCTTAAGTTTGCTTTTGTAAATTGAAGTGTTATAATTTAGTTATGTTAATAGTTGACGCGATCAGTTCTAGCAAATTAACATAATTTGTTTTTAAGAATGCGATTTTTTTTTCATTTTTGATGATTCAATCAAGCGATCCAAACAGGTCATTATGAAACGTCAAACATGTTGTCACACCACATTATTAATAAGCCTAGTTACATACACTTATTACATCAACATACACGCATAAATGTAAAGCGATTTGTAACTTTTGAAGTATAGATTTTATAAAGTGCACATGACCTGAAAAGGATGGCTGAGGGAATTAAGGTCGAGCTGTGGTAAAACAAATTCTACTTGTTGCGGTGCCGGGCTGCGGTGGATCGGTTAAAATGTTTTATATTGCATAACAAATGTCTTGTTAAAGGGACATACTGCAGTTACTGTCCGTTTTCCTATACACAATACACAGTGCTCTCACCATTGTCGCGTGACCTCTACAAATGATGTATGTTGGGAGAATGGACACTTGCCTAGTTAACATCACTGTGTGAAAAATAACCAGCCAATATTTTATTTATTCTCCAAAACTTCTAGCAAATATATTTCTCTAACATGACCTAAAATTACAGCTAGGTTAGATGTTCAGAAATGGTCGCACTTTTGTAAAATATGAGTGAGGGCAAGGCATAGCTAGCCAACTCCCCGTGTTAATTGAATGGAGATTTGACCGAAAATATTGGTATCGGACCGCTCACTTCTGAAGGATGCCACAAAAAACCGGTAAAACCTACATTTAAATTATTCTAAATAGGTTCTAGAAAATAAAGTTTTGTAACATGTCCTAAATTTTTAGCTAATTTAGATGTTTGGAGAGGGTCGCACTTTTGTGTTTTAGGAAGGATATGTAAACGACAGATAACACCAAAAATATGAAGAAATTATTTCCAAACCGTGTTAAGTCAACAATCATTATGTTGCTCATTTTCAAGAATGCTGGTTTACAAAAGCACGCCATTGTCTCATTTCGTGAACAAAAGTACACATACCATTGTTTCCTTTCGTTTCCTTTATAATCGGTTACCCAACTGAAGCTATAATACGCAAACTTTATTGCGATATCGCACATGAAAACAGTCACATGTGCACAGCCAGAGAAGATCCGATTTAATCAGTTGAGCTGTTTCAATGAATGTTATCTTGGTTTAATAGCTTTTAATGGGGTTAAGTCCTGCAAAGGTCGAGATGAATTCTACTGTAGACATGACTGCATCATGAGTCTCCGGTAATCATAACATTATGCCTTATATGTTGGAAAAATAATTTTCAACAACTCTTCCTATACCTTTGTACAGGAGCCAACCGTTGTTAAACCGTGATGAACCCACACTTTTACTGTAGCGTATACGCGAACGCGAGCGAGACTACGCGTTACGCGAGAGCGCGTAAAATTCGTCATGCCTGGAACCTTTGTGCGTATGCCAGCTTACAAGTTGAATTCAGTATTTTTCAGGTAGCGGATAAACATTGCCGTTTTATTCTGTAGTTTTATTGCTGATATCAAAAGAGAAATCATCGAAGTTTTTGTAAGGCTGAGTGGCAATGATTAACTGACATTCCTCGTAAAATCATCGTGAATTATACGATATTTAGCTTCTTTTCGTTGTTGAACAACTCGCGTCCGGCGCGTCTGCGTGGTTTACTTCGCTCGGGCAGCTTTAGCTGCCCTCGCGAAGTAAACCACGCAGACGACGCGGCCGCATCGTTGTTAAACGGTGATGAACAACGGTGAAACATGATTGAATCCCTAAATCAAGCATGAATTACATGGCTGTATTTAAAAC
The DNA here is from genome assembly GCF_039555335.1 of Amphiura filiformis. Taxonomy (NCBI): domain Eukaryota; kingdom Metazoa; phylum Echinodermata; class Ophiuroidea; order Amphilepidida; family Amphiuridae; genus Amphiura; species Amphiura filiformis. Next base: position 30,566,847 of record NC_092645.1, on the reverse strand, counting down.
AAACTCATAGTGACTATAAAAACGAATGAAAACAATCGGCTCTCAACACGCGATATTCAAAATTCCCGCGCCGAAATTGTCTAAGTACAATGACGTAATGGTTATTTGTGCTCCATTGTCGTCAGCCTTTATTGTGTTACTGAGACGTCATTACACTCGACAATTTCGGCGCCCGGGAATTTTGAATACCGCGTGCTGAGAGACGGATGTTTTTATTCGTTCTTATGGTCACTATGAGTTTGTTTTAAATAAAACCACGTGATTCGTGCTTGATAATTATTTTTTCTTACATATAAGGCATAATGTTGTGATTGCCGGAGACTTCCTTTAAAAGATTAAGTAATTCCAATTGTGTCCAGACATGCCAGACGCACATTCGCCTAACAGAAGTGATGTAACCGGATTAATTACCATATCAACCGGTCTACACTTTTTTAATACATTGCCTTGTGCTATAAGCAAGCTGCACTCATCACGCTGCGTATGTGTACAATCAATGATTGAAAACAATACAGCTCTTTTCAAAGACACTAAATTCGCGATATAATACATATTTTATGGCAAATGATTAAAAATTGATATTTTTGATATTTAACAGACCTTGAAGTAAATTTTATAAACCTAATGATATGTACTTAAAGTGTATGTAGCTGGGATGAAAATTCGACGATCAAATGAAAATTTTATTCGTATTGAAGATATGTAATTATTTCCAAAAAACACCAACAAATTTAAGTCTTTTTTGGGAAAGAATGTATAATATTCAATATGAAAGGTCAAAATTTCAAATTGCTTGTAAGCTTTTCATTATTTATAAGTTTACTTCGAGGACCGTTAAATATCAAAATAAAATAAAAAATTTTAATTTCAATAATTTGTCATAACATTTGTATTATATCGCGAAATTAAAAAAAATCTAAGTTATTTGATATGAGAAGGTCATTCGTCGTATTCAGAATGAAATTCGATATGTCTGGTGTCAGATCCCACAAAAAATACTGTGCAAACGTTAATAACCGATTCCTTAAAAGTATCAAAAGAGAATGATATCAAAATATCCATGTATTAGTATTCTCTTGATGCTAAGAAACATACAAACAAATAAACACACAAACATGCACCTCAAACAAAAAACATCTTTATAATTATTCTTCCAATGAAATTGCATTAACTGAATGGACTTTGTGTTTGCATAATTCTGGACATTTTAATTTCAAATCCGAGGGAAATGCAAGTAATGCAAGGAAAACGTTAGAATGTGATGGGTACCAATCATTTAGATTTAAAATATAGACTCATAAATTATGATCAACGTTGAAATGGAATTCAGATAAAACACAAAATGGTTTTAAAATGTTTTAAACTGTTTTTGTTTGGTCAAAACGTTTCAATAACATTAAATATCAAGTTATATAAAGGACATGTAAACATTTTCAAAACGTTTTGTATATATAATGTTTTTAAGATGTTACCAAAATGGTTATTGGAAAATATATAGTTGTTTACGTAAGTTGTTTGTCAACACTTAATATAATATCATGTTAGAATGGTGTGCTACAACTTAGAATCAAGAAAATGGCTGGATGTAATCTTTGAAGCAGTCAAGTTAGCTCAATCGATAAGGCGTTCGACTATGGTGCGAGTGGTTGCGGGTTCGAACCCTGACGGTGCCTAGTTTGCTCTCGTGGAAAAATTGAGTTAGCTTGAAATTCCCCTGGACAAGGAACTCACTGCTTATTGTCTCGTTGTAACCCGTACGAAACCCGGGGAGCTGATCCTGGTTGCGAAGGTTATTTGTGGAATGTCTAGGTTGTGCGCTCTTGAAGCTGCAAAGTCCCTGAGTGGTTGTTAAATGGTTTATGGAATGATGTGGGGCCGTAGTGGTCAGCGACAACCTGTTAAGTGTGCTGAGGCTTGTGGATCAACTAGGCGTTGTGCCTGTGCGTAGCGCACTATAAATCACTACGCTTTATTTTATTTATTTTATTTTTTTTTGAAGAAAACACTGAACAAAATAAACTGAAGAAGACACTGAACAAAATAAATTAAAGCGTATTTACTTTATTTTTGGAAACAAAGGCAGAACTTTTACAATGATTGATATTGTTTCATTATTTCCCAGGTGAACGATATAAAGCATTATACGATTACGAAGCCAGAACAGCAGATGATTTAACTTTCAGGAAAGGAGAAATACTTATAATCACAAATAAGAGGTAAGAATATATCAAAATGATAAAATTGAAAAAAAAAATCATTATCACCAATGAAAATAAAAACTTACCATCGAAATTCTGATTTAAATTATTATTAAGGTGGGACTACATCCCTTGATAAATTTATGACTATTTTTGCATTTTTCTCAAAAACTAATAAAACACTGGTAACAAAAGTTATGCATATTATAGGGGCAAGGAATCCAGTTACTACACTGGAATTTCAGTGACTCAAGACAAGTAGTTATTGATTTATTGATCAAATATTGGTTTTCCCTCATTTTTGACTGTAACTCCACAACTGTTGTCTGTGCTGAAATAAAAAAATTTCAGTGCAGTAGTTGTAGCCATAGCCCCTATAATATACATATCTTACTTGTCACCAATGCGCTATAATTTTTGAGAAAAATGCAAAAATAGGCACACAATTGGTCAGGGGTGTAGTACCACCTTAAAACATGTGAGATTAAAAAGCACTATTATGTCTGAGTAGACGTTCGGTTGGAAAAGGCGTTTGATTGAATTGATTCATTATTTCTTCCCACACTCACTCCTTATTCCAAGATTTCCACGAATAACACAATTGTCTTATGAATGAATTAATGAATCTTTATTTCCATAATAAAAAGCAACAAAATACAAAGAAATTCAACTTAATTGTCCAAAAAAATCTAAAACAAAAAAGTCTAAAACATTCAAAAGGTGACATAAACGTATAGCCTACATGATAATAGTTGCAATTTCCGTGAAGAGAAAATATTTGAAAGAGAAGAATAGTAGTTTTAGGGGAAATTGAAAGTGATAATATAAAAGGTAATATAGTTTGGCGACTTTCAATCACGCTAGGATATAAAGCTGATTAGATATAGTATAGATTTATCATAATTTATGTTCAGGTAGGTTTATGAACCTAATTTCGATATAGGTTATACATTACGATACTCGGATCGAGACTTTAATGTATAATAATTATGTGAACAAAGAAACAACTTGTTCGTGAAATTCAATTCAAACAACAACGTGCATTATCAGGCAATTTTGCCAAGTTAGAATTTTATTCCAATATTTTTGTTTGTTTTTAAGGGCTCAAATAGCCGTATTTCGTGTGAACCCTGAGAGCACATCAGACATTATCGAATTGTATTTTGAATACGAGAAATGTTCCTCTGATTTTTGAAATTCACGTTATAATATACCTCTAATTTCGGGGGATAAAATCAAAATGATTTAATATCAGAATTATTCAGAAGGACATTCCTCGTATTCAAAATGCAATTCGATGTGTCTGATGTGCTCTTAGGTTCCCCAAAATACTGTGCAAATGTTGCTATCCGATTCCTCAGGCCCGCTGAATCTTGCAATAAAACAAATGTGAAAAGAAAAGTTTGAGGGCTTAGGGCAAGAACCAGATGTCCACAATTACATGTTACTCATTTCGGCAACAAATGGACGGTTAATTCTGCCCTGCATAATATAATGTAAGTGACTTTGGGGGTATGTACAATGTACATGGTCAGTTGCTGACTTGTATCTAACTAACCATGCTAACTGTTTAAGTGACCATGCATATACCCCCGAAGTAACTTGCATTTATTATGGAGGGCATGGATTAACCATCCATTTGTTGCCGAAATGAGTAACATGTAATTGTGGACATAGCTAGTTCTTGCTCTAAGCCCTCGATTTGAAAAAAGATTTAGTATATAATTATGCTTAAAAATGATATTATAAGATTTGCCTACTTTACTTATATTATACTGGGGAAACGATTTAAGCATCAGTAATGATCTCCTGTACTTGTGTATGCGTAATATCTGTTTGTGTGTATTGTGTACCTCTACTGTCTACATTAGTATCCAGTTTTAAGCACCGTTTATCAGTGGGAGCTGGTGGCCTAATGGATAAGGCGTCCGTCGTGGGTCGTGGGTTCGAATCCCATGCCGGCACATTCCCTTGCTTTTTTCAAATTGGACTGTGTGCCGGGCGGGATTTGTGTTTGTTGTCTTGTTTAATTGTAACACTTTGGGTTGGTAAATTGTTCTTTCTTTCTTATTAATTATATTAAGTTTCCAAATCTAAATTTGGCAAAAATCTTGCATCATTGTTTATAAATGTCAGTACCTACGTATTGTAGTTTATTAGCGTCTCATTTTTATGGTAGGCAACCCTAAATTTAAACCAATTTACGTAATTGTAACTTTTTCTTTCTTTCAGTGATCCGAATTGGTGGTTGGCTACATCCATGTCAACGAAGAGAGAAGGATATGTGCCTAGGAATTATATTGAACCTGCTGATTTACTGCAAGCAGAGGAGTGAGTTTTGTTTCTCAGACATATTTTGAAACAAGTAGATAAATGAAAGTATCATACTTAGTAAATATATTTTTTTTGAGGCGACAGATAGCGGATGTCATTATTAGCGCAACAGTGTGCTCATTCAAGAATGTTGAGGTATGTGCGTTTGCTGAATAGCTTGTATCGTTATTGATTGCTTTACGAAAGCAACATAAGTTTATGATGGATAATCAATTCGAACAGGTCGATTCATATTTGCACAACGTATTCTTAATAACATGTGACCATATTTTGGATAATGGGAAAGCAGACAAACAAACAAACACCAAAACAAATAAACAAGCAGACACTATATGCATTCGGTTTATTTTTAATAGACAATGATAGGTAAGCAATATCAACTGGTGTGAGTATAATTTATGAAGAGTTCGTTTCCAAAAGGCGCTAATTCCGTGTGTACATTTTCTTGCATATTGTAACATTTTAAAGTTCAAATGACATTTAACGATTGGAATGGACATGTTTGTAACACTAGCTTATTTTCAAATTATTTTCAACATCTTTTTATCTCTAAAGATTCTCTATTACAAAGTTTTTAAATGGCTACATATTGGATTTAGCTCCTTTTGGAACAAAAAAAATCTTTTATGTTAATTATTTTCTTATTCGCACGTGGGAGGTTAAAGAGATTTGCCATTATTTTTAACCAAAAAAGTATCCTTTGGAGTTAGCGCCTTTTGGAACCAAACTCATCGTATGCTTAGTTAATCTTTTACTCTCTAAGGTGCAAATACATGTTTGAAGAATTCCTGAAGGATTTACATATTTTTAGCACTGTAAATGTACTTAAAAGAACCTACGTGTAGAAATATTCATGATCTAACCATTCCTAGAGTTCCTGTACAGCAAAATATTAAAGATGATACCTAATTGTTTTACATGTCTTATTAACTACACTTATGATTCAAGTTAAGGAAATAATATTTAGTTGCATCATTAGTGAGTTCAATATTACGAGGTGCATGATAGATGTACTAGTGCAATGGTCAGGATGATATTTGACGAAAACTTTGAAGCCCTAAAGCACAGAGTGTTAGTCCTAATTAACCGTCGATGTATTCGTCGAATGGGTTTTGACCATTGTGCTAGTGCGAAGTAATAATCCATCATACACCTCACTAATTGAATTTGACTAATTCACTATGCGAGTCAATGTCATTGTAGTATAACTCATTCCTATAAGACGCGTCTTCTTTACTTCCCCCTTCTCTCCTCGTCTTTACCCTATGCCCTTGAAACTTTCGTCAACTGACTCTCGGATGCGATCAGCTGGTTCTTTGAGAAAATGACAAGGAAAGAAGCAGAAAAGCAGTTACAGTTACCAGGAAATTCAAGAGGAACATTCTTAATCAGAGGTAGTGAGACAAGTCCAGGTAAGGAGTGTTGGAATAGGAGCATATTTTATGGGGCAGTTAGAAAGAAATTCTTTAGAAAGATACGAAAACAAACAGAAAAGCCTGATCCTTTTCAGGCGAGTCGAAGGCCTAGAGGTGCTTGCACTAACATGTTGAGACAACTGAAGCTGACACACAAGAGGTATGGGTTCTATATAGGAGATACAAGGCTTAATATAAGGAATGTCATTTACGCCCATATGCATGATTAAACTGGATGGTTTTTGCCAGGCATTCATCTTAACATACCTGTATATCAATGTCATTTCAGTTGAAGTGTGCTGACAAGATACAGGGTGAATCCATCACTATGGATCACAGTGGCTTCATCCCAATGGCATAATTCAATAACCTCAATTAAACAATCATAATGCAAAATTTGACCTCAAGTTTCAGAGTATGAGTTTTTGTACACAAATTGTAGAAGGTCATTTAATGAATGTGCAGATGTATTGGGGTTAAAGAACGGTGCCTTGATAGATGAGCATGTTGTGGATCCTAGTGTATGTTCCTTTATTAGCTAAAATATTAGACAATAATACATTTTTTTCACGTTTCAGGTGCATATTCTTTATCAGTGTTGGACCACGATGACCAAAGAGGTTTTAATGTGAAACATTACCGCATCAGAGCCTTAGATAATGGAGGATATTATATCAGCACAAGGATCACATTCCAAACATTACAGGATCTGGTAAACCACTATACATGTAAGATATGTTTATCTGTCTTATTCAACGAATGTAATTACTAAGCTGTGTAATTAAAACACGTTGACAATAGTCTAAAATTCAAAATACCAAATGAGAAATCTGTAGAAGAAAATCGGCTCCCTAATTTAATACAAAAGAAAACAAAGTTTCAGCAGAGCAAAGCAAAGCAAAATAATGCAAACAAAAACCAGATGTGTTGCCGACCTAAAAGACTACGAAGTCCAGCCGTGGCCTTAAAATGACCTCTGATGAACTTGAAATGTTCTTGGAAAAAAATGAACATATGTTCCTACATTTAGGCACATGTTAACCCTAGCACAACTGAAACGCATTAAATCTCACTAAGAAAACAACTGCGCATTCCACGTGATGCCATGACGTAATCAGCTTAAGTCATATGTACCCACGAAATCGCTGGCCGGGCCAGCGAAATCCCTGTGGCTACCGGTCGCTGATCTTCTGCTTTGCATAGGAGGGATCCGAGATTCGAACCCGGGGGTACAAAGTGACCTCTTCTTCTCTCCTTTATCACGTCTTCTTTGCCTTCCGATAGCAAAAGAACCAAGTGCTCCGTTAAGGTTAACCTAACCTTTCAGACAATCTTCTATTCAGTATTTATGAGTGCGTCCAAAACATTTACTTTTTTTTTTAAATTAATTAATAAATTATAAGTTATTACCTGTTTACTACGTATTTAAGCATACTATACGTTCACTATAAGACAACAACAAAAAATGTTACAGTAAGGTCAATCAGCATGACCATTGCTTAATTATTCCATATTGCTTCTTTCAATTTGACAAATGTGGCATGAGCAGATCCAACTAGACCAAAAAATTGATAATAGAAGCAATTTTGAAAATGAGCTAATATGTGACGTGTCATGTCAAAAGCAGACACTTTTGGGCAGGATCGTAAATGGAGAAATAGCCAAAAATCTGCCCGGGTGATTTTTTAACAATTTGGGTTTGTTGCGAATTTGTGATGTTATTAATGTTACAAATATTGTCTGATAGTTTCAGACCGGAATTTAACTGGCATCTTGAATTTTTTCAAGGTACTTCCTACTCTCAACATTGTCAATAATATTTTTAAAGGCCGATATCTCAATTTCCAATTTTATAATACCATAGCTTACGAACTAAATATCTTCGCTTAGGAATGTCCGATTTCATTGGGGAAAACGGCGTTGTGGAGCAAAATATCTCTTTATTTAAGATTATGTAAAAACCTCGAAATTGATAACCTGCCCAAAAGTGACTGCTTTTGACATGACACGTCACATATGATGTAAGCCTTACATACGTGATAACAAAGTTGTGAGATTTTACAATGCCATATGTCTTATATATTGTATTGTATTGTATTGTATTGTATTGTGTTGTATTGTGTTGTATTGCATTCTATTCTATTATATTCTATGCTATGCTATGCTATGTTATATCACTCATACATAAATTCTAGACAGTTCATTGGTTGATTACCATTTATCATTTTTACTATCACCCTCTCCGTGTGATAGTCTTTACCATCATGTGCTCTGCCGTAGTGCGCCTGCGCCAAGCTGTGCGCTGACTCTTAGACTCGCCGATTTAGTTATGGGGTGGACCCCAAAATGTGAAGTATATCACGGCAAAACATGGTGTTATGTTGATGAAAAAATGTATTTCCTACCTTAAATAGTATTTTAGTAATATAATTTATGCATGAGTGATATAAAACAAATATTAACTGTCTTAAATTCGTGTAATGGTCGAAATATAATCACTCGGTGAAAGATGTATTGTTCCATTCCACTCGCCGTTCCGGCTCGTGGAATGGAACAATCCATCTTTCACCTCGTGATTATAGTTCGACCATCAAACTCATAGACAGTTAATATCTGTATACTATGCTATTCTATTCTATTCTATTCTATTCTATTCTATTCTATTCTATTCTATGCTATGCTATGCTATGCTATGCTATGGTATGCTATGCTATGCTATGCTATGCTATGGTATTCTATTCTATTCTATTCTATTCTATTCTATTCTATTCTATTCTATTCTATTCTATTCTATTCTATTCTACAGACCCAAAATAATGAAGGTACCAGTTATTTTCACCACTGTTTAGTTATCGTAAACAAAGACAAATATGTCAAAATAAAGACCAGCAGTCATTACCCCTACCCTCTGATTTAAGACCTCGTTTGTTGAAATTGGTTGATAATTAATGAAAAAGTGATCAAAAATTCAAGAAAGGAATAAAATCAAAACTTGCACTTTAATGTTCTAATCAATTGAGAGCACAGCGCCATAGTTCTATTGTTAGAGAACGTTTTGTGAACATATCAATAGGGCATCCAATGGAGGAATCTGCAACTTTTGAATTTTCACCATCCTTGGCATTTTGGATCATCGTGTCTTTATTTCTTGACCGATTTCAACGAATGAGGTCTTAAATCCGAGCTAAAAATGCGGCTATTTGCTGTTGGTTCTGATTATGACATAATATGTCTTTGTTTAGGATATACAGTGGTGAAAATAACTGTTACATTAACTATTTTGCGATTTGTAATCAGTATTGTATTGTATTGCATTGTATTGTAATGTATTGCATTGCATTGCATTTTATTGTATTGTATTGTAATGTATTGCATTGCATTGTATCGTATTGTATTGTATTGTATTGCATTGCATTGCATTGCATTGCATTGTATTGTATTGCATTGCGTTGTATTGTATTACATTGCATTGTATCGTATTGTATTGCATTGCATTGTATCGTATTGTATTGCATTGCATTGTATCGTATTGTATTGCATTGTATTGTATTGCATTGCATTGTATTGTATTGTAATGCATTGCATTGTATTGTATTGTAAATTGTAATGCATTGCATTGCATTATATTGTATTGCATTGCATTGCATTGCATTGCATTGCATTGCATTGCAATGCATTGCATTGCATTGCATTGCATTGCATTGCATTGTATTGTATTGTATTTGCTCCATGCCTGTATCTCATACAATTTTTACCATTGGTCTGATTGGATCAGACTATGTCACAAATATTTAGAGGTTTTCTTTTGTTAATTTAATAATTTACTTAGTGAAACCTTTTGCTGTCACTCGCTCTTTCTTGTTGTTTTCTTTACAATGTGATGAATAATTTTCATGTGGTAAACTTGTCTAATTGTGTCTTTATTTTGTAGCTCAAGCTGATGGCCTAGTTTGTCGGCTAATGAATCCATGTCCGAGACAGAAACCCGCCATGTTTGAAATAAGCAAAGATGTCTGGGAAATACCGAGAAGGTCCATAAAATTAGAACGAAAACTTGGCAATGGGCAGTTTGGAGAAGTATGGGAAGGTAAGCTTGATTACTTTGTTTAAAGACGTCTTAAACAACTCCACAATATGATATCGAAGTAGACATCGACAATAGTGGGCCTGTGGGTTAACAAAAAATGACATAATAACCTTATTTCGTCTTTTGTTTTGACAATTAGAGGCACGCCGATTTTTTTGTGTTTTAATTTCACAAGAGCAGAGTATAAAATTTTGAATATGGCACTTTTGACTCTGGCACATTTCTGCAAAAACTACCTGATGTATATTCTACGGTGTGTAAATCGTGTGGGTGCAAATTCATTGAATGAACTTGGCGACTTTACTTTGGGTGACTCTATTTAAAATCTATACCTCTTGTGTGGGAGATTAAGGTCATGTCTTCCAGCTTCTTCCATTATAGATTTCAACTTATGAGGACCAGAAATCATGAAAACCTGTATTTTTGAAAGAATGTCCGAGATCTGTTAAAATGGCGGTTGGAGTGACGATGTACTTGAATAGTAAACAGAAATTCTTTAACAGTCGCAAATAAAATAACGAATAAAAGAAGCTTTAAATTAAGACAACTATAAGAATCTATATATGACTATTTATGTGCATTTCTGTAACTTGGCCAATGGTAAGTTGTGTTTTAATTAGGAAATCAAGACAGATAATCATGACCTTTTTGAGGTCAAATCGTAATCCTTTCTTGGGCGTTTCCATAAACGTTAATACCAAAGATGGTATGGCAGGTGGCACTAGGATAGGATCCACAACATGCTCATCTATCAGGGGCACAGTTCTTAAACCCCAATACATATTTGTACATTCATCGAATGACCTTTGAAAATTTGGGTACAAAAACTCATACTCTGCAACTTGAGGTCAAATTTTGGACTATGATTATGTAATTGAGGTTATTGGACCATGCCACTGGGATGAGGCTATTATGGTACATAGTGTGTATTGGACAGATACGCCCACATATCTCCTGAAGACAGATGGTGTTAAAAGGAAAAGGAATAGCCTGAGAGATTATATATGTAGAACGACCTAATTTTGCCGCCACCTTGAGTGTTGGGTCTGGATTTAGAGTGATGATTATGGTTAAGGTATCATGGTTAGAATTAAGTTTTGCTGAACTGTGTAACTCGTAAGGTTAGGGTAAGAGATTATGGTTAGTGTAAGGATTATGATTGGGTCATATGGTTAGGGCAAGATACGCTGTTAGAACACTGGGTAAGAAACCGGTTGGGTAAGGTTTTTACCCAACATTGGGGTAAATTTTACCCAGAATCGGGTTATTTTCAGTAATTTACCCAATGTTGGGGGAAAATACCCAATATTTAAAGTATACCTTACCCAACACATGAGGATTGTTCATATGGCACCCAGCGGTTGGGTAAAACTACCCAACTTGGGTAAAATGGTAAAGTTGGGTAAAATTACCATTTTACCCAACCACTGGGTGCCATGTGAATAACCCTCATGGGTTGGAAATTTTTTTTTTTAAATATTGGGTAATTTGTTCCCCCAAAATTGGATAAATTACTGAAAATACCCCAATGTTGGGTAAAATTTACCTCAGTGTTGGGGTTATAACGCTGTTCTAACAGTGTATTATGGTTATGGTTGGGTTAAGTTTAAGAGATTAGAGTTTAATAGATTCCTAATATTGTTGTGTTAGGATTAAGACATTAGTGTTAGGGTTAGAAATTATGGCAGGAGTGATGTTCTAAACTTGCTCTAATTATTCAACACAATTTTAAATTTTACTTTAAATCTACATTTACTGGGAAATATACAAGATGCAATATACAAGAAGCAAGTGCTAAACGTGTACGTGTATATTTTAGCAGTAGTTTGACCTGTACGTCAAGAAAACTCTACCCTATGGGTTGGAGGAGTCACACCTCTTGGTGACAGTGTCTTGATGATTCTGACTCTTCCAGGCTAGCCCACTGGGTCTATTTTACTTTTGTTTCCTTTTTGATGTATTTTAGCCGAATTTGTTAAAAAAAAAAACTTAACTTTTAAAATAATCACTAAATAATGAGTTTAATACAACCCCCCAAAAAACCCCCAACAACACCAAAAAAGCCAGAAGAATATATTCAGCGTCGCCTTAAAATACCGCCATGTCGAGTACAATTATTATTACCATGGGATAATATGATAGTAAAAATCCATCTTTTCCTGAGAGGGTCCGTGATACTTCAATCATTGGGTGTGGTTCTAAACTACGTCAGGTGTGGATGAAGTTGCAAAAACGTAAATAATATATATTTGTAGAATTATGGATTTGATACATTCATGCATTCAAATGTTTGAAATAAAAGTTTTTGGACCTGGGGTTCTTGAATCCTTTTTGTTAAAATGAATTTTGCGCTAGTGTGAAAGGCGTAGACATAAATGAATAAAGTCGTGGACATATATGTAATGATGAAAATTTATTTGAAATGCCATACATTGTTTCCTTAGCATCCCAAACACATTTTCAACATTTTTATTTTTAATGATAAATATTTTCAACATTTTTATTTTTAATGATAAATGTTTCATTTCAATGACTAAATTTAATTTGTCAAATTATAGACTTTTTAGGTTTTTTTAAATATAAAAGTGCTATTGTATTGTTAGTATTGTTTTCTTATTGTTATATATGTAACCTGATTTAAATTCTATGTTGCACAACGTGACAATAGAAACTGTGTAATTGAAACAAACTTACTTTTGTCCAAGGTAAAACACACTAGCTTCGATTTAAAACCTTTTTTTAATTCCGCAAATGAAAACTGGTTATAGTAATTAGAAATCATTTTCTTCAGAAGCATCAAAACACATCCTATTGGTTTGCTCATTGCATCCAATTAGATTTTGGAAATGTCTTCCACAGGGGGAATATGTTTTTTCAAATTTAATCATGGTAATTGGTCAGGGTTAACCATTTTGAAGCCCATACGCCCTCTTTACTATTGCTTTACATATATTTTTCACAACTGGAGTGAGCATTTCAAATGGAAGTTACCCAATTGTCTATTCTATTTGAAACTCATACTCCCTCTGTGGAAGACTTTAGCTAAACCTTCCACAGTGGTAGTGTGGATTTTAAATGGAATAGCTTATTGGATGCAATGAGCAAACCTTGGGATATGTTTTGGTGCATCTGTATTAAAGATTTTCAATCTGACTAGATCCAGTTTTATTGAGCGGTTTCATTTGCGAAATTAAAAATAAAATAAATCGAAGCTAGAGTGTTTACCTTGGGCAAATATAAGTTTGATTCAGTCATACAGTTTCTACTTTCACGTTGTGCAACATAGGATTTAAATCAGGTTCCATATATAACAATAAGAAAACAATAGAAATAATCAGCGACAGCTGTTGCTAGCACGTGTATTAAAAGGTGTTATATTTTCGTATAATCACGTCGAAAACTTGGGTGGGGTAATGGATTAATATTGTTTTAATCAATGCATTCTGTTTATTATATTAATCAAGATATTTCAGTACAATAACCATGACTACGGTATAATTATACGACGTGTTTCATAAGCGAAGTTTTTCTTAAATGATGCATTTTGAAGTTTTCCTTATAATTATGTATATTAAAGTTTTTATTTTAATGATATTATTTGTTGACCTTATGAAAACGTTTTATACCCTTTATATACCCTTTATATAAGCCGACATTTAAACGTTTTCTGGCAACCTTTTTATAACCTTTTGCGATGATGTCGAAAACGGTTTGTGTTTGATGGGGAATGGTTAAAAATCATTTATAGATGATTAATGTAATTAACCATATTTTGTGGAAGAAAATATCAATTTCCCCACTGTAATTAAAGTAATTCATATGACATGAAGTCCTCTGTTTGTAATCACTGATGACGGCCTAACGACGTCATTGTAGACCTTGGATTGAACAGGATGCTAGTGCAGATTTGAAACTGATATTTTATCGAAATAGACAGATTTTGAGTCAAAGGATTAAAACTCTCAAGAATTCTGGGCGAATTCGTATTGGGTTTCCTTTCTGATTTCGTAAACTTCCAACTCCTTATTCATAACATACAAGGTTCTCATTGTCGTCTATTCGCTGTAGAAGTGACGTAATAAATCAGATTAACTACCATAGCAATATATGAATACAATTTTGACTATATCGCCCTGCACTACAGGCAAGTTGTACTCATCAACCGTGGATGTCTGCAATCATGGATTATATACAATACTGCTCTTTTCAAAGATACTAATCTTACAGGTGCGAGTGATCAGCATGATATGGTTCAATGTATAGGTACCGCGTGAACGTTGTAGTACAGGGCGAGATTGTCAAAAATTGTATTCGTCTATTGCTATGGTAATTATCTAATTATTACGTCACTTCTAGGGCGAATACTGTTGGAACCAACATGGCGACCCATATCACAACATGCTTCATTATACTGTCAGCACAATAAATAGGGTAACAGTTCATGAAATATTACCTTATAGACGAATCCATTTTCACGCATTCCTACATCTCAATGGCAGCCATAGCTGGGTCCCCTTTTAGGTCTATTCCACTTGAAATGTAAAATGACGTGGCCTTGCATGGCAGGGATATTAAACTGCATTCCATCACCCGTATTACACGTAGACAAAAGAAAGATGAAAGTTTACAACACAATACAATTCAACATCGATTTTTAAGCGGATTTAATCGACCCAATTGGGCAGTAACACGGCCAGTTTGGCGCAGACGGGGCTCAGTAATGGCCGACTGAATTCTGACCATCACTTGGCTCGTTGGATTCGTCTATAGCCAAAGTGAGGTTTGATTTCGAAAATCAAGGTGACCATAATAACCGCAAGGATGTTGTATTTAATTTGAGATATCAGTGACGGTAAATGATGCCATAAATAATCAAGTTATGACACTAAAACTGATGGAAAGCACAAATTCAAAAGTTTTCAAACTATTGATTTGTACACATCATGCAATATCGTAAGATTTACTTTCCATCAACACATTAGGAAACGAATTTGGAGAAAACCTTCTGTTAATAAAATACTATGCTGAGCCACCAGCCTGGGTGGCTCACGCTCCAATAATTTCAGATGATTGAGCTCACTAATACATCAAAGAATGTTTTCCAATTCATGAAAACAAATAGATAATCAGCTTATCGGATTAAAAGCTTAGAAGGAAGGTCTTGCTGCTCAGCGAGTGTTTGTAATTATCAGAAGGTTTTCTCTAATGATAAACGTTTACCGAAGAAAGCCCTCATTTCCACTGTACTCACCCGTGATGAAATATTGAATAAGGATATTATCATGTGCACAAAACCAATAGGGGCCAACAGGGATGCAAGTTTCGTACCTTCTATCTGTCCATAACTTAGTCTGCATGCCGTCACCAATATCTCAAACTTAAAGAAAACATCCTTGCTGTCATTGTGGTCATCTTGATTTTTGAAACCGACCCTCACCTTTCCTATATAGTTATGATTCATTCACGGCTATCCTACTTCTTGTGCTGACTGAATGTAACTTGGAAAAAGACTCGTGCGTTCATTTTAATTGATGGTTAGCTTGGGTGGGAAAATGGGTTCTGTGTGAGCTTTTTCGGTGCTACCTTCAGGTAAACATTATCACGAATTCTAAGATTTGGTTTTAGGGTTTTGGGTTTAGAGCTTAGGGTTAGGATTAGGGTAGGGTTTAAGTAAAGGTTAGGGTTAGAGTTAGAGTTAGAGTTAGGGATATAAACATTTTGTGATGCTTACATGAGTATAAGACCGCTTTTTCGAACAATTAGTAAATAGCAATAATATAATATTTGGTAACTTTCCCTGTTACTCGTTTGACTTACCGACTGACCATTCAACGTGATAATGACCAATACATATTCGGTGATTTGCTCATCCGGATGATCTTGAAAATCATCAAAATTCATATTTTGGTTCCTTTGTCATTGTCATAGATGTGCTAACATAGCCCTGTATTTAATTCAAAATAAGGCATTTTACATGAATTTATAATTTATATACTAACAGTATTATAAATTAGCTACATGTATTTGAATGGGGGCCTCAACTTTATACTGCTGTTTCATTCGTTTTTTGCCAAATTTATAATTTAAAAAATACCACATGACAATTTGAATGACTTATCCTTTACTTTTAAGCAATTTATAAATAATTCTAAATATTTTTACGCTTGCGCTGGGATCACAGAATGGGTAGGCCTGCTGATGTTTTTGACTTGTTTTATATATTGATTGTGCTATTTTTCTTGCATGGTGCAAATAAATAGTACCGGTACATTTATTCACTGGATTGCATCCCCCACAGTTTTAATAAACATCTCAAAAAAAGTAACTAACCCCCCTTAAATAATGACCATTATTCAAAAACTGGTGATTGTATATATTACAAATCTCTAAAATGCGTTGGAAGCAGAATTTATTTCTGCACATTTTGACACCTCATTTGCAGCAATTGACTAAATATTGACGTCACAGCGTACATTTAAATCAATGTAACCCAAGATTTGAAAGTTGCAGTAAATTGTATTGATTTTTGTATTCAGTGTAATGGAAGGAAATATGTGTAATGATATCTGTTTGTTTTTGTATTGTAAAAATTTGTATGTAAATTTGTACATTAAATTGACCGGTGTTTTATTGTTTTCTGGGCTATCATATCCAACGCATTTTACAGATTTGTAATACAATAACCCCTTTTTGAATAAAGGGGGTTAGGTACTTTTTTTGAGATGTTTATTTTACACAAGTGTTTATATCACTTGATATTCTTTGCACTCTCTGTACTTGAGTATTATTGGAGACCTTTCAAACAAATTGAGTTTATCTGGATGAACTTATTAAACATAATTAAATTTACCTTATGTTTTATCTGTGTTTTACGCCCTTATTTAAGGTACATGGAACAGTAAGGTCAAAGTAGCTGTTAAAACGTTAAAAGAAGGTGCTATGGATCCAACAGCTTTTCTTCAGGAGGCCAATATTATGAAGAAGATGAGGCATCCTAAACTAGTAGCACTGCTTGCTGTATGCTCTGAAGGGGTGAGTACAGTGAGTTCAGCGGGGGTGAGTAAACTTGATAAACCTGTATCAAGGTACATGGAACAGCAATGTAAAAGTAGCTGTTCAGTGGGGGTGAGTAAACTTGATAAACTTGCATCAAGGTACATGGTTGTTTGCTGTTCCATGTACCTTGATATCCTTCATGTGAAATGATGGAACTCGATATAGGATGCAGCTTGATTGTCACAGAATACGAAAAAGGTCGATTAAAAACGCTCTAAAAATGCATGTTTTTGGCCCTTATTTCCAAAAATTTACCAAATATTAAAATTTTACTCTAGGAATAACTAAAGGATTAGGATTTAATGTTTCATCTGGCAAAACAGGATAATATTTTTTAATCAAAAAATTTTGGGATATTTTTGTACAGTACCGGTAATAATTTTGCCTTCTACTAGCATATTGTAGGGAAAAGTGTATCACTGTATGTAGATGATAAGATGGGATAAAACTCATTATTATTAATCAGTATTATTCTGCTTTCCACTATTATGAATAAAGAGAGCCCTTATATTTTTCAAATATTCGAGCTCTGGATTAATTGGCACATGTTTTGAGGTACACATTAGGGCCTACACAATCTGCAAAGGTTTACAACTGTACAAGCACAGTTCATTATAATTACCAGAAAAAGAAAGTGAATGAGTTGACCGAACACCCGGGG
The DNA here is from genome assembly GCF_039555335.1 of Amphiura filiformis. Lineage (NCBI taxonomy): Eukaryota > Metazoa > Echinodermata > Ophiuroidea > Amphilepidida > Amphiuridae > Amphiura > Amphiura filiformis. The sequence continues at coordinate 30,549,096 of NC_092645.1, read as the reverse complement.
AGGGGGGCACTTCAATTTGAAATGGATATAGGTGTAGGGCTGGCACTTTCGCACTAAGGGGCATTCGGTGAGAGCAAAATGTAAAAAATATGGGGTCATTGGGTGAGAGCATGATTTTGGCATTCAGTGAGAGCAAAATGTAAAAAAATATGGGGTCATTGGGTGAGAACATGACCTTTTTTTAAATGGAATCTTTGGGTGAGAACCAAAACAGCGCCACAGAAACCTCGAAAATCGAATTTCTAGTTCTAAATGGCTTAAAATGTCTTTGTTTTTCAAAATAAGTAACAAAATCAGTGCAGTGATAAATGAAATTTGCTGTTCAAATTGAACTTGTAAGGGTCTTTGGGTGACAGATCAAATGGAGAAATAAGGGGTCTTCGGGTGACAGAGCATGTGTTCGTAAAATAATATGGGGTCTTTGGGTGACAGCGATGGTGAAAAAGGGGGGCTTAACAGCCCTACATACGCGTCACCTCCAAAGTTGGAGTGCCCCCCCCGAACCGAACACAAATTGTCTGATGTTCAATTTATTTGGATTCCTTTTACGAATCAATCTACACGGTATAAATAACTACAATTATAATGTAACTTCTTTCAGCATTCCATTTATTTTTATTTCGGTTTTTTTTTCTTACTAGGAGCCTATATACATAGTAACAGAATTAATGACACATGGTTGCTTATTAGATTATTTACACGAAGGCGAAGGAAGAAATCTAAGGGAACAAGAACTTATTGATATCACTGCACAGGTAAGATGCATGCAATATTCAAATTACTGTGAGATTTGACCAATTAAATGGTCGGTGTCTTCTTACTTTGTAAAGAACGATGCAGTTCATTGGTCAATGAAATAAGTATAATTGAAAATGATGGAGGAATGTATTAAAAGGGCATTTCGTGATCCACAGCCTCATCCCCCCACTTTTCTCAAAAAAAGTTGAGATTTTTATATCACTGGAAACCTCTGTTTATGTACAAAATACTTCTTGCAGATTAATTCGTTTAACAAAGATATCATGAAATTTGAATTTCGTTCTGGTGCACCAGAACGAAATTACAACGTATTGTCTATGGAGCAGTGTAATACACATAATCATGCATAACTCGCAAACGCAATATCGGAATCAACTGGAATTTTGGGAATATGCTTTTTTTTTTTTTATGTCATAAAAAGAGGATGATAGGATCACGAAATACTCCTTTAAGGGATGAAAAACTCATTGATGCAAAAATGCAAATTATTTTGAGATTTAACCAATCAGATGGAATGTTTCTTCTTACTTTGAAACAAACAACTATAAAATGAACTTGTTTTTGCATCATATTTGAATATGTAAATAAGCTAATATCAAAATGAAAAGTTAAAATTATTTTCATCGTCTGAATTATTATTCTTTTCTCTCTCTTTAACAAAACTATACCATGATCAACAAAAACAGTAGCAAAATAGACTACTATAGCAGCTATATCTTACATGCTATCTTAAGTAAAGTCTGACCTCAAGCCAGCTGTACAGAACTTAAAACAAACTTTGCAAACCAAACAAAATGTAATCCAATGAAAGGTCATCACGCATGCGTTTTTCACACCAGTCTACACCCGACTTCCGTTTGTATGTTCCAAGTGTCAGAATGGGATTATTTCCCCTTAATGCACAAGTTCGCATTGTGAAGCGCGGGTATCAGCAAGATATGTAGTATGGCTTGTGGGTTAGGAAGGGGAAATGCGGGGTATTTCCTAAGTGGTTGGGGAGGGGGAAAGGGATGGATGCTTAATCGGATACATAGAGACGGGATATTGCTTTGACTGATTAGCGTGACTAGTGCGAGTCTTATATGATAATATGCCACAATAAAGCCAGCCAGTGTGTAAAATTCAGACAAGATTGGTGTTTGCGCGCTGTAACTTAAAGTGTCTAGTTTATCAGTGGACAAAATTTCCAAGGTCAGTGGCAAAATTGGAAAGTCGTCCAGCTATAAAAAAAAAACCGCTACCAAACCAACTTTACCGGGACGTTGCAGTTGTAATGCTGAAATTGGGCCAAATTTAAGGACAATTGTAGCCTAAAAAGTACGCACTTGTAAACTACAAACATGACAAAGCGTGATCGAGTTTGATTGACAGATGACGTCAGACGCAAATTAGTCTTTTTTAATTATGTCTTTTTAAAATTATACCACTTATGAACACTGCAATTATGGACACTTTTGGGCCTCATTACTGCTAAATTGTTGATCATAATTATTTAGAATGGGGATGAATTCAACTGTTCAGTATTGGAGAAAATCATAAAACAAAATTTTGACCCAAATTGGTTTCGACAGCATGACAAAAAATTCTTCATTATTTATGAACCCATTTATATATATATTATTATTATTTTTAAAATTTTGACCAATAATTTTGACTTTTTAATAATTAATATAATGGTTGAAAATGCTCAAATTCAACTCTTCCAAGAAATGGATTATTAAATCATCACATGAAAATTTTGAAAACCTAATAAGAAACAAACATTTTACTGAAATATTTTTTTCTGTGCTATTACTGCTATACAAATAATGTTGGGTCAAAATCACGCTTTCTGTGATTTTCCCCCAAAACGGTTTTTTACATAAATCTGATGTTACATTTAGAGTATTCAACATCTATTCAATCTAAATATGCATACTTAAGAGTTGTAATTCAATATAATTATTTTTCAATGGAAGAGCACTCTTTCAGCGTGGGAAGAATAATTTGTAATGAATGTGGGGTAATCATGAAAGGAACTAGGCCTAATCAACTGAAACCAATTATGCAGTTTAATAATTTTTCAATAAAAGATCACTCTTTTGGCTTAGATAGAATAATTTGTAATTTCTGAATGTAGGCTAATTAAAGGGACTAATCAACTGAAACTAATTAGGCATTGTTGCAATTGATTCTCCTGACACAAACAAGCATCTGAGTTATATATTAGCAAAGACAGATATAAAAAGATTTTATCGCGTCTGACGTAACTGTCGATTACGATCCTTGATTGGTTAATAGCGCGTAAAAGGAAGGCTGATTTATGTGGTGCCGATCGGAGAAAAGGAATAGCAGTAAATGGCGAAAAATTACATACTTTTACAAGGCAAAAAGCAACATTTCTAGGCATTGTTGACATGGCACCTTTGCGAAAGAAAGTTTTCTGTGGTGCAAAATTAACAATAAGGCTCCCGGTTATACCGCTTCAGCAAGTTATCATCACGACATTTGTAAACAAACCGTGCTTGAGTTTGATTGACAGATGACGTCAGACGCGATAAAATCTTTTTATTTCTGTCTTTGATAATGAGCCTACACAATTTTATTGAGAAACTACAGACACCTTCAATGGCGTAGTGTCATAGGGGAAAAGCCTAATCGATTTGAAAATATAGAAAATTGGATCCTGATCGACTCTACATTTATTATCATAATTACTAAATGTACAATCGAATAGACTGCGAATTAATATTTTCTATTTTCATAAACAAAAACCTCTAAAAAGTTCAAAATAAAGGTATAATTGGAGCCATTTGGTGCATTTTTAAAGCATGACAAGGGTCTAGAATAGAGATTTGATTATTTATGTTCACCCAGACATGTTATGGATTTGATTAAAGTGGAGGGGCCAGACCCAGGTTGAAAAAGTGGAGGGGCCACTGCCCCGGTTCCGCCGCCGATGCCTCTATTTTAGGGACGTTGCAATACGGTAGGACCAATACATGTGTTGCAGAAATAGCGGATTGGTGTAGATAAACATATTTGTAGGTAATAGAAATCGTGAGCAACTACAACTTGTTTAACCCCATGAGAACTACCTGCCGATTAGCCAAAAAGAAGTTTTCATTATCAATTGGACCAATCAGCAACATTGTTAGAATATTAATTTCACCACGCAAATAAATTGGGGTGAATTATTTGCATAGCTCCATTCTGATTGGTGATTAAAGTGAAGATATCATGTAATTGACCAATCAGAGGCAATGTTAGATACTAAATTTAGTATTATGACATGTATCAGGTCAATGTCAATCCATGTTTTTTTCTGAAAAAAGATAAATATCCTTCAATAAGCAAATACAAACCTACACAAAAAGAACAAGAATCAAAACAAGACCCACGCAAAGAAAAATCACCTTTTATTATTTTCAATGTGCTGTTTCTCCATAGTGTGTTAATATAAAACTGCTTGTGACAAATAATCAGATGGATTAGCTGATTACAAAATGTTTACACGGACATGTTGTCAAATTTTGTATCTATAATGAGCTATTTAGCCTAATGCTTCCACAACTAATTAATTAGTTGTGCACAAATCATGTATCATACTTGTTACCATGGTAATAAGGCAAACAGATGTCATGCCGTTCTTTTTTCCTAATTACCCGAATTAAAATAAAAGGGAACAACGACACAGATTTATCCAAAGTAATTTTACATGACTGGACTCTTTCACGATATATAATGAAAAAAAAATTATAATTTGGAACAGACAAGACCTTTTGTTTCTCTTCAAAAAACAATGTGATTGTTGAAACTAGAAATTGGGTTGCATTTTGGCATTCCTCAAGTTCCCAACAAACACGAGAATGTTCTTAAAACGTTTATTGAAAACATTTTAATAACATTTAAATGTCAAGTTAAGGGATCTGGAATGAGCGTTTTGAGCGTTTCGACAGTATTTTTGTGGGACATGAGAGCACATCAGACATATCGAATTGCATTCTGAATACGAAGAATGTCTTTCTGATATCAAATAATTTTCATTTTTGAAATTACGATATAATACAAATTTTATGACAAATTATTAATATAACCGTCCTCGAAGTAAATTTTATAAATCTAATGACATATTTTAAAGTGTATGTAGCTGGGAGGAAAAGCCGACGATCAATTGAAAATTTTGACCTTTCATATTGCAGTTATAGATTTTTTTCCCTAAAAGACCTAATTTTTTTGGTGTTTTTGGAAAAAAAACATATCTTCAATACGAAAAGTCAAAATTTTCAATTGATCGTCGGCTTTTCATCTCACCTACATACACTTTAAGTATAAGATTTATAAAGTTTACTTCGAGTACTGTTAAATATCAAAAATATCGATTTTTAATAATTTGCCATAAAATGTGTATTACATTGCGAATTTCAAAAAAGGACGTTCTTCGTATTCAGAATGCAATTCGATATGTTCATACCCCACCCCTTAAAGAGCATGAATACGTTTTTAAAATGTTACATTTTGCAAAAAATTTCGTCAACATTTAAAGAATATTCTGCAGCGTTTTGCATTACGTTTTCAACAATGTTTTATGAATGTGTTATAAAACCCTTCATATAACCAGGCATTGATACCTTTTTTTATAAACCCCCAAAACACATTGTGCGTTATTTGCTGGGTTAGTACTAAGTTAAACAAAGTAAATATTATTGAAACATTTTCATCATAATGGTTGGATATTGATTGAGATGGGATTGTTTCCTATTTAATGCACTTTGTGAAAGAAATGGTATTGTATAAAAAATATAACGATATATTTTAAGCTGATTTTGGATATGCAACAATATTTTTTTAAATGTTACTATATACACAGTTTATATACAGGGTGTCCCTGAAAAAATTACCGGGCGAACAAATTTGAATGTAAGTCGAGAAATAGACATCAGAATCCAAAAATCTAAACATCATCGTGTAGCCCATCGTATTCTGCATCTTATACGCCAATTACGTTGGAATCGGTTGACTGATCGCGAAGAAATGAGCGATTACATAACGCATGTATCAATTCACTTCATTCCAAGTTTGAAAGAAAGATCATTCAGCATAATGCACACTAGTTGTTAACTGTCAATGGACTCCATATTTTCTTCTGTGAAATCCTCGGGTTTTTAAACAATCTGTTTCTTGCAAAACATTTAATTAGGTTTTGTTCAAATTTGAAAACCTGCATGATATTGAAAATGAAAGCTTGCATATAAGATGATGCTCGGTACTTGTAAATATATATTTTTCGTTAATGTTGCATAAAGAATTATTGCATAAAGAATTCCAGCTGGCTTAAAAATTTCTCACACACATTAATGTTTTTAGATATATTTCCAAGAAATTGTAATGCAAAGTTTAAATCTTTTAAAACTTAAACAGTAATGATGTTGCATGGTATCAAAAATCACACGTAAGGCTGTAAGCACTTGATCATTGTTATTCTTGTCTCAAATGTTGGTTGGAAAGTTAAAATATAACATATTTGCACAACATAAAGAATTGAAGTTGGAAGGCTTCCAATTGCAGAAATCAAAGTTTTACGGATAAACTGTTATTCATCTTCAGTGAAAGCATGAATGACATAACTCCGTCCGATTTAAATATGGACTAAATTGAATGAGATACACACACTTTAGGCAGCGGTGAGCGAGTATGAAAAAAGTGTCTGTTGATCAAACTTGGGATGAACTGAATTGATGCACACATTATGTAATCGTTCATTTCTTCGCAACCAGTCAACCGAATCAAATAAAATGTTTGTATGTGATGCACAACAAAATAAGCTATGTGCTACATTTTAAATTTTTTGATTCTGATGCCTATTTCTCGACTTACGTTCAATTTTATTTACTCGATAATTTTTTATGGGACACCCTGTACGATTAAATCTGCAATTTGTTTTTCATTTATATATTTATCAGTATGATATCGAAATAAGATAGCTGTACTCTATAAATATAAAAGAGTGAAAAAGAAAGAATTCCACTCTAAAATGGTGCCTCTCAGTGATGATTCCAATGCAGTGAAGTAAAGAGTGGGAATTGTGTGGGAAAAGAGTAAAAAGACACTCTAAAACGAGTGAATATAAACTGGCCTAAAAAGGAACTTATAATTTTTCACAAGGTCATATCTTAAAATCCTGTCCATAAAACTGAACAAAAATTACACACAAAATGCATGAAAAATACAACACAACATATCGAGCTAGTCAAGGGAAACCAAAGTTAATACCCGCAGTCAAAAAAGAAAATATTATTTTCTTCTGATATTTGACCGTAAAAAGGTCTAATAGTATCTTTTAGCATTTATAATTGAATCTTTGCACTTCTAAATAAATCAATTTACAGCAAAGAATTAAAAGAATAGGAATTATGACGACAGCAAATCAGTAATAATTGTATAATACAAAGATGAGCATACGAAATAGATGAATATGAATTTTGGATTATTTTTAATTGTCTGAGTACTTTAATAGGCAAATGGGTCTAAAGTGTAGGTCGGCTGTGTAAGTTGGCGCGATCTTTTGTGCGTAATTACAGTGGGCCAGGGGACTTACTCTATCGTTATAAAAATATTTGAGGAAATCAAAGAATTCTTGGAGTAAAAATTGTAGTGTAATGATTGACAGACACTATTTCAATCAATAACAAAAATAATTTTTGTAATCGATCAAAAAACAAATGTTTTATATCAATTTTGCAGTTAGCCTGAATCCGTAAATATGGCGCCTCTCGCCCCTTTTTAGGTCAATGCTGATTGTGCAGTGAACCATTGTTGCAAAAACTCCAGAGAAAGAATGAGGCCATATACTTTTGAAACATCTTTTGTTAATTTCACATGATAATGCAATGAAGTCCCACCAAGCCGTGGAAACTATTCTTATTTTCATAATGCATGATTGCATTCCGAAATGAGTCATTTGTCGGTAAATCATATATATTGTATCCTTAACACACAAAAAATGCACGAAAAACACAACACTGCTTAAAGTAACATAAATAATATCGAGCTAGTCAAGAGAAACAAAATTTAACACCCACAGTAAAAAAAGAAAATATCATTTTCTTTTTATATTTGACCGTTAAATGGTCTTATTGTATCTTTTAGCATTTCTAATTGCATCTTAGCATTTCTGAATAAAGCAATTTACATAAAAGATTAAGAATGGGAATTATAACAGCAAATCAGCTATACAAAGATGAGCATACGAAATTCAGTAAGCCAAAGAATTAAGGTACCAGTTGTGTTCACCCCTGTATTATACCCTAAATAAAGACAAATATGTCAAAATTAAAACAAGCAACCAATACTTGTACTCTTCAGCTCTGATTTAAGACCTTATTTGATGAAATTGGTTGAGAATTAAAGAAATGGTGATCTAAACCTAATGATGAAACGAAATCAAAAGTTGCACTTTCGTGTTCTAACCAATGAAAGCACTAGTTTTCGCATGCTAATCAATGGAAGCACGGTCCTAGTTCTCTTGTTTGCGAATGCTTTCTGTACAAATCAATAGGGCATGGAATGGAGAAAACTGCAACTTTTAAATGGCCATCTTCCTTGGCTTTTTGGATCGTCGTGTCTTTATTTCTTGAACAATATCAACGAATGAGGTCTTAAATTCGAGCTAAAAGATGCAGCTATTGGTTTAGGATATACAGGGGGTGAACATAACTGGTACCTTAATTTGTTGGCTTACTGTAGATGAAGATGAATTGTTGCATTATTTTTAATTGTCTGAATATCTTAATAGGCAACTGGCTCTAAAGTGTAGGTGCGCTGTGTAAGTTCTGTTTAGTGTCTTGTAGGCAAGTTAAAAAGTCTTGTCCAGTGTGATCCTTTCCTTCACATGAAGGCAAAGTAGTTCATCGATGAGAGGAGTCAAATCTTAATCTGTAGCCAGGGTTACACCCGCGCGCATGACAGAAAGAGTTGATATAGTTTAGAAGTTGCATTTGAATACGCGACATAACAGTTTCTGTAACGTCTTCATGCTGCGACCATCGCCATTAATTGTGAACCTGTATAGTTATATTTCGCAATATCCTGGTACGATGTCAAAAGTTGTGGCAGCTCATTGTATGGTAACATTGCTGTAGGTTATCATTAGGAGATGTTAGCTTTCTTCTACTCACCAGTAAGATATCAACTTGGATTGTAATAACAGTAAAGGCTATTAAGAGAAAGCTAACTGATTTGTACTGTCACTATAATGAAAGACAGAGATAAATATAATTTATCGCGTCAGATGTCACTGTCAATTACGATCCTTGATTGGTTTACACAGGTTAAAAGCGCGTAAAAGGAAGGCCGATTTATCTAGTGCCAATCGGAGAAAAGGAATAGCAGAAATGGCGAAAAAGTACGTACTTTTACAAGGCAAAAAGCAACTTTTCTAGGCATTGTTGACATGGTGCCTTCGCGAAAGAAAGTTTCCTACTATAAAGACCTAACTTTTCAGATGGTTTGTAAGTTTGAAGGTGCAAAATTAACAATAAGGCGCCCGGTTATACCGCCGCGTTCAGCAAGTCATCATCGCGATACTTGTAAACAAACCGTGCTCGAGTTTGATTGACAGATGATGTCAGACGCGATAAATTCTTTTTATCTCTGTCTTTCATTAAAGTAACTGTTTCAGAAGCTGCGTACAAAATGACGTAACTTACCAAACAAAACTGCACATTCCACCCTAAACCCTTCATTCACTAAACTATAAAGCAACGGGTTACAAGCGTGGTTTATAATTATAAAATCGTGAAAAAAGTGTACAAATTCATCGCCAAAAAATACTGAAATGGAGTACATCCAATACCGTAAACGTTCGCCTAATGGCGCTTTTGGATTCTTAGAAATGTGAGAGCGCCATCCTTGTAAAATCTCAACAGCATTAAGGATACGTGTATGTTAAATTGAGCAACCTGGACATAATGCCTCGGAAAAAAATATCGTGACATGACCCAATACTTTAGGTCACTAGGTTAGTTGCTAGAGCAGCAGATGTTTTGGGGTTTCTTCAGGTATTCTTTCTCAAAGTGCCATTTTTGCTTAATTTGTAAATCGATTCATACGTTATACCTAACTCATTTTGGTAAATCTTTTTATAACATTGTAATTTCTTCATATTTTTTAAATATTCTTCAGTTGAAAATTACACCCTGCTATTGTCTGACCCGTTAGCTCAGTCGGTAGAGGGTGCACCTTGAATGGTGAATGGTACTTGTTCGAATCTTGATTTCTGCTCCCACTTTTATGTGAAGAAGGGTCAAGAAATGTTTTTGGATTTTGTCCCCATTTTACGAATGAATACTGTGAATTGTTTGTAATTTAATTTTTATTTTCTAATTTTTTTAGATAAATAGGCACTGCGAACAAACGGCAACAAAAACCGCTGACAAAATTTGCTCCACCTGCTACCTATCAATGCGTGATATATTCCACTATACATTTAACAGTTAAATGACCTTTGAAAAATAGAACGGCCTCAATGTTTCAAATTGTGTAACTACATTACTTTATTCATTTATGCATTATAAATGATCAGCTATTTTTCTTTTATTAAAAGGATCGAACCCAAGTAGATCAGACCATTGATCATATAACTATCAGACCAAGTATAGTTACGTAACTCCGTGATGGTATCGGAACCAAGCACTGTTTGTATGGGGATCATTACGATCACGCTATTTTGGCATGCCTTTTTTCTGTACTGATTGTTTCGATCGTGGTTCATTACTTAAGCGCGTGATCCCGTTGACATAGTAACATTACGTAACTTCGATACCGGGCTTCGATATTGAATAGTTGTTGAGTGCACATAATATGGAAAGCCATTGGGGTATCGTGTGCCTTCCAAAGCGTTAATAACATGTTCTCATTGTGTTGTGTTGTGGAATCCTAGCCAGTATTCAATGATAGCTATAGAGGCCTTGCGTTTATCGATTGGCTGCAAACAAAGGATTTGAACCGGTTTCTTCCCCGTAATCATGGCGCAGTGCAGTCCATTCAATCAAATGTTGTCATCAACCTATTTGATCGTAGTGCATTTTGTTATGTGTGTGAGACAAACTGTCGCGGTAGATGCAATCATGTTTTTGTTGAATGCATTTGAGTAGTCCACCATATTTACGGGATGATACGTCATATGCACAGCCTCTATTCAGTTGGTCGTTGTATGATTTTGTTCGTTCACTCATTCAAATTTTATTTATATCATTTGAAGACTGAGCCTATTATGATACATCCTCCGTGGAACAGTTTCAAACAAATATAGCTAGGGATTATTGGGGCAGAGGTTATCTTTTGAATCCTCTTAGAGGGCTATCATTTTTTTCGGAAGGGGGTCCCAAATTTACAAAAAGTCTGCGTCAATAAAATTGCGCACCTCCTATTTCGACAACAAAAATGTTATGATCCCAAACCCCAAAATTGTATTGAAATCAGTCTTTTTGAATAAAAATAACACACTTTCTGTGGACATCGTGTATATTTGGGACCCCCCCTTTCGAATAAAATGATATACCTCTTATGACCACTGATGCATAGGCAAGGACACTCGCGCGAATTGAAACACTTGTCACACACGACAGTTCGTCTCACACACATAACAAATGCTTATACAATCAAATAGGTTCATTACAACATTTGATTAAAATGAAACGATAAAAACAAAGCATGAAAAAAGACACATACAAGATAAAATAATAAAATTATATAAACAATGTTAAAGATAAAATAGAGAATAAAATTTCCTCAAATCAGATAAAAAAACATTGACAGACATCATAATCTGTCAGAAATTACTGCATGAGATTCGAACCATCAATCTTCTCCACAAGTTCTCTTTATCCTCGCACTATAGTCTAATGCTCTGCTCACTGGGCCACAACGTATCAGGTGAATGATTACCGCATTATCATGAACAAGTTTGTTCAATCTTGTTCATAATTGTATGTGTCGATAGGTTTCACCCTTTAACTACACGTACCCTTAATGATCAGTGATAATAATCGGCTTTTACAGGGATGGCGCTCTCTCATTTCCATGCACTCCATAGCGCCATTAGGCGAACGTTTACGGTATGTCAGAATACACATGACGCTGGCGACGCACAAGACCGTTTTGACTTTAACATATACTTGTCTTCTTTCGATTTCCTGATCTTCATGGCTAAGTTGCGACATCATACTTGAGATTGAGCGGCGCAATTTCGAAGCATCTTGCGTTGTGGGTTCTGCCGAATCTGGCTGGTGAAGCTTTTTGTCATTTTCAGTGATAACTACACCAGGTATTTGTTGCCAGCTATCTTCTGGTAGATTGCGAGCTTGATGAACGCTTACATAGTTGTGAGGTGTTGGAATTCTGATAGCAGATTGTCCTTGACGTACCATTTCAATGTCCTCGTTGCAATGCTGATCTTCATTTGTTCGAGGCACTATCCCTTGCTGTACTTGCTTTTGAAGTACACTTTGTTCTTCAGGTATTGATGTCAGTCCTGGAGATGTCTGCCCTGTCACAGTTTGTTCTTGAGGAACTGGTGTCAGTTCTGGAGACGTCTGCCCAGGTTGGCGTTCTTGATGCACTTGTGCTTGAATCACACTCTTATTATGAGGTACACGTGCAGACTCGACGTGCAGTAAGCTATTTTTTCGTCGTAGAGAGCTAATAGTGAGCTGCAATCTCTCGTCTTCTTCGAGTGCCCAAAGGGTACTCGTGGTATTCGAGTAGTTTGCCCCATGATGCTGGGGACTTCAGATTCGATTCCATTTTCCGGAATACTGGGCGTGTTTGTTGTTGCCTCATTTGCCATGAAATTGATCGATGCTAGTGACAACCTACATTGACCCCCTTGGCACGTAGTCTCATTCTTGTCTTGCTCTCGAATCTCTTCAAGCACTCTTTCCCACCAGTGATCGGTATGTGGAATGGGACTGTCTCGTGGTCGATATGCACTAGTAGTGGGATGTAGTGGCTCATGTGGTGTCTCCGTCATGATTTGTGGAATTACGCAATCTGCAAAATCGTCGCTATTTTGCCACCCATGTTTGGGAACTACAGTTGGTAGATGGGAGGATGCCTTAGCAGGTGTATGAACACTCGTTGGTATAGTTTCATCCTCTTTTCTCTGTTCTCCACGCTGTTGCAAGGGCATCACCGATGTTCCGTTGACATTAACCTCCGTGCGTCGTTTCAATATCGTCACGATCTTAGCGTGTAAGAACACTATTATAAAAATACACAAACAAAATGGTATTTTGACAATCAACCTCTGAGTAAGAGAGGTGGCTCTAACTTCACATTGCTTGTCAGTACCATTGTGTTCGATATATTGTATCATGATGGGGGTAATTGATAATATCGCGCTGCTTGCAATACAGGCGCCGATCATTTTCAAAGTTTTGATTTTGGTCATGCCCGCTGCATCGTTGATGTTTTTCACCGCGTGGTACCTCTCATACGCCGACAAGGTAATAAACAGGGGACCCATATACAGCAAAGTATCACATACCGTTTTGGATATTTGACACGCAATGAATGAAAATGTGTACGAGTAGTGGAACAATTTAAAGCGTAAAGGTAGAAATAGACAACCCAAGAGGTCGACAATAGCGAGACAGAAGACGATGAGCTGAGCGGGCTTCGTACGGGTTGAGCTTCCGAAGACGGCAATGGTGAGAATGTTACAAGGCAATCCGATGGCAACGATGGTAATATACCACATCATAGTGATTTTGGTGACAACATCTTTAGATGGTGGAGTGTCGATGGAAGGAAGGGTGACTGGAAGCGTTGAATTGACGAAGGGTTCCATTGTCCTGAACTGACGCTGTTAAAATATCTTACAATGTCTGAATAATCAAGAGTTGCTGGTAACGAAACATAGCCGGGTTCTTTGCAGGCTTTTCATTGCCTCAATACTTGAACAATGGTCTGATCATTGTTCAACACAGAAATGTAAGAACTCTGCTTGTAGAAGTATTATATAGATTGTAGCAATTCGAGCGTTGCTTGTTTCATGGAATATCCGTTGGCAACTGAGGAAGATACCAGTAGATGCAGCGCCTATATACAAGTGATAGGTGTATTTGCAGTCTCCTAATGAGCGGTTGATTGCCATCTGAGTCGCAACACGTGACCTTCTTCTAGATGTTTACGAAACGAAAAATTAATTATACGCTTTTAAGGGCATCAGCCCGGTTGATTATGGTTGATTTTACATAAAGAAATTATGATTTTGACCGGTGATTTTGTAAATATGAGATAAAGCTCCTGTATGTAGTGTTTTAGAAAAATGAGTTTTCTGCTAATAATTGGATCTAGGATTAAATTATAGATTTTATTTTGCTTTCTTTTCTCTTTATTAAAGGCTATAATATTCTAATTTTCCAAAGCTAGTTGGCTATGGATTGCCTATGATCAATGCAGGCTTCCTTTTATTCCTTTGTATTGTTATGAAAACAGTACCATGACAGCTGAGGTGTGGTTCTGGAGAAAATGTTAAACATCATTAGGAAGGGAAAAATAATCTTACAGAACTCAACATCACAAGACAGCTTTTGAGAAAGGGTTATCTCTGAAGATGTGTAACTGGGTCACATTCTTCAAAGGTAGTGGGAGCCCTCTGTACGTTAAAGTTAAAGTATACGGGAAAAGGAAAAGAAGTCGTCAGAGAGAGAATTACCAGGTTTTACTTACGTGTACGGCCACGGGCCTTTTTGTTAAACTAGACGAAGTGGAGACAGAGTGGTACAAGGAGGTACGCAGAAGTGGTCGCCAATGGTCAGATGTATTAAACGACGGAAGGCACGGCATTACAATGTGATTATATGCATTTTGTCAGTACCCAGTGGCGTAGCGTGGGTCATCACATGGGGGGGGCACCGACCATGATAGGGGCCACCGGGTCTGATGGGGGGGGGGGGCACAAGCCGTTTTCCGGCGATTTTCCCCCGTGCCCCTATGACGCTACGCCACAGACGTACCGGTCCTATTCGGTGCTACGGTCTAGCCCTCAATTCACACAATTTACAGAGCCATCCCAATCTCGGTATTGAGGCACTTGAAATAGACTTTGTTGTGCTTGATTGACATTTCAAAGGCGTGTCAATATAACCAGACAAGAATTTATATTATTTTATCAAACTAGTTATTTTGTAAAGATAAAAAGGAGAACAAACGTACTATTAGATAAAAAAAGAAAGAATTCTGTAAAAAGTACGGAAACAATGGAAAACGTAAACTTGCCGCAGGTTAGCATTTTTGGGGTATGAGTATTGGTCAGATAGGGCAATTTTATAATCATTAGGCCTATATAAAATATTGTATTGCAATATGAACTGTGGGTTTTTATTAAAAGATTAAACATGAGGCAGCCATATAAAATTAATTGTCTGAAGTCAAACTATCATCATTTTAAAGAACACATGTTGATGCTAATTAGGTATTTATAAATTGAATTGATTAACTCGGATTTAGTCACTAATTGTATTTGTCACTAATTGCATGTTGTTACCAAATGTGTGGTGTGATCAAGCAAAATCAGTCTGAAGTCGGGAATATTAAATTTTAAATTTTTCTACTTTGGCGTATAAAGCATTTGCAAAGCTACATTTTGCTGAAAACCCCACTGAAATTGGAAAAATTCTTCCAAAGATATGAGCAGTTGAAGTGTTTTCAAAACAATAGGAAAGAGAAGAAATTATTTCCTTGGTTTGACTATATCTCAAATTCAATATTTTCGACTTCCGACTGATTTTTGCTTGATTACATCACAAATAACGACAGGTTTCTTGTTATTGCCGTTTATAATTGTCTATTGTTACGAATGAAGGTCATTTGCAAAACAAGTTCTTCATGGTGGTATTGAGATTTGACACAAACAACTCAGAAATGGCAAAATCACTTTCGGGTAAAAAAGAAAAAAATCCAGACATTTTGAAATGTGTCTTACTTGTGCCATTTCGTTAGCTTTACGTGGGTCATTCCAAAAGTTCGGCCACAGGTTTTATTATTTTAGTCTGCTTGATTATGGCGGGTGGTTCCCTGAATCACAATGGGTTTCCTAAGGTTTGCATTCTGCATCGCTGTCTTAAAATCTGCTGCATCCAGTCTTGTATGTTCCGTGAGGATGTCAATGTAGGTAAGGGCGGGTGTTCCAAGTTTCATTTTCCCATGCTTAGGTATCCTGTTGTACAGTTTGGACATTCCTGGAACAAAGTACTGCAAATCTTATTGTATCCTCCGTGTAAGAGAATACCAAATAAATCCCAACTCTAATCCTAACCCTAACCCTAACCCTACCCCAACCCTAACCATTACCCTAACCCTAATTCCTAACCCTAATCCTATTTTGATTGTACAGCACGAATGAGCCGTAAATGTCCTCAATTGTATTCTGAGTTACAGTGTAAAATGGGCATGAAGGTCGTATTCATAGGTATTTTTATTTGGTGCTACGTGTACCTCATTTAATGAGATACACGTAGCACCAAATTGAAATACCTATGAATATGACCTTCATGCCCATTTTACACTGTAACTCAGAATACAATTGAGGACATTTACGGCTCATTCGTGCTGTACGGTCACATTTAGTATTTCGTGCTCTCTTACACTAAGGATAAACCCAAATCTTGATATTTCTTTTCATGATCGTAAGGTAGATTTTTGAAGATCTTCATCTACTCTAGCATTTGAAATGTGTTTCATCAAGTGGACATTGAGCACAGTCTTCAGCATACGGACGGATGTAGCTCTTTTCCAATTGTTGTGATTTCATTCATATTCATATTATGTTTTATATTTCAGGTAGCGGATGGTATGGCATATCTGGAGTCACAGAGGTTTGTACACAGAGATTTAGCAGCCAGAAATATATTAGTTGGGGATCACAGGAACTGTAAAGTAGCTGACTTCGGACTGTCAAGGATAATTGAAGACATCTACATCGCGAAAGAAGGTAAGAAAGTATGCGACTAAAGTTTATCCATAGGTCATTGGATTATTTCAGTTGAAATCCATACACCAAATCTCGCACACAGGGATTGTAGATTGCAAATGGAATCACCCATTCAGATAACTCTATTTGAAATTCGCACTCCCTGTGTGGACGATTAACATGATTATGCCTAAGGCCATATTTTCCAAAGGGGGTGTATGGATTTCAACTGGTCAATCCCATTTTGGAAAATCCCAAGACCTTTGCGATTCAACCCTAATACGGTATGCCCATGCGCACATCGTTAGTTTGTTTTACTGAGTAGTTCGACGTGCTCAGTGAGGATGTTGCAATAAGAAATTAAAATGAAACTATCAATTAAAGTGAATTTTGCTATGTATAAGGGCAGTGCGCGCTTGGGGGCCCTAGGCCCATCTGGCCCATCTGGCCCAATGGTAAATCCAGCCCTGAAAGGCATCAAACTGTCTCGAAAGGTATCAAACTGTGCAAAATATCTCTTGTTTTTAATAAATGTTTCGTAGAATCGTAGAGTTTTAATTTTTTGTGTTACTGAAAGCCATGATTATCGAGTGTTGAGAACCAGAAAGCCTTTACTCTCAACCCTCCATATGCATAAATTATTTTCCTCTAGATATTTTGTCCTCGTGGCTTAGAAAGAATACCAATCACTAGTTTGGAAATATTTCGAAGTTACTGGCATTTTCATTTCTTGGTCTTCGACGCAATATATTGTTTGATACCTGACATCACCGCGCAGTCACTTATAACAACACGGACTTGGTTGGAGGGTAATGGTGGAAGCTCTATAGTCCGACGGTTCTTTATTCCGACGGTTCTTTAGTCCGAAGGTTCTTTAATCCGACGGTTCTTTATTTCGAAGGTTCTATAGTTCGAATTTTAAAAAAGGTTCCCTAATCCGAATATTAAAAGAGGTTCTTTAATCCGAATTTTAAAAACGGTTCTCTAGTCCGAATATGAAAATAGGCTCTATAGTCCGAATTTAAAAAAAGGTTCTCTAGTCCGAATATAGAAATAGGTTCTCTAATCCGAATTTGAAATAAGGTTCTCTAGTCCGAAATTGCAAAACGGTTCTATAGTCCGAAACGGACACCGTGCTTTTTAGTCCGAATTGGTAAACGGGTTCTATAGTCCGAATTTTATTTTTATCATTTGTTTCAGTGTCAAATCATCAATTGTTAAATACAAATCCGCTGCTGTTTAACATGGTTGTTTTCTCTGGATATTTTCCGTAGCGTAAATTTACGTTCACCTTTATTCTGGTGATATTTTCTTCATTTTTATCCGTGTATCATGCCATTATAATATACTCTACGATGTATTCGGGCATTATCGAGTTCCCGGTCGAGTTCAAATTTTCATTTTCATTTACTTTATTTATTTATTTATTTATTTATTACACTTTATCACTGGCACAGAATTGCAAAAAAATATATAATATTGCACATAAGTTACATCAAAAATTACACAATATTATGAAAGGAACATTAGTTTTAAAAGTCCAGTGAATGGCTGGAGCGAACAGGTGCCAGGCACCTCTAAGACCGCCCCACCAAAACCAAAAAAAAAGAAGGAAGGGAAAAATAAATTAGAGGGGAAAATGCAGGTAAGTTACATTTGCCTGTAATTTGGACAATTACAAAAAGAGGTCCAAGTGCAAACAGAAGTTGCATCAAAGGTGCGAGCAAATTTGGACTGGTAAAACTCCAAAACTTGTTGCTTAAATGAAGCAACAGAATTTGTAGATCTGATAATACTAGGGAGCTGGTTCCAAATGGGCACCATACGCTGAAAAAAGCCCATCTTGTGGCACTCAGTTTTAGAAAGCTGATTTACCAGCAACAAAGGATCAGAGGAAAATCTGGTGGTGGGACGGTCTTTGTTAATACCATTAAAAACTACATAATCATCTATGTACGGGTAGTCTTGTGATTAAATCATCATCATTTTCGACCCGTTCTCTACCCTGAAAACCCGTTTCTGGCCATTTGTCAATCCGAGGGCCTACTTTATTCAAAAATAATGTGTTATGCAACTTTTTGGGCGATCCAAGTTCATGTGTAGGTCTCAAATATTTATTTAAGCTATAACATGCCCCTCTTTTTTCCACAGAAAGGCTAAAATATATCTAATTTTTTTTGTTTTTACTGGAATCCATCTACATTACATCGTGATTTGGTGGTATACGCCTTTTTAGCAGTAGAGTCATCTCGTTTACCATTAACTCTGCTTTAGTCTTATCTAGCTAGAGGTTATGTTAATGTTTTTAAAATTCGGACTATAGAACCTTTTTACTGATTCGGACTAAAGAACACGGTATCCGTATCGGACTATAGAACCGTTTTGCAATTTCGGACTAGAGAACCCTTTTTTGAATTCGGATTATAGAGCCTATTTCTAAATTCGGACTATAGAACCCTTTTTAAAATTCGGACTATAGAGCCTATTTCTATATTCGGACTATAGAACCTTTTTTTAAATTCGGACTATAGAGACTATTTTCATATTCGGACTAGAGAACCGTTTTTAAAATTCGGACTATAGAACCTTCGAAATAAAGAACCGTCGGAATAAAGAACCTCTTTTTAATTTTTTTTTCGGACTAGAGAACCTCTCTTTAAATTCGGACTAGCGAATGCTATGAACACGTGTTCGGACTAGCGAACCTTCGGACTAAAGGACTTTCGGATTATAGAACCTTCGGATTATAGAGCAGTCCCCAAGACAATAGTCAATGCTACAAGGTTAATAATGACCTTTTGTGCGACCAGGTATAGAACTATGGGTTTTCGGTGCATAGTGAGAACATTAAAATGTATGGAGATGCTATACTCCGTACGACAGAATAACCAACATCGCGATACTTCATAATATTGTGTCCAATAGTGCAATACAAACGGTAGGAAATGCCAAGTCTACAATAACTATCATTTTTGCTTTGCTTTTTCAAGGAGCCAAGATGCCAATCAAGTGGACTGCACCAGAGGCTATCAACTTTGGTAAATTCACCATCAAATCGGATGTGTGGTCATTTGGAATCCTCATCTATGAAGTCATTACAAAGGGGCGTGTTCCATATCCAGGTAATAATTATAATATCATAGATAGATAGTATCGATCTACTTCGAAAACGGAAAGTGCCTTTGCGCGGGAGAAAGGTGGTGACCGTTGTTTGATGCATGTAGAATACGCTGGCGAAGTGACGAAGTTAATTGGATTAACTACCATAGCAATAGATGAATACAATTTTGACTATATCGCCCCGCACTACAACGTTCATGCGGCACCGATGCATGCCTCATTTCAAATATATAGTTTTAGTTTTGGTTTTGGTTTTGGTCACGTGGTTTCCTATTGTCCTGCCTAACCACTTGAATCACAAGATATCGAAGTCTTTGTTTCTACCTTTTGTTTAAAACTAAACATTTGTGACAGGTAGTTTCGGTTTTGGTTTCAGTTTCTTATAAGTGGTGTGACGAATAAAATTACAGGATTTTCGAGTTACCTGATCTAAGTATACAAAAGAAATGTTTAAATTTCGCAGTGCAATATTCACGAGCAGATAAGTCGAACAAAACAGTCTACATTTGAAAGCATTGATTTAGTCTGAAAGCATTGGCTTGAGACTACGAAATAGCCTAAGCTGATTTCACTGTGAAAATATATAGACCATCGAAATATTTGCATTCGACATTACAAAAGGGGTCACTACTGTAATTGTATAGGTGCTATAAACAAAATCGATTCATGTCCTTAATCCCATGTACCAGAATCGATGGAAGGCCATTATATGACCTCTAATAACCTAATGACTTTAACTGAAGCAATTTTTACTGCAAAAAGTAGAAGATAGAGGGGAGAAGATTGGGGGTGTGTGTGGGGGGGGGGTTGGAGGGCAAGGGGATATGGGCTGGGAGAGAGAAACATATGAGAGAGAGCATTGGAAGTGAACGAGAAGGGGGCGGAGAGCTCGAGATGAAGATAGCGAATGTAGGGGAGGAGGTGGGGAAAGGGGTAATTTAGGAAAGAGGTGGTTATATAGGAGGGAACCCCTCTTAAAGAGGTATGGGTTGTGCTTCCGGGGATAATAAACTAATTCATAATCAAATCATCTCCATGCATCGTTTATGTTTCATACAAACAAACAAATTCCCCCACCCCACCCCATCCTTCAGTATACGCGCATGTATATGATTTCTAGGCCTAGAACTCGTGAGTGTAATATGCCACCTACCTTCGACAGAGAGCATCAACTGTCGTCCGCGGGATAGATTTCCGATATCAATCATGATAATAATTATGTTAGCACAATAGGCTATTGTATACTTCTGGTTATATACCCTATACTGTGTCCTCCCAGCATAATAGTGTTATGATTGCAGATCAGATCAGCTCTACTGTTTAAGCCCTTGATTTTTGGTTTCTGAACAAAAGAGAAACCAAAACTATATATTTGAAATGAGGGATTGAACCATAGATGTCAAAGAAATGCTAATCACTTGCACCTGTAGTGTAAGATTAGTCTCTTTGAAAAGAGCGGTATTGTATTCAATCTATTAAATGATTGAAGACAGGTGATGAGTGCGACCTGCTGTAGTGCAGAGCGATCTATTCAAAATTATATTCATCTATTGCTATGGTAGTTAATCTGATTATGATGTCACTTCGCCAGCGTATTGGCTCCATTATTAACTAAATGCAAACTATAGGTGGTGCTATTTATCCTAAATCATTATTTCCCAATTTGCAACGGATAGGTAAACAATACTACCATTAAAACAGAATAAGTGAAACAAGCAACAAAGACATTTTTATAAACATATTGCATCAAAAATAAAACGAAAAGCTTGCATTAAAAGCTTGAAAGAGTAATTTCAAGTAACTATATAGCGCCACCAATCTTGTCATAAATAGATAAAATAAAAAAGCTTTACAAACAGCTGTGGAAGTGAATAATTTTGTAAATAGGGGAAATTAAAGTTGAAAATGACTCAGAAGCATCTGCATACATTAGCATGATACCGCTTTAGCTCTGTAAGCCTAAATTTGGTTGTACATTATGTTTTGTTTGAAAAACTAATAAATAATCACATCAAACAATCGTGTGGTCTTGATTGAAGAGCCATACCTTTGGTCTATCTTAAATCTGCATGTGTTCTGGTAACAGAACAAAATTAAAGAACAGTGGCGGTGAGTGGCCTATGGACATGATGAAGCAATGATCATGCATAACGCCCAAACGTGAAATTGGAATTAACTGAAATTTTGGGAATAAACTTTTTTGGTGGATATACTCAAACATAATCATAAAAAGTGGATGTCAGAATCGAATCGCACAATATTTCTTTAAGTTGTTCGTAGTTACTTTTAGTTCTTATTTTCTGATGTCTTATTGGGCAATTCCATTTAAATTCCACACTACCCCTTTGGAAGGTTTTGGAAATATCTTTCACAGGGGCAGTATGAATTTCAATGGGAATGAACACAATATTAGCTTCATTTAAACTTTGAAGATTCAGCTTGAATCTTTCTCAGAGGGTGCATGCGATTCAAATGGAGCTGCCTAATGTGCCATTTGAAATTCATACTCCCTCTGTGGAAGATATTTCCAAAATCTATCACAGGGGTAGTGTGGATTTTAAATGGAATGGCCCATTGTATGCTAAGTTTGGTCGGTACAACTCCCATATTGATTAGCCTGCAAAAATGTGATGTCATCAAGAAAAATCAGTCGGAAGTCGTAAATATTGATTTTGAGATATAGTCAAACAAAGGAAATAATTCCTTCACTTTCCGAATTTTTTGAAAACACTTCAACTGCTCATATCTTTGGAACAATTTGTCCAATTTCAGTGGGGTTTTCCGCAAAACGTAGCTGTGCAAATGCTTTATACATCATTGTAGAAAAATGAAAATTTAATATTCCCGACTTCAGACTGATTTTGCTTGATCACACCACAAATGTGAAGCCCTCATTTGTGGGGCTGAAAAACAGATTACTTACAGAGCAGTCAAAGCTGATCCGTTTTTGTTTGTTGGTTCAAATATCTGTCTTTTAATTGGTTAGATGTAATGTAAAGAATTGCAGAAGCAGAAATGAATACAATAAGCCAAATCTGCATCGGAAGTTTGCAATGCATTGTGGGACAGTTTTTGCAGTTCTGGGACACTTTGTCCTCTGACCTATTGGGAAAATTCAGAAAAATTGGTTTGTGTGCGTACAAAATATAATCTAAAATGTGTTACAAGAATGAAAACAAACTCAAAAAACATTATTATTGAATAAATAAAATATTTAAGTATTTTTAATGATATTTATCATGACAATAATAAATAAATTAATAATGATTACTGCAATTTTTCCGATATGTTAGAGGTCAAAGTGTCCTAAAACTGCTCTCAAAAACCGGAAGTTACAATGGCGATTGGGCTTATTAAAATGACTAAGCGGAACATATGTATGATGGGGCTCACTATTGGAAGATTGGAAACGATACACTTTTATCAAATACTAACAAAACCAACGATTTTTGAACACTTTTACAGGTATGGTCAACAAGGAGGTACTTGACCAGGTGTCACGTGGTTACAGGATGCCGAAACCACCAGAATGTCCGGAGCAACTGTATGACATCATGAAACAATGCTGGGACGCCATGCCAGAGAAGAGACCAACCTTTGAATTCCTCCACTCATTCTTGGATGATTTCTATCACGCCTCAGAAATTCAGTACCAATAGATGATAACAGGAAGAACTGGTAACCAGTGTTGCCATATTTGTTAACCCCCTGGACACTAGCTGTTACACTCATCTAACAGCATTTCTGATTGGTTGATAACCAATTATGACTAGACTTTAAACTATTTATGGTCAAACTTGCATTTGCAGATGATCTTATTAATACCCTCCTTGATTGGTTCAAAATTGGACTCAATATTCATTTTGGCCAATCGGCAGGGAGTTCTCATGGGGACTAGCGCGGATATGAGGACGATGATGGGTATTGGTGTGAATCTTGAGGTTTTTCTGGGGCTAAATTGACCCTACGACTCGACGTTGGACGCGTAAAAGCTACCTTGAATTTTATCTCCGTATTTTTTATTATGGATCTTGATCTGTCATGTGTAGCTCAATCGTCAAGTTGGTTCATTGGTGGAGAACCCCAGGAGCAGAATCGTCCACTAATTTAGTAATTGGTTTAATCATGTTGGCAATATACTGCCTAGTGCTGGATGTTTATGTGCATAATTATAATCAGAGCGTAATATAAACGTGAAGATGACCCTTAATTGGGGGAGAATAATACCGAATCAAAGAAGGGTTGCTGCAAAATTATTGTGATTTTGTTATGCTTCCCTCTCGTGATATCGTATGTGAATTATGAAGAATATTACCATATACAAACTAAGCCTATAGAGGGCAGAAATATCTCATCAATTGGACGTGACTATGAACCAGAGGGCAGCATTTTAAAAACATTGATGAACAAATTGTGTTATTTTCAATACGGCAATTCTATGGAACGACGCTCATACTACTACGTAACACGAAAAAAAAAGCAATGAATATGACACCTTTCTGAAAAGAAAGAAATAATAAAATGTATGGTTCTGGGTAAAAAATGTCAAATGTAAGAGTGAAAAATGTAGAGTGCCTTAAACAGATTCACATGACATTTTGATTTCAAATTCTGGATAATATTGAGTTGTGAGCACATTAGAGAATGACTTTGGAGAAAACCTTCTGATAATTACAAACACTCGCTGAGCAGCAAGACCTTCCCTCTAAGCTTTTAATCCGATATGCTGATTATCTATTTGTTTTCATGAATTGGAAGACATTATTTGATGTATTACTGAGCTCAATCATCTGAAATTACTGGAGCGTGAGTCACCCAGGCTGGTGGCTCAGCATAGTATTTTATTAACAGAAGGTTTTCTCCAAATTCATTTCCTAATGAGAATGCTTTCTTCAATGTCCTGTATGTGAACTTATGCAAACCTGGATTTAGTACCAAAACTCTCTATAGAACCAACAAATCTTAACGCATGTGACATGCTACTACTACCATGAAATGAGCACAATGTCGCAAGTTAGCAGTTTCGAGACATCCTGGCTGACTGATGTTCTTTGTTTGCCGCGCACCTGTGCAAGTCAGTAGTACGTCCTTCGAGAATGTCCCATGGTGAGACTACACCAACGCATTAGGCAGGGCGTTTTGCAACTACCAACTTGCGACTTTATGATCATTTCGTGGCAGCAGGTCACATATTGACATTTTGATGCAATTGATGGCTTCAGTAAATTCGGCTCTATAACAATCGGCCCTATAAATAATACATGCTTTTGTTGATATTGAAAGTAAACATAATAGGGTATTGTGTCGTTTGACTGTTATGGGCTATTCCAGTTGAAATGAACACTACCCCCGAAGAAGATTATGAAAATATCTTCCACAAGGGGAGTATGAATTTCAAAAATAAAATGAACACATTAGGCAGCTGCATTTGAATTTCATTGACCTAGCCTAAATCCGAATCTGCCACAAAGGGAGGGTGAG
This sequence comes from Amphiura filiformis, assembly GCF_039555335.1. Classification (NCBI taxonomy): domain Eukaryota; kingdom Metazoa; phylum Echinodermata; class Ophiuroidea; order Amphilepidida; family Amphiuridae; genus Amphiura; species Amphiura filiformis. Next base: position 30,523,781 of record NC_092645.1, on the reverse strand, counting down.
TTTCAAATAGAGTTTGCTAATGTGCTAATTCCATTTGAAATTCATACTACCCTTGTGGATAATAGTTTCAAAAATCTTCCACAGGGGGAGTGTGGACTTTAAATGGATTAGCCCAATGTGAATAATAGAAAAAGAGCTTTGTCGTTGTTATTTTTAAAAAGTCAAATGCGCATAGAAGGTTTTCCTGTCAAGCGACTTTTCTTTTATATTTAAAGAGAAGTGTAGTTAAACACTAACGCCACGGATAAATTTAATTGCAATGCGAGAGTTAAACAGAATGGCATCTTCATTCAGTGTCTCTTCTAATGTTATTACTGCAAAGTACAGTAGAAAACAAGGTTAATGCTCGATCAAGGGTTATGACAAATTGAAAACAGATAGAGCATTGGTTGAGTAATTTTACTAGTTTCTGCTCACCTGTTTTTACAAGGAGAATGCAAGGAGAAACTATCGAAATATTGCTAAAAATTAATGTAAAAGATTAATTAACCTTTTCATGCTTCTGTAAATTTACCGATTCTCCACAACGAGTTTCAGCAATAATTGTCGATTATCACAATGGTCTCGGGTACTAATTTCGACATAACTATAACTTATATAAAGCACATCCATTAGCTTTTATAAATCTCTATTTCTGTACGAGCGATGTTTTGCTTCATGAATGTGTTATTTTTCGACTATAAAACTGAACACAAAACATTTTATTGGGAAATCTAATCTACATTTAACGATGCTTTTATTCAAGTTCTAGTTAATGTTGAATTTGATTGTAAATCCTTTCTTATGCTTTGTAGAAGTTTCAAAAGCAATGAAAACAAAACATTCTTACAACAGAATGTCATCTTTTATTTTTACCAATTCAAAAATAAACATGTTTTATTAGTGTTACTATAGTAACCGATTACGTCATCTTGCTTCACTTAATGCATTAATCATTATTGCACACTCTTAATTCTTTTGTGAAATGTCAAAGATTGGTTTTGTATGAAATACTTCAAATCGTTTCTGTAACGAATAATATCTGTTTCAGGCTTGCAAGTTTGTCCCGACAATTTTTAAGTCATAATATAGTATTTAACAAAGCAATAATGGGCTATTCCATTTAAAATCCACACTACCCCTGTGGAAGATTTAGCTAAAGTCTTCCACAGACGGAGTATAAGTTTCGAGTAGAATAGACAATTGGGTAACTTCCATTTGAAATACTCACTCTATAATTAAAGACAGAGATAAAAACAATTTATCGCGTCTGATGTCACTGTCAATTACGATCCTTGATTGGTTTACACAGGTTAATCGGCGCGTAAAAGGAAGACCGATCTATTTGGTGCTGATCGGAGAAAAGGAATAGAAGTAAATGGCGAAAAATTACGTACTTTTACAAGGCAAAAGAGCAGCTTTTCTAGGCATTGTCGACATGGTGCCTTCACCAAAGAAAGTTTCCTACTATAAAGACCTAACTTTTGAGATGGTTTGCATGTCGAAAGGTGCAAAATTAACAATAAGGCGCCCGGTTATAAATCCGCGTTCAGCAAGTCATCATCACGACACTTGTAAACAAACCGTGCTCGAGTTTGATTGACAGGTGACGTCAGACGCAATAAATTGTCTTTATCTTTGTCTTTCATTATAGTTGTGGAAGATAAAGGTAAAGCCATAACACAGAGGGAAGATAATTTACCAAAATCTTAGTGTGGATTTTAAATGGAATAACCAATTGGGCTAGTAACACCATAAATATCAATATTCAATAGCAGCAATATTATACTATTTAATGAGGAGGACGCCCTCAATTTTTGTCTCAAAATTCTGTTTTTTAAATGATTGTAATGTACTTTAATGAACTAACTTATCCTGCAAAAGTAGGGGCCTTAAGTGTTGCATTGTGACAAAATCATAGATGTGCAAGCGTGAATCTTCGGGATGTTATAAATATCCCCTAGATTCACGCGAGCAAACATATTACGCCGATCGGTCTTATTAACGACCGACTGACTGACACGCATTGACAATATTGGCGCTGCAATGAAATGCGATTTTTACTCGTTTTACCTCATTTGTTCAGCTAGAAAGTTTTTGCATTTTATGTAAAGTAATATAGATATGTTATAATTGTGCTTTAAATATTGAGGAATTGTGGCAGATATTGTGATCTTTGGGACATGAATGAAGTAATGCTCTATTCCATTTAAAATCCACACTACCCCTGTGGAAGATTTTGGATATATCTTCCACAGGAGGAGTATGTATTTCAGAAGCAGTAATTGCAGATCCATTTGAAACTCATCCTCAGTCAGTGGAAGATACAGGTTGAATATTTCTCAAAGGGTATAAGAAATTCAAATGGAGCTGCTTAATGTGTTCATTCCATTTGAAATTCCTACTCCCCCTGCATGTGGAAGCTATTTCCAAATTCTTCACAGGGATAGTGTGGATTTTAAATGGAATAACACAATTTGTGGTGTCGATAAACTTGTGGAATTAAGCTGTTTTGTAAATATTGTACAATAATCTGTTTCATTATAAAATATTTCTTAAATATGTACAGGGACTTGTTAGTTGTGATTTCTTACGACTAGTCCAATAAAATATCCACTTACTTGCAGACGTTTCGGAAACTGTCAGTTTCCTTTATCGATGCTTTATCGATACAGCTGATGTTAACTGCTGCCTGCTGACTTGAGTCACGTTTTTGACGATCTGATAACTGACAAGAAATCAACTGGCAACTCAGTTGCTAGGCAGCAGTCAACATCAGCTGTATACAGATCGTCATTACATCAATAACATTGATAAAGGAAACTGACAGTTTCGAAACGTCTGCAAGTAAGTGGATATTTTATTGGACTAGTCGTAAGAAATCACAACTAACAATATTATTCTACTATGAACAGTCCTGATGAATTTGTTCAAGAATGTACAGGGACTATTTTAATTCATTATGAGGCTTCTCTCACAACAGTGACATTGTTGATTAAATGTATATTAATGAAGTATGTGCTATGTTTTAATATTTGGATTCTTGAATTCCTGACATATTTTAGATGTAGTCTTGTACATTCCAAATGTATAGCGTTTATTTGACCACATATATTGGTACTAGAATCAGGTTACAGTATTCAGAATATAGATGCAAGAGGTCTCTGTATACTTGAGAAAATATAATTATTCAGTTTTATACCATCCTAATAATAATATATACCATTTTGTTGAATGTATCATAGACTACGACGTATATGTGAACTGCTAACACGAAATGAGCGTAAAAGTCGCAAGTTGGTAGTTTCGAGACATCCTGGCTGATTGAGTTGATGTTCTTTGTTTGCCATGCACCTGAGCAAGCCAGTAGTATGTCCTTCGTAAATGCCACATTGTACCCCATTCATGTCTTTCGTGAATGGTTAATTGTGCACATTGATCACGGAGGACATACAGGCATACCACTGGCTTAATAAGGTGCACGACAAACAAAGAACACCAACGCAGCAGCCAAGGCGTCTCGAAACTACCAACTTGCGACTTTACGCTCATTTTGTGGCAGCAAGTCATATAGAGCTAAAGGGTCAGTATAATTAGTTCAAAGTGTATTGGCATGTACGTTTTACCACCGGAGCGTGGTCATTAATATAGTTGAAATCCATACACCCATGCCCTTAACCTTCCATAGGGAGTGCGAATTTCAAACGGGGTTACCCTGAGTGAGCATGGTGAGTGACTCCCGTTGAAAACGTCGTTTGATATGATATTAAAATTTTGTCAAAATGTTATTGTAAAGTATTTATTTAAGTTTGATATCAATGTAGACCTGTAACTACTGTATGGATGATCCAGAACTATGAACTTTTTTTCTGGATCGTACGGTTGTTTTTGATAAAGCAATACAAATAGATTTATTAAGGCCAGTGGGGTGACATGAGCCATATTTCTTACTATTAGTATAATTATACACTGATATTATAAGAAATGTGTCTAGGAACCCAATATTACATTTATATTTCCATAGGCCTAGAGTTAAGACCAATAATAAACTGAGCTCAAAAAGAAACTTATAATTTTTCACAAGGTCATATCTTGAAATCCTGTCCATCAAATTGAACCAAAATTACACACAGGTTTGCTTCAATACTGTACTCTTGACACAGATTTTTTGTGCTGGGTGCCAAATGTTTGGCTGTGAAAGTGGAGGAAGTCCAGGAAGCTGTTCCATGTCAGTGCATTTTGCTGTTGTGTCAGTTGGACAACTGATTGGTTACTGACATGTGTTTTGAGTAGAGTATTAAGGTAATCCTGTGTGTAATTTTGGTTCATTTTGATTGACAGTATTTTAAGATATGACCTTGTGATTCACAAGTTGTAAAAAATTATAAGTTTCTTATTGAGCTCAGTGTATATCAAAAGTTTTGAGCGTTTTGTTCCTCCCTAGAAAAATCATGCACATGGGGCGGAAGGGACATCTTTTATATCAAGCCTTGGAATCTATTTTGTAGAACCCGTTCTTTTTGTGTGTCAGGTTTTTCTGTCTCAACATTCGAGTGCATACACCGCTATGTCATACTCCCCGACTCGTCTTAATCATGTTAATATACGTGAGTATAACATAATGCACAAACATGCCACTTAAGTGTTGTTGTTATTTTGAGACTTTTCTGCGACATTTTAAAAATATATCAAAATGCAATGCAACGGGGAAAATATATTTTAAAGGCAATTACTTGTACAAAGACGTTTAGTTGATTATGTAAAATATTTTACCATTTTTAAGATCTGACTGATATTGTACATACTGAATAATTTAAAGTTGTTGTAAGATTTGTAATGTGTCTTCATGACGAAATAACTTGTTTATATACAGATGCGGTATAGTGCAATAAAGAATGTAAAGAATCAAGTTATTTCGTGTTGGCGTACTTGATATTTGTCTCGTTACTAGTGGCATGAATAATGTAAATCTAAATAAGGGATGTATAATGGACGGGATCATGGTTTGGATTCCAGAGGGAGTATGCCTGTAAAGAGACACAGCCATCAGAAAAGGACCAGCTCAGATCGCGCGCCAAATACGTTTGCAGTTCAGAAATTGCTTTTGTTTCTCAACATTGAAAAAATACAGGCAGAGCTGGGAATCGAACCCGAGACCTCCCTGTTATAAAACGCATTACCACTGAACCAAATAACTAGCTGTGAGAATTATGATAGTAATCCTTGATATTGCTAGATAGAATAAATCAATACTTATAGGCCTATTTATCAAATGTACGATGATATTCAAAATTAATAGATGTTCCATATGGGGCCTATAAACTAGGAATATATGTGAGATGGCTATCAATCGATCAATCAATCAAGTTATCAACTATCAATAATAAACTGATGAATCATGGAATATTACTAATTACTTACTAATCTAACAAATATATAAATAAGTCAGTAAATAAACAAATAAATAGATAGGCATAGGCCTAAATAAATAAATAAATACATCATGCAGAATGCAGTTAGTATTTTAGTTACAATATTCTAAACATTCTATCATTTCTAAATTTTCTACTATACACGCAAAGGACCTGTGCTTTTAATATCCGCGCCTAATCAATAATGGGTCTTTCACTCCATAGTTAAACTTCTGTATCCCTGTAGGATTATCTACTGACCAGGTGCTAAATTGGATGCTATAACAGCACCCAATCAAGCGTAAATATCAAGGTCATAGAGTACCGAAGTGATGACGTTACAAAAAACTTTTTTTTGCATTTCAGCATTTTCATGACCATTGCAGTAGAACATGATGAAAAACATCCACAGTCCAAATTTGGTGGGAATCGGATCACTGTAAAGGGCCGAGATATGGCAGCATGAAACCTAAGGCCCATTGAAATCAATTTAAATTGGCCTGGTTCCAATTAGTTATTCAGGCCATATCTCGGCCCTCATGATCCGATTCCCACCAAATTTGGTCTGTGAAAGTTTTTCATCATGTTCTACTGAAATATGGTCATGAAAATGCTAAAATGCAAAAAGGAAAATTTTATGACGTCACACTTCGGTACTCTATAGCAGGGCATTATACAAAGAATGGTCAAAGGTCAACGTTTCCAAAGAAGTATATGGTCGAATCCAACCAAAAGTGTCCACGGGCCAAAAATAAAAGTCCAAAATGAAAATGTCTCCACAATTTTTTCCTTTTGCACATTGATTGATGACATGTTGGCCTTATAGGAACCAAAAGTGCCATCACTAAGGCCAAAAAAAAAAAAAGGTTTGTCTCACGAACCCGCGCGCATAAGTATGTGAAAGCGATACAGCGCGTTTGTCTACGCGCTGACCGCCTTTTAAAGTTTTTTTTTTTTTCCCCGATTTTCCGGTTCCCGATAGTTCGACCAACGTAGTAAAAATGAATTCCTCAATGTCAGAAAACCATCGAAAATGTCAGGCAGCGCGTATGCCATTAGTGTTGCAGATAGCCCGTAACCCACACCGTAGCCTCAGTCTCGCTAGTTTCACGCCATCCTTGCAACGGCACGGAGCGTAAAGCCGACGAAGCAAAGTGGATGCAATATAAAAGGACTTAGCCTACGGAGAACTCTGCGATCGAGTGAAGCCATGTTGTTTTCATAAATTTTTTGTATTTTTTGTAGCTGTTTTTTAACGAATTTTTTACCGTTTATTTCAACATGATTGTTCGTATTCGTATAGTTAAAACAGGGGGGACTGTGCTGAGGAATTGGGCACTGCATCGGTGCGCCGATTCGGTTACTCTGAATGCCCTAAAAATTGAGTTGGTGTCGGGGCTTCTCTTTCATTGTAAGACCACTTGTAGTTTTCCAATACCTGTCTTGTGATTTTCATTTGTCTCAGGCTAAAAAAAAAAAAAAAAAAAACCGCATTAGCATAGCTTCTAAAAAAAAAAAAAAAAAAAGCATAGCACTTAGCTTTTTTGGCAAATGTTCGTGAGACAAACCTTTTTTTTTTTTTTGGCCTAATCTTGAAAAATAAATCCAGGACGTGTGATAGTAAATGTGACATCAAAACGCAATGTTACCTACGAATACCACTAGGATGCTTTCACTATCGCAATACTAATCAACCTAAAACAAATGGAATATTCCCATTAACACTTTTTTCGTAGACCACGGGGTCTCAGGAAAATGCTAGCTCAACCAGAAAATATTTGCTTTTATTTATGATAACGCGAACAATATGATCTTAGTAAATTTACGCTAGTTATTTTTGAAAATGAAGTTTAGGTCAGTTTCTGTATTTTATTTCTCAAATGAGTATGAATAAATTTACATATTGTATAAGAACGAGTGGGATATCTGTTTTCAGGAATATTAGGAATTATACGCATACACCTAATGCTTTATAAAATGATAGGTGAAGAAACCCGGGTATTCGTAGGTAACATGAGCGATTTAACAATTTCTATATTGAGTTTAGAGGTTCAAATTTTGCTATTATGATAATGAATGAATAAAATGGTAGTTTTTACATCTCTTTCAGATGGTACGTCCAAATGAATAAGTGCTTTTACCTTGGATCAAAATTTTGTTGATGCTTTTAGCAAGATTTTGAACACTTCATTTTGATATACAAGTAGTTAAACAGCAAATTTACATGATAATAAATAATTGTTGAATGAATCCGTGTATGGGTAATAATATTGTCCGGGGGTACCGCTTAAAGTTTTTGACAATTAATTTCCATTGGTAGGGACACTTCATTACACATGTCATGTATTATGCTGTATTCGTAACTAACATTGCAGTATTTGTAGGTAAGAATTAGACTTTTGGTGGATATCGCAATCAAATCTTAATTTTATAAAGCACTTTGAATGTATTATTTTCTTTATGGTGCGTTTATTGAACCTTGAGACCCTATCATGTATATTTAATGTCGGTTCACAGTGGTTGAAAGAGGATTGAAGTAAGAAACAAAGGCACTAAAGTGACTTTAATTTGCTTAATTGCACACAAATCGCTTAAAACCGTTATTGCAGACTTGTGAAGTCCATCTTGGAGTCAGTTACGTCTTGTGGCCTTTCGTTTGAGGGCAACTTAAATTAGCTTTATACTAGGGTCCACCACTGTGTTGTCTAGATCATGAGACAGTGAGAAAAGTCGTTTTTGTCCATGGTATTCGTAGGTAAACTTAGTTACCTTCGAATAAACCAATTTGGACACAAATTACTCAGAAACCAGAAGGTCGGTAAACGTTTAAAATGAAACACACATGACAGCTGACAAATACTTTATTTAAGTATTTATCCCCTTCTAATCTTCTTCGAATCTGATTTTTCTTTCAAATGAGCAGACCGTCGTCTATTTCAGTACATATTTTTTAACAATTAAGCCGTATTCAGTTTTGCATGGTGGGCATGTATGTGAATTCGCAACTTTCATTGACATATGATTTGATAGCAAACATACAGGCCTTCGTTATGTACCAATATGGGCATTGGCATGAATGGCGGTGTTTCACAATACTGTCATGATGTCAAATTGTATTCGTAATTTTCGGTTACCGAAATTTACCTACGAATACTTGCTTTTATTGTTGACATCTCAGAAGTATTTAAACGCAGGCTATTGAAACTTGGTAGAAATAAAGAGTGTATTACCCTGTACCTATTGCTTAACTATTGTTTACTATTCTCTCAGTTTGTGGAAATGACACAGCTTTTAACATGTATTCGGAGGTAATGCATATTTTTTACCAAACCTACCTTTCTGCCATTCAGAATTTCTGGCAGCTAAACACAATAATAAAGATGTCCGAAAGCAATGCATTTCAGTATTGGACATATCAAAGCTTGTATCAATTGCGCATTTATTAGTGAGTTCCATTTTTTAAAGATATATCTAGTGCTATGAAAAATTGTATTCGTAGGTAATGTAAAAAAATACCACAAAAAATGCATAATTAAGTACAAATATGTGAAAAATTGAACTGGCAATCTTTGAATACACACCTTTCAGGAAATCAATTTAGATTCAATCCAATGACTTCTTTTCATAACTGATTTAGATGTTTTTAAAAATACCTTAAGAAATATTTTGAAAAAATGGGTAAAAATAGCATGTTTTGGGGTCTATGTGTCTAAGTTTTTCACAGAAGGGGTCTTATTATATATGGCGCGAAGCGTATGATCAAGGCGAATAAACACAATACAAAAACGAATGCCAATTGATTAATACGTTTAAGTTATGGCCCTGAACATGTCGTGTACACTTTTCGTTGGATTCGACCATATAGTATAGATTTAGACGCAAGCTTTCGTGCGGGAAACATAATGGAGGACAGCTTGTATGGTCTACTTAGCTCAGCAATGCTTTGCTGTCTTCGATAATGGTTCATGTACGTCAGAGCGTTTGACAGGAACAAGCGAACAGTATACGAGTTTGCTGATATCTATCGGAGCGTTCAGCAGAGCATCAGGATTATAAACACGGTCCGGTAAAACCATAATCAATTTCCTTTTTGTTCAGTAAGTACATAACGACCCACTCATCAACTACTCAAGTGGTCATTAAATAAGCATGTCTGGGGTCGTGTCTGCGGTCAATAGAAAGTCAATAATGTGTGTAAGTTTATGTTTACATAAAGTGGTGTAATTAGTTTTCAAGGGGTTGTTAATTCAAGCATGGTCGTAAAATTGATTCGATCGATATTTTGGTCAACGCGTGGTATCGGAGCGGAGTGTACAATTGAGCGGAGCCTGAGAGAGTTTGCTACAGGCTTTTATGGGTTTGGGCTTTGATAAAAGCCAGGTACCTCTCCGATACAATGCGCTATCGAAGACAGCAAAAACATACTCGCCAATCGTGCTCTTTTTATGAGAAGTCTACAGCTGTTCCATAATTAGTCCGAAACGCTGTTTCCAGACGAAAAATTTGTATGTTGCTACAATGAATTCAAAGTAATTTTAGGAGAGGATCTGCATTATGTTGCCTGCAAAAGCCGACGATCAGGTAAAAATTCTAAAAGGAGCGTGACCACATATTTGCCTTAATTTAATGATAAGCTTAAAACGCATGGAAAACGCCAAATTGCAGTCACACAATATATAATAATTATTAGTAAATCACCAAAGCGAATGGTAACGTAGGTATGTGGAAAATAACTGCAATAACAATTAAAAAAAAAGTATGTGCCCACAGAGTTGTTAAGTTTTGGAAAAACGCCACAAAATTTGAAACAAATACGAACCTTCCAAAATAAATACATATTCGCACTCAGTTGCCCAGTCACTACCTGCCGCTGTGATGTTTGGTAACTCGTTGATTCTCCTCTCCAGGTACCTGTACTTCAAGTTCGTCCATACCCCACTCCTTAAGGTACGAATCTCACACTCCGGGGATGTCTCCCTGTTTGTGCGTATAGCAATACCCTTCTATATAGGACTGCACTGAGTTAATCTCATTATATCCCACATTTTGGTCAGTTTGTTTGGACCAGGAATCCACAAGGTTAACCAAGGTATGAGCCCTATCCTTTGCTGTGGCAGATAAACTTTTTGAAATATTTAATTGCATATGAATATGTCAATTTTCTAAAGCTTTATCCAAATCCAAGAGGAAACCTAACTCTATAATTCGAGACCGAATTAAAAAGACTAGTTTGCGTATGACTTCCTGTCAACCAGACCGAAAATGCCGTACTGTGCAGATCAGAAACCAATCACGCCACGCCTTTGACCTAAAGTCAGACGCAAACTAGTCGTTTTGATGCTGTCTTTGATTATAGTCATATTGGATAAGAAAGAGTGGGCAGGCTAATACACTCAACAGGGATTGTGTCAACTACTTCCTTTATCTATGATTAGTCATTGACAGTGCCATCTACGTCAGCTACCAATAGGAAGCAGCCGACGCCAAAGGTCAAAGCTGGTCATTCAATTTGAGAAAGTGCTGTGTTACAGCACGAAACGTCATTGAGGTATGTTAACATCACCTTTATTTGGATTTGTTTAAGAACATTTTCATATAATTTTAATGGACAATCCTGATGAATCTATTTGCTGATTAAAAATGTTTTTTGATAACTTACTGCAAATATTCTAACATAGTGTTGACAACATATTTGGCAAACAATGTTTGCAAAAATATTGTACAATAACATTTTAAAAACATATTTTGTAGTTTTAAACCGTTTTAATGACCTTAGTATAACCCGACATTTAATGTTATTAAAACGTTTTTACAAAAACTAAAAATCCAAAATATAACATGTTTGCTGGGTTACTGATGTTAAAATCCCTGATGTTAAAGTCAGCCGCCAGTGTAGTTGGTTATCAATAGAGTAATGACATTTATTTAATATTTTGCTTCTTATTTTGATCTTAGAATTCTTAAATAGCTCTAGTCTTTGTTTGACTAGATCCTGTTCAAGTGGTGGGTTACAAAGCATTGTATTTTGTATAGGTATGTATAACCAACAATTAAACAATGAGAGGACCGTGGACATTCCTGAACCTCGTTGACTTGGGGATGATTTGAAATGACCGCCAATTATGACTGTTTGGTATCACTATTACCAGCATTGTAGAAAAAGAGACACACGTAGAACCAATAAGGTACCATTTTGTTGAAGGAATTAAGTTCAACAAACCATAACCCTGGATATCGTTTGAAGTCAAATGATATACCATTTTAAAGTCTACGATATATATTTTCTAAACACGAAATAAAACCAAATAGACCAGGGCCGACTTCACGGCTGGTTTGTGGTGGACGGTCACAAATACTTAGTTGACCTCAAATGACCTTTAACAATATTGGCGCGGAATTGTGATCCACAATCTGACAATCTATACTCAATTCACCTCGGATGACCTTGACCTGACCTTCAACATATTCGCGCTTACGCCCGCTATGCCCATATCAATCTAACTCCTCAACTTCCTGTCAACTTTCTCATTCATAGGTCCAAACTGGGTCCAAACTTTGCCTTATCTGTCTTTCACCTTTTACCAATATTTACACTACAGCTTTTTTAATTAAATGGTTGAAACTGAAATAATATGACTCCAGCAATCCCTTAAGGTATCTGGAATGAGCGTTTTGAGCGTTTCGACAGTATTTTTTGGGACATGAGAGCACATCAGACATATCGAATTGCATTCTGAATACGAAGAATGTCTTTCTGATATCAAATAATTTTCATTTTTGAAATTTACGATATAATACAAATTTTATGACAAATTATTAAAATTTGATATTTTCACATTTTTGAAATATAACAGTCCTCGAAGTAAATTTTATAAATCTAATGATATATTCTTAAAGTGTATGTAGCTGGCAGGAAAAGCCGATGATCAATTGACAATTTTGACTTTTGAAGATATGGATTTTCCCCCAAAAAGACCTAATTTTTTTGGGTGTTTTGGGAAAAAATCCATATCTTCAATACGAAAGGTCAAAATTTTCAATTGATCGTCGGCTTTTCATCCCACCTACATACACTTTAAGTATAAATCATCAGATTTATAAAGTTTACTTCGAGTACTGTTAAATATCAAAAATATCAATTTTAATCATTTGCCATAAAATGTGTATTACATTGCGAATTTCAAAAAATCAAAATTATGTGATATCAGAAGGACATTCTTCGTATTCAGAATGCAATTCGATAATTATGTCTGATGTGCTCTAATGTCCCACAATAAATACTGTCCAAACGTTCATACCCCATCCCTTAAAAGCATGGTATTTTATTTGAAATATAATTATTCGCAATGTATACTTTACTGATAGTTACAAGCACATTATAATCAAAAAGACTGATTACTCAATCCAATCTTTATTTTCTGAATGTAGTCATATTGATGGGTGAACGGAGAGTCCATTTAAAGAATTACATATTTTTGTTGTGTACATATATTGACCGATATCTGTATAAGTTGAAGGTAAAATGAAATAGTTCCATAACATTCTAAGACTGTATACATGAGTTTTTAGGAATGTTAGTGCATTTTGGGGATTTTGGCCGCCATCTTGGATTTAAGGAAAAAAGTGAGGTGGCCCCTGGGCCTATTTTACTTCTTTCATCAAAAGGAACATACATGAAAAGTATGTTGTTGATAGGAAAAAGTAGTAGTTTTGTCCTCGGATGGACCTGCCCAGGAATAATAGACAAAGGGATAGGCATCCTAGTCTGCTGCCCTCTTTTGAAATATGTATCCTAGGTCTCACAATAGGCGGATTAGCGGCCATTTTGTCTTCGACATGATTTTATTCACATGTCCTTATATTTTAGTACACAAATATACAAGTTAACAGGTTTACCATTTTAAAATTATATTTTGAGTATACAATATATTCTGTAGTAAATAGATCAAATGACGATGATTGTTCAGGTATTATATGCTTGATAGAATTAAACTGTTTGACCAGCTAGTATTCTCCTCCGCCGTCAGTGTAATTCCAGTCACTCCACGTACCGTGTTGCGAAGGTGGAGGAGTCTAAAGCTGTATTGACGAACACGCATGCGTTAAAAATGATGTAGCCTAGGTCGAACAATAGCGTGACGTAGTTTCCGGCATTGTTCCTATGCACTTTCACCCTCCTGACCTGCCTATAACCTTTTTAGATACATTATACATGTTATAGGTCAAATTCTGTATTGCGGAAGTATGTTATTTGTCACATGCAGCTAATATTGCATGGAATTCCCCGTGTTATCGGGGCATTATCGCGCTATATGCATAAAGATAGCTTTACTGTTTCAGTACGCCATGAATGTTTTACATATACTACCTTACACAGATTTGAACCCGGCTTTGAACATAATTATACAACGTTGTTGCGAGGTTTTTCACTAGTTTAAAAGGTAGGTTTTAACCTTATGATTCAAGTCATTTTTTGTTTACTATAGGGCCTATTCGCCACTTGCACGGTTCCGCCATTATGCACTATATGCGGGGAGAGCCTCGAACTGGCAGCATATATGAAAGGAAGAATTACGTAACCATACACAGAATGTTATATGACTGGTTCAATTCCCATTCATGTATGCTGCCAGTTCGAGGCTCTCCCCGCATATAGTGCATAATGGCGGAACCGTGCAAGTGGCGAATAGCACTAAAAAACGCTATTATTACGTTATTTAATACCAACATGTTTCCTGTTTTGGCCTATAGTTGCACAAAACATCAGGGGCATAGGCCTATAGAGTAGTCAGCTTTGTTGGTGGTGGGGTGGGGGTGGAGGTGTGGGGGTGGTGGTGTTGGAGGAAGGGTGGGTAAAGATGAGAATGTTACAGGTGTGCATCATATGGACCTTGCGTATAGGCTGTACGTTTACCGGGTATTTTTTTAAAGAGACTATATATGACGTTTTCTGCTTCAATAGGGTTTCTTATTTTGAAAAAATTGCGCGCAGCCTTCCGCGAAAATGGCCGTGAAAATGAGAGATTTTGCATTATTTTCGATTTTGATTGTTTCTTCAGACATGTCTTTAAAATGATATATACACAGGCTGTCTCAATTTGTTTGTTCTAATCTCGAGATATATTTAGTTAACAACGAAAAGGTAAAAGCACAATTGTGCCACTTTTACTAGGGAAGAGGTATGTACATATAAATCAATGATAGCTGAGGTTGGTGCGTCTAATGCACTCCCCCCTTCGGGGGTCGTGACACTTTTTTCAAGTCAATTGGTTCATTGCCTCATTTCAAATATATAGTTTTAGTTTTGGTTTTGGTTTTGGTCACGTGGTTTCCTATTCTCCTGCCTAACCACTTGAATCACAAGATATCGAACTCATTGTTTCTACCTTTTGTTTAAAACTAAACATTTGTGGCAGGTAGTTTCGGTTTTGGTTTCAGTTTCTTATAAGTGGTGTGACAAATAAAATTACAGGATTTTCGAGTTACCTGATCTAAGTATACAAAAGAAATGTTTAAATTTCGCAGTGCAATATTCACGAGCAGAGAAGTCGAACAAAGCAGTCTACATTTGAAAGCATTGATTTAGTTTGAAAGCATTGACAAGAGACTACGAAATTAGCCTAAGCTGATTTCACTGTGAAAATATATAGACCATCGAAATATTTCCACAGACATGACAATAGACACTTGACAGATTATGACTTCAGTGGTATAAACACTATTATACAAATCTCTATTTATGTGCATGTCGCATGACGGAAGATCAATATCATAGAAAGCTGGTTTAAACTGACTTTTATTCAATTTATTTATTGGAGAAGGGGAGAGAGAGAAAGAGATAGCCAGGGAAAGAGTGTGTGTGTGGGTGGGGAGGGGGGGGGTAAGGGTAAGGGAGAAAGAGAAACAGAGGGGGGGGGAGCATTGGAAGTGGGAAGGGAAGGAGGGGGGAGGGGAGCTCAAGAGTGGAGTGGAATAATAGGGAAGAGTCGATATCGAGTGTGGGGAGGGGGAGGGAGGAGGTTATATATAGGTGGCGGAGGGAACATAGGTAAGAGGTATGGGTTGTGCTTTCCGGGGAATAATCTAATTCATAATCAAATCATCTACATCATCATGCATCGTTTATATTTCAGACAAAAAACAGAAACCCCCCCCCCCTCAATATATGCACATGATTTCTACATGTAGGCCTAGGAATCGTATATATCCATCCCAACGATGTCTATGCATAACTTATTTTATGGTGTCATGGAAGTGTGCTACCTACGGCAAGAGAGCATCAAAAATCGCCCGCGTTGTTAAATATGATAATGAAACTGTTAGCACAATAGGCTATTATATACGTATGGTTATAGGCCATTATACTTTTGATTATATATACCCTCTTGTGTCCTCCCAGCACAATAGTGTTATGATTGCATACCAGTTCATCTCCACATTTTAATCCCTTGATTTTTGGTTTCTGAACAATAGAGAAACCAAAACTATATATTTGAAATGAGGGAATGTATACAAACGGATTATATAGATTATCTGTTGCAAACCTGTGAAGAAGAACCGTTTGCTTACAAATACCTGAAACACTCCAACCATGGAAGAAAGAGATGAGAAGGAACCACAACGACTTCGATCGACCAATTTTTAATCCGCTTATCTATTGACGCATGAAAAGAAAAGCTACCAATGGTACTCACCGTCGTTTTATCTTTTCAGTTTCTGTTTCCGTATCCGTAATAGTTTTTGTAAGTCATTGTTATTCTGAAGTGGTAGTCTCCCAGGTATGACCAATCTTTTATTCTAGCCTTTTGTTAGTTACTGAAAATTTGAAGCTCGTGAATTTCAGTTTTCGTTTTGGTAAGTTATATTGATTTTTACATAAAACCTTGAGATGTGCGGTTGGGTGCCAATCTAGACAAAAGAAGAGTCTAAATTTTACGGTCCTAAATTCGCGGTAAATTGTACGGCTTCAATTGACTTGTGTTTGGTGTATATGCACTTACGCCTAGACGTAAGTGGCTCGTAAAAAAAGTCTTGCATTGAAATATATACTAACCATGTTGCCAAGTTATAAGCAAAAGTCTTTCATATTGGCGATCTAAAATAGTCAAATATCTCCCAATGAGGCGCGTACAAGTGGTGATTTGGTAATCATGTTTTATATTGAAATGCAATACAAAAGAATTTGCATTGGAGCAAAGATAATGTATTCTATTCATGGCAAGCTAATCTGATAATTGGTTGGGCCTATATGCAAGACTCGGGTTTATTTTAAATGTTTATTTTTGCAGAGCTTATTTTCAGTCATGGATCATACTGATAAATTTCGCGAGGGGGAGGGAGGGAGGGAGGGAGATACTTAAGTTGAGACTGAACAAGCGAGAGTGGGAGGGGGTGAGGAAGAAAGAGAGGAGAGGGAGAGACGGAAAGACTAGAAAGAGAAGAACTCGAGAGGAGAGAGTAGGGACCGGGGGACGGGGAGGGAGTGGGGAGACTGATCATGGGGGGGGGGGCAGGAGGAAGCAAAATAGGGAGATAGACATTGATACGAGGGGTGCGATATGCTCATAAGCGGGCCTTTTGTGATTTTAGAGCTTATTTTCAACGTTTTTACAGGAAAAAAGTGGACTTTGTAATTCGGATTGGCATGCATCAAAGACGAGAGGGCGCTAGGCCATTAAAAACAGCGGTGATGTATCTCCCGCTTTTATTGACATAAGCAAGTGCCTCTTTTGAAATAAGCTGATTGGTACTTCAAAGTTAACAATGAAGTCATGTTACAGTAAACTTACTAAATCCCTTGCGTTTTCGTATCTGAACAATAGACTTACGGAAACTGAAAAGATAAAACGAGCCTTACTTTCATGTATGATCCATTTACCGCGATCGATGTTTGGCGAAATCATTACTGGAAAAAAACTATAACAAACCCATCCAAGAACAAACAAACGCTACCCAGAAGTAAGATTATGGAATTTCACTGATGCTCTGAACATGTATAGTAGCTTTGTTTTGGGATCTACAGTCAAACTGTTTTCTTGATCGTGTTGTGTAGAAAATGTCTTTAACACATCGAAAAGGTCATCAAAATCGGCCGTTTTTTTGCTGAGTTTCATCTTTAGCAAATAAGGTAAGATTTTGGTGACTTTTTCGATGAAAAATTGATGCAAAATGTTCTTAAATAATGCACAATGTTCCGGTTGAGTCCGGTACATGAAACCTGTTTAATTTAATAGTTTATATGTGTATAATCGTAACTAGCTAACTCGTTTCAGTGCCAAAGACTGCCAACTCTGAGAAAAAAGTCATCAAAGTTCGGGAAAATTGGGCGAAATGGAAGAAAAAGATGTAGGCCATCAATGACCGATGATCACGTCACCAGAGAAAATCCTATAGAGTGCTTGCACGGAAGGTCATTAGTTCAAATCATCCTTCAGACACGCTCCAGAAGACATGCAAATACATGGAGTACAATACCAATCACCTATTTAACGCGGGGTATTGATCAAAGTAAATCCTCATGAATAACAATGTCAATTAAATGTCGGTAAAGGGAGTGGACAAAGTGAATGCGTTCGTTCAGGGATCGATATAATGGGATAGGCATCGTAGTATTACGTAACACACCGAAAGATGTAGTTTAACTCTAGACAATAGGCGGCATATTGCAGGAGGGTTAGAGTTCATAGAGGAAACGTTAAAGGTTTAGTAGATTAGGTCACCCAGGCACATCACTAATGTGTTTCACGAGTTGTAATACCGACAGGTAAAAACATTGATTTTGTAAAATTCTCCCGATTTTTTAAAATTACTAAATAAGGTTAGTACTTCAAACCATTCTTTGATGAATCTATGCAATATGACGGTAATTTTGAAACATCTAAGAATCAATCTTAAACATCTTCATGATATTCATTTTTTGCGCATGGTCAAAGCATGCTCTTGCGCTATCCACAGACTATCCGGTGGAAACTTCAAAGCAACGATCATGCGTTAATATTTACAAAATGGCGAATGATGTAGTTTAAGTCGAACAATAGCGTGACCGGCGTGACGTAGTTTTTGGCATTGTTCCTATATGCACTTTCACCCTCCTGGTTCGTTGTCGTTCCTTCTTATCTCTTTCTTCCATGCTCCAACCAACACATTTTTCTTATCAATTGGTTTAGCCATTTGTATACGAACGGATCCACCGTTTGTTGCTTGATATTAAGGTTATCGTTTGCAAACCTGCATCCGTGAAGAAGAACCGTTGGTTTACATACACCTAAAACACTCCAACGAATAGTTAATTGGTTCAGCCATTTGTATACAAACACATCAACCGTTGCAAAATTTAGAGTGTGCGCTCTCATTCATATAAAGGTTTTATTCTGTATTTATATCTAATTTTTGTGGCCGTGATACATTTACCAGAGAATAGAATCATTACATGTTCAATTCGCCGGCAGATCCGCCATGAGTTGTTGTGGCGTGTGGTGGTGAGCTGAACGACATGTAAGCATCAGTCCCGGGCATCAGTGCGCGCTGGTTCGAATCCGAACGGTTCTGATTTTTTCTCTCCTTTATCATAATGCCAGTTTTTCTGAACTCCATTTCTTTATCTAATTTTTTGTCTTGAAAAACAAATCAAGGTTGATACTACTTTCTCAATCATGTTAAAATAAAGTTTCTAAAGCAAGTATAGTACTAGTATAGATATGATCACAGACTACTACAGAATAACCACAAGCATTCAAAATCCCCGTGTTTTGTATGCTGCATGAATTCCTGCATTCATGAGGGCCGATCGTTCTATCGTGCGTGTGGTCTATCCCGCCAGCACGGTGCTGTGTGCCTTCTCGTATGACGTGATAGAGTGTTGCATGTCTTTGCCAAACCCCGCACAGTGTCATCGCCCCGATATCCTCATGGCAGAAATCACCATGATAGGTTTTTTTTTTCTTCTGACCTGTTTAATAGTTTTGAGACGCATAATGGGCCGACTATGGCTATTGACAATAGCCTGGTGACTGACCTGTGTACTAGTCAGTGAGCATGGTATACGCCATGAGGTCATCTGCTTTTAGACTGCCTCCACCAGTGGCCTACGCTACGCTAAAAACCAGAATTTTTGTCAGTTTTTGAGCTCAATACGTACGGTTCTTTCTCACTACGTAAGCTAACGACCATCATATCCTTTCAGCACATTCAAGTGGAAGCATCGAAATATGGCTTCTTTAGAATAACAACATTACGGGAGATATTCATCATTTTCTATCCCGGTATCCAAAAATTTATCGCTGAATATCAAATCGTGCATTCACGTGTATCCCGGGTATTGATTTTAGTGCCTCTGCTGTAGAAGTTGGTGCGTTGGACGTAGCTTTACATTATTTTTTGTATGCTTATACAAATTGTCAGAATCCGTTTGCAAATCCTTCGTTTTCATCGGTTTTACGCACCATGTTCACAAAATCAAAAACGCATACCATGCTATTTTTTCAAATGTGTGCCCTGTATAAAACCACGCCAAGTGATTGCTTTTTCCTCTTTTGTATTTGCTACAAACCGATCAAAGAAATAATGTCACCATTTGTCAGAACCAAAATACAGTACTGATTAAAATTTAGAAGCTCGTTTTTAGGAACATTTTGGAGAATCTTTTTTTTGTGCAAAATGTAGGTCACAAACACCCATTTTCCCTTTATTTTTCACAATTGTTTTAACTTCACCTAGAATTATTGGGGGGGTGAATGGTATTTCAGCCCCGCACCAAAATTCTCGGTTCCTAAGCCTATGGTACTAGTGACAAGTTGTGCTTACCTACACGTGTTCCTACACAGTAAAAAGGATGTTTTTTAAAACATTAAAATGTTCCTGAAACCTTAGTTGTTTTTTAATCTAAATTTGGAATATTGTTGTATAAAACACTTTTTATAACTTATTTCCTCAATTTATGTTCACTTCTTAGTAGTGTCAGCTAGTACTGTTCTATTTTGTTTTTAAATCTTAATATTGCACGAATATTTGAGTCATACCATCTAAAACGAAAAGTCATAAACTCGGGTAATACAGTAAATAGCATCATGAATATTAATTCCATTTGGACCAATAACGATTAATTATTGACATGTATTATATTTAAAAACAACAATTATGTTTGATTTGCAATCACAAATTATGTACGATAACCGTTATTTGTATAACTCCAATATCATTATCTAATACCATTAGCATTGTTGTTATGATTATCATTTACTCTACTAATAATAGCCTTTCAAAAAATTTCACATGTAAAGGTTGGATGCAGGCCTTTCATTTGTAAGTGCATACATGCATAATTGCATGTTTTGGTTTCAAAGTTGTATCCAAAACTGTTACGTTCGCTATTACATGTATATCGAATACATGTGATGTTGCAGTTGTGTAATTGATTAATAACTTACTGTTCTTGATATGCCTATTGGTTATGAAATTGTTTATTATTTGTGCATTGTATGTATACTTTGTTGAATTTTGCATTGATAAATCTGGTAATTTCGCAACTTATAAAAGGTTCGTTTTTTTCTAATGTATTAAAATAGTTTTTTACTTTATTTATCATTCTACATCCTCATCCACTGCTCTTCGTGTTAATATATTCCTCAGTATCTTGCATAAAATATACATGTTTTGTAATGTTTGTAATTAATGGATGAAAAATAAACTGAAACTAGAACTCATAATTACCACAAGGCTGATAACGGTTAACAAACAAGCAGTAAGTTCTAAAAGTCAATGTTCGGTTATGTTTACCTTTGTCGATATATAGAACACTTAGCTATAGCTACAATGCCTAATCGTTAAGACAATACCATTGGTTGATTTTTCAGGTCAATTGCATTATATCTATTACGTGATATAAATCAAATATTACTGAAATGCTACTTATTGCATGTTCTTGCTACTGGTACGATGCAACCCAGCACTACTTGCCACGCAAGGGGAGTGGATTTAAAATTAATAGAGAGTTTGCGAAATGAAGTTCGAAAATTTACTTCAACTTTAAGGGGGTACTACACCCCTGCCCAATTTTGTGCCCATTTTGGCATTGGGGACAAGTAAGATATGTATATTATAGGGGCAAGGACTACAACTACTACACTGGAAATTTTGTTTCAGCACAGACAACAGTTGTGGAGTTACAGTCAAAAATGAGGGAAAACCAATATTTGATCAACAAATCAATAACTACTTGATTTGAGTTGCTGAATTTTCAGTACAGTAGTTGTAGTCCTTGCCCTTATAATATGCATATTTTACTTGTCACCAATGTGCTATAATTTTTGAGAAAAATGCAAAAATAGGCACAAAATTGGGCCGGGGTGTAGTACCCCCTTAATGCCAACTGCACATATCGATTGGATTTCTTGCTCAGTTTTACCTTAAGGGATCTGGAATGATCGAGCGTTTTGAGCGTTTCGACAGTATTTTTTGTGGGACATGAGAGCACATCAGACATATCGAATTCCATTCTGAATACGAAGAAGGTCTTTCTGATATCAAATAATTTTCATTTTTTGAAATTAACAATATATTACAAATTTTATGACAAATTATTGAAATTTGATATTTTTCACATTTTTGATATAACAGTCCTCGAAGTAAATTTTATAAATCTAATGATATATTCTTAAAGTGTATGTAGCTGGGAGAAAAAGCCGACGATCAATTGAAAATTGTAACCTTTCATATTGAAGATATGGATTTTTTCCCCAAAAAGACCTAATTTTTTTTTGTGTTTTGGGAAAAAAATCCATATCTTCAATACGAAAGGTCAAAATTTCCAATTGATCGTCGGCTTTTCATCCCACCTACATACACTTTAAATAAACTTCGAGTACTGTTAAATATAAAAAATATCAATTATTAATCATTTGCCATAAAATGTGTATTACATTGCGAATTTCAAAAAGGGCATTCTTCGTATTCAGAATGCAATTCGATATGTCTGATGTGCTCTAATGTCCCACAATAAATACTGTCCAAACGTTCATACCCCATCCTTTAACGCGAACGTCTGATTGGTTACTGCACAAATAGCGACTGCGGGAATAGTGTCTTGGTCGCTTAAAGTAGGGATAACCATCAAAATTTCATGTTGCCCCTATTGCTACAAAAGATTGTTTTCTGGATAGAACTCATCAACAGAAGTATTTTGGTGGTTAAATGGTCAAAATCGGTCAAAAACTTTTCGAATTATGAATTTTAAAGTTTCCCATTCTGACCGGTCATTGGAACGAAATAAAATGTGACCGTACACCACGAATGAGCCGTAAATGTCCTCAATTGTATTCTGAGTTACAGTGTAAAATGGGCATGAAGGTCGTATTCATAGGTATTTCAATTTGGTGCTACGTGTATCTCATTAAATGAGGTACACGTAGCACCAAATTGAGGTACCTGTGGGGTTTACTAATATCATTTCAACATTTTGAATAAAGAATAACAAAATTAAAATTTGACGGAAAAACTCGGGACATATGTATCAATGGGCGATCAAAAGAAGGGTATGTGTAAGCTACGGCTCCCTTTTGTTTCGTCAATTGAGTAAATTTGCCCATCCACCACACACTGGTCGTAAAGTCGGCATTTTCCATTTTGAGAAACAATCAAAAACAATATATGGATTTCTATGTAAAGAATATTAGGAATCTGACCTCTGATGAACCATAACTTCACTTCAAGATGACCGATGAAGCTGATTGAGGTGTCATTTTAAAGCAGAACGTGCATTCTGTTAAAATCTGCAATAAACAGAAAATGACTTAGAGCCGACTTTACTACCACTTCGTGGCGGATGGTCACAAATGGTCCCACTTCAAGACAGAAAACTCTACCTATACGCTTCGTTTGAATAGACATGAATGTACTCGTAATATGTCCTCCACAACAGGGATTATGTCGGGAGCCGGCGCTAATCTCCTTATCATATCATTTTAAAACTCTATATAATGTTTCGATTATACATGTTAAATATTCTTTTGTTGCTAGACCTATATTATTTATTTAAATCTCAATTATTAAAGTTAGCTTTGTCAATATCCTATTTCCATTTTCCAGCGTTGTCAGGGTTTTTCTTTTAGGTCTTTGGGGAGGCGACTTTCAATGGAAAACATTATTGGTTAAAACGGGCAAAAATGCCTAAACGAGAAATATCCACACTGCGGCCAGCATCCAACAGGAGGAGGGTCAAGCAAGAGGATAATATATCCCATAGGGAGCTGCCCCCCCTTGGCTACCGCCACTGCACCTTCCAATGCCTTCCCTCTCCTCCTCTCTACCCCATTTCTTACGAGATGCAACATATAAAAAAATATAAGCATCTTCCCAGCAGTATAATATAAAACATAAGAAAGCCAAATCCATGTTATGTTTGCAAACACAGCACAGCACAGCACTATAATAGAAAACATAAATCTCTAAATTCTAATGTTTTATATTACAGTGCTGTGTTTGAGTGCTGTGTTTGCAAACAAAGCACAGCATTTTTTCATTCTTATGTTTTATAGTATAGTGCTGTGTTTGAGTGTTGTGTTTCCAAACACAGCAGGGAATCAGTACTCAAACAGCACTACAATATAATACATAAGAATGAAAAAAAATTCCCTGCTGTGTTTGCAAACACAGCACTCAAACACAGCACTCTAATAGAAAAATAAAAATGAAAAAAATTGCCTGCTGTGTTTGCATACACAACACTGAAACACGCTAAATTCTTGTGTTTTATATTACAGTGCTGTGTTGAGTGCTGTGTTTCCAAACACAGCAGGGAAACAGCACTCAAACAGCACTATAATAAAAAACATAAGAATGAAAAAAAAATCCCTGCTGTATTAGGAAACACAGCACTCAAACACAGCACTATAATAAGAATGAAAAAAATCCGTGCTTTGTTTGCAAACACAGCATTCAAACACAGCACTATAATATAAAACATAAGAATGAAAAAATGCCTGCACTGTGTTTGCATACACCGCACTCAAACACAGCACTATAATAGAAAACATAAATCTCTACGTTCTTATGTTTTATATTACAGTGCTGTGTTTGAGTGCTGTGTTTGCAAACAAAGCACAGCATTTTTTCATTCTTATGTTTTATAGTATAGTGCTGTGTTTGAGTGTTGTGTTTCCAAACACAGCAGGGAATCAGTACTCAAACAGCACTACAATATAATACATAAGAATGAAAAAAAAATTCCCTGCTGTTTTTGCAAACACAGCACTCAAACACAGCACTCTAATAGAAAAATAAAATGAAAAAAATTGCCTGCTGTGTTTGCATACACAACACTGAAACACAGCACTATAATATAAAACATAAATCTCTAAATTCTTGTGTTTTATATTACAGTGCTGTGTTGAGTGCTGTGTTTCCAAACACAGCAGGGAAATAGAATTATTGCTGGCATCCTACTACAAAAGGCCTGAAAAAGAATAAGTTAGAATGGCTCTGAGTCTAGGAGAGTTGATGAATTCAATTTTTGTGTACTCAGGAATGTTTATTACCATAATAGTTGATATTTTGGAGATTTTTGACTAAAATTTTGTTTTTCGTCCCTTCCGAAACGTAAAAAATTCACCTCAAAATGTGGCGGGACGGAATTTTACACATATTTTAATTTAATTCTTTATTTTTGCAAAGTCCGGTGACATTTTTTTAGTGCTGAAATTGTCTATACAGAAGACCTTTATAATACCATAAACAAAAAATCCTATCTTTTTTAAATGTAGTAACATCAAATTTAACAATTCCGTCCCGCCACACCGAGAGGGCGCTACGTGTGTGTTTTATTGCTTGCATTCCGAAATTGACCGGTAAATTTTATAATTTTTTTGCCGATTCATAACCTTTTGGTAAGTAGTCTATTAAACCAGAGGAGAAATTCACTCCTCTGACAAATATTCCTATTAGGTTGAGTGATGAACATTTTTGGCTCTGACTCTATAGTGCTGTGTTTCCAAACACAGCAGGCATTTTTTTCATTCTTATGTTTTCTATTATAGTGCTGTGTTTGAGTGCTGTGTTTGCAAACACAGCATGGATGTTTTTCATTCTTATGTTTTATATTATAGTGCTGTGTTTGAGTGCTGCTGTGTTTGGAAACACAGCACTCAAACACAGCACTATAATATAAAACATAAGAATGGCAAAATTCCGTGCTTTGTTTGCAAACACAACACTCAAACTCAGCACTGTAATATAAAACATAAGAACGTAGAGATTTATGTTTTCTATTATAGTGCTGTGTTTGAGTGCTGTGTATGCAAACACAGCAGGCATTTTTTCATTCTTATGTTTTATATTATAGTGCTGTGTTTGAGTGCTGTGTTTGCAAACAAAGCACGGAATTTTTCATTCTTATGTTTTATATTATAGTGCTGTGTTTGAGTGCTGTGTTTGCAAACACAGCATGGAATTTTTTCATTCTTATGTTTTATATTATAGTGCTGTTCGAGTGCTGATTCCCTGCTGTGTTCCCTTCCATGCTGTGTTTGCAAACACAGCACTCAAACACAGCACTGTAATATAAAACATGAGAATTTAGAGATTTATGTTTTATAGTGCTGTGTTTGAGTGCTGTGTTTGCAAACATAGCATGGACATTCTTATGTTTTATGTTTTATTGCTGTGTTTGAGTGCTGTGTTTCCAAACACAGCAGAGAGTTTTTTCATACTTATGTTTTCTGTTATAGTGCTGTGTTTGGGTGCTGTGTTTGCAAACAAAGCACGGAATTTTTTCATTCTTATGTTTTCTATTATAGTGCTGTATTTTCTATTATTCTGCTGTGTTTTCGTGCTGCGTTTGGAAACACATCACTTTTTCCATTCCCTAAATCGTGCAGTGTATCAAGCGACTACCCACTGATATCAATGGCGTGGCGTTTTGTTGCTTTAGGTCATTCCTGAACTGAAAGTTGTACCCCTTTCTATATTGCAGAACACGTGGATGCCAAGTAACATAAATCATGGATAATTTAATAAGATTACATCGAGCTGTCCAGATGGTCTGTTCTGCTGTCCTTCTGACCACCCTCAAGACGGTACTAGAAGACTGGCATCAAAGAAATCTACAGAACCTGGGTACATGTACACAGTCATGTCCTCACAAGGGAAAACCAAACCCAAAGAAGGGGTTTTGCCAGAGTTGTGTAGCTTGGAAAACAGCTATAGAGAATGCGTATTTCCCACAATCCAACATCGTGTCTATGAAGTGGAATAACGTTGACCCGACATTATTCTGTAAGGATCCGATGGAGGTCGCTAAGGTTTTCGTACTTAGGCTACATAGTCAAATATACGGCTGTTTAGATGACCTGGATGCTGCATGCTTACTAATGTTGGCAATGCACTTTACACCGCTTCATCAAGGGAACCAACAATTCTATGATCAACTTCAAAAGGTATGGCAATGTTAACATAAAATATTCGGACCGGGCAATAAATGTTAAGGCCAAACTAAATTAACTGTTAATCTCGCCAGAGGGTCCTCCTTATTTAGAGGTAAACGGGTATGTGGCCAATAACTTGTTGGGTCCGTTTTTCAATTGGTGGGTTTCAACAGAGGAAAGTACGTAAATGTTGGCACATTTTGACTTTATATACTTTTCTTCATGTCATGTGAAGTCATGTGAATAGCCTAGATACAGAAAAACAGTACATATCATTACATTAATTAAGTTTACATCGAGGACTGTTAAGGGCTGGGGTATGAACGTTTGGACAGTATTTATTTTGGGACATTGGAGCACATCAGACATATCGAATTGCATTCTGAATACGAAGAATGTCATTCTGATATCAAATAATTTTGATTTTTGAAATTCGCAATTTAATACACATTTTATGGCAAATCATTAAAATTGATATTTTTGATATTTAACAGTACTTGAAGTAAACTTTATAAATCTGATGATTTATACTTAAAGTATATGTAGGTGGGATGAAAAGCCGACGATCAATTGAAAATTTTGACCTTTCGTATGGAAGATATGGATTTTTTTTCCCAAAACACCAAAAAAAATTAGGTCTTTTGGGGAAAAAATCCATATCTTCAATATGAAAGGTTAAAATTTTCAATTGACCGTCGGCTTTTCCTCCCAGCTACATACACTTTAAGAATATATCATTAGATTTATATAATTTACTTCGAGGACTGTTATATATCAAAATTTGAAAAATATCAAATTTTTATAATTTGTCATAAAATTTGTATTATATTATGATTTTCAAAAAATGAAAATTAGCCTATTTGATATCAGAAAGACATGGTTCGTATTCAGAATGCAATTCGATAGGTCTGAGGTGCTCTCATGTCCCACAAAAAATACTGTCGAAAAGCAATAAACGCTCATTTTAGATCCCTTAAATATCAAAAATAAAAATATCAATTAAAATTTTAATAATTTGCCATAAAATTTGTAATATTATCGAATATATCTATAAAAAAAAAAAATCAAAATTATTTCATATCAGAAGGACATTCTTCGTATTCAGAATGCAATTTGATATGTCTGATGTGCTCTTATGTCCCAGAAAAAAATACTGTGCACACGTTGCTGTCCAAGCCCTCAATATTAGGCTGAATTTTGTTCTTAAAATTATTTTTCTGCATCGATCATGTGTCCTGCCAGTCCTAGAGTAATTTTACATCATGTTTTACATTCGAGATTTATGCACAAAATTGTTTAAATGTTGATATTCAGTAGAATAACGAATGTCACATTTCCAATCTCCTATCTCCGGCCAACTTCATCATGCTCAAAACTATTACCTGGGCAACATTCCATGTCGTTTCTGTTTGCTAGCTAATGAATATTTGTGAGGTGCAGCATCTAACTCAATTTTAAATATCTATTTTATGTTATAGGTTTTCAAGGTACGAAATGAGCTTTGTCACACACAAATCAAGGACAATATGGAATTAGACGATACTGACACTGCGCAATACTTTGGTGACATCCATGCCCTTATTGCTTGTTTCGCTCCTCGCTATTTCACGCAAGATATAATAGATCTGATGCAACTCGATATAAAAAAGGTACGTGAGGCACATTCGCATGAGTTTGTTAGTTCATTGAGCTGGTTTTTCCTCCTTTCGTCTTAAATATTGTATGGTGGATACAATAGGATGGCTCTGGAGGAAGTGGGTAATGCATATAGCACTTAGGGTGATTGTGTCATGGCATCACCTGGGAATCATACATGCGCGCAGTGGTTATCCTCGTGGTATTTTGTGGTATTTAGTTGAGTTATAGACACTCCCTCGGGTCCATGGAGAACGACTGGTAATGGAGACTACATAGCATTAAAAATCAACCCAATACATGGACCCTCCCAGTCTGTAAGTAATTTGCCTTCCAGCTCCCAGCATTTTGTGGGAGTTCACTTTTACCGATCCTGGGTCAGGCGCACTTTCTACATAACACGTCCGTGTTCTCACTACATTAACGTTTGTGTAAGCGACTAAAACAACGATATTGTATCCGACCAATCAACGCAGCTTGGCAGCGCGGGGATATTTGAAGAGGCTTCCCATGTGCAAACATTTGCAAACCGCACGCGATAATATACGCAATATGGACAATAGGCCTAAGTCCGAGTCGAGTGGTTGCCTTTTATTATTGCGCGTACCATGGGTCTATCAGACGCGTGCCAGTTGAGCTCAATACCTCTCAGTTGTTGACAAGTGTCCCATCCGATCTTGCGTCACATCCCGCGGCATAGCTTTGTGCTACCATATTTGAATTGAAACTGGGGCGGGGCTTTCGTAATTGACATCGGAATCACCGTGCTTCGTTGAACGATTATTTGGAAGGGAGATCTCCAACAGATTGGACCAGTCGAGGAATCAGCGCTCAATGGACTTTCGCGTTCACTTATAATACGAGTATATTTCTATATTGCTGCATGGTTGATTGTGTGCGTAATCAGTGGCGTCGATTTGTGGATGAAGAGGAATGGGTTTTTGGCATTGAGGAAAATAAGGGGGGGGTTACAGGACTTTGGCATTTTTTTTCATAGAGCATTATGTAATTATTTATTGTTACATTATCCAGAGATGGAACCGAACCGAGACTGGGGGCCAGTCTAGTTGAGTATAGGGTTAAGAATCAGGATTTAGATTTACAGTTGCCTTTATAACATTGGAATAAGTTGATAGATCAGGGAATTGCCATTAGGGTAGATGGATGAGGATTAGGTGCTGTGAGTAAGGTTAAAATTATGGTGTGGGTTGCGTGTACTATTCCTAAGTTACACCGATCGTGTCATGTCGTAAAGGCAGTGTACAATCTGTATCAAAATGATTGATACCCATCAATTTCATTGATAATGGATGAGTCTGTCACATCAAATTCAACAAGATCTAAATAATTTGTAGATAAATTGTAGGCTATAACAAATCATAAACTATACATTCTTTATATTTCAAGAGTATCCAATGTTGCAGAGGCAATGTTGAAGAGGCGGTCTTTGCAATAAACATCAAATTTGATGGGTACCACTCATTTTGATACAACCTGTACTTCTACGTTTTGCGTGTGTTTAAAACAAGTATGTTTTCCGACAAAATGACAACAGAATGTTTGTCGCGACCAAAAAACGCAGACTATAATTATACTGGCACCTAGACATGTTCAGAGCTTAGAATCGATAAACTTCACCAAAATGTTAAACTCTATAAGAATGAGAAAATGAGCGAAAACATTAAGTGTGTTCACTCAATTGCCTGGAGTTGTAACCTTGACCATTCATAAAAAGAAGGTTTGTGCAAATCACTTCCACTCTTGTAAGATGAGCGTAAGTACTTACATCAACACTTTTCTTTACATTACACAGATTCAGACATCGCCAGTTAGTGCAAGTATGAAGCAACAAGCCTTAAGTCCGCTCCTCGGCAAAGCTATAAAAGAGCTGTTGCTAGAGTTAATCGAGGAAAAGTTGAAGGAGCAAGAGAGGAAAGCTGATGACATTCGTGGTAAGATTTCTATTTTCTTCAGATATATAATTTTGCATGCAATTCAAAGAATCAAGTAAAATGAGCATTCACTTTTGTTTTAATTACTCTGGTTTTAACGGCTTTAGAGAATTAGAAATCTATAAGAAACGCTTGCACTCCTTTGAATCTCATACAAAAACAGAAAATAATTCATATTATTAAACGATGGATCCTTTCGGATAAAAATAATACATTAATTAAATGACTATTTGCAATCTATTTGTTTACAGGTACAAATCGACCAGCTAGTTTCGACATCGGGGTATGTAAGCGTCAGCTCAAAGAACATTACCTTCAAGTTATGTGCAAGATTCCCAAGCATCCGGGAGACTCAGAAACATGTTTGGATATGGATGAGATTTACGTCAATTTATCCATATTCTACACTATGGCAAAGCTTTGTGCGTTTATTAAAATGCCCCTGAACTCCCACCACGACATATTTACCAGACAGGTCAATGGTATATTACCAAGGAGGATGTTGCTTCTCGGGAGAGGAGGTTCTGGAAAAAGTACCCTTTTGGCAAAGATTGCTTATGATTGGGCATTGGAGAGTAGGGACTCTCCACTGAATGATCTTCCTCTTCTCTTTGTATTGGACATGAGGCTGATGCAGTATACTTCAAGTCTGGAAGAAGCCATTCTTCACCAATTACTGCCAATAGACACCAAACTATCCAAAGAATCTATAAGGTATTTCTTGGAAGAAAATCCGGATAGCGCCATGATCTTGTTGGATTCTTATGACGAGTTCAGTCGCGGAAAGATTCTTGGTAGTAATCAGGCTGGTGGTGGTAATGTTGTTGACACATTAGGAAACAGGTATTTGACTAGTTGTCGAGTACTTGTTTCATCAAGGCACTGGCGATCATCAGACTTTTCTTCTCTCAATAACGTTTATGCCAAATTTGACGTGGAAGGTTTCTCCAAAAACCACGTGAGAGAATACATCATGAACACTTTTCAAGAATCCCCAGAGTCCGGAAAAAGGCTGTGTGATTATATCAGAAACAATAACTTGTTTCAGATTGCATCGACCCCACTCATTGCTCAACTGTGTTGCCGCGTTTGGAAGGAAGGAAACAAATCAGCTCAAGAAAAGTGTGCCGGTGAATACCTGTCTCATTTAGCGGACATAAACCCCGATGAAATAGCAAGAAAGCTTCAAAAGTTTGATTCAGCTCAGAAATGTCTTGGTGTACAGATGGTACTAAGGTGTGCACGTGACAGTAGTCTCAAGGCAACCAAGGCAAACCCACCGGGAGATCCCTTCAAAGCAAACCGTGTTCAAGAAGTTGTAAAAACAAGCTTACTGTGCAACTACGAAAGTGGGTCGAGTGGTCAGTTTAGGCAATTCTTCGCGGAGTTATTACCAACAGGAAAACGGTGCCTGCGGCACGGTTGTGCTTTGGTTTTGCACACTTTCGTCTTTCTTTCAAACAAAGCGGGTGACAGTGGCGCGGCTCTGTTGTGTGTTTGGGCAGTTTCCTACACAGTCGATGCCTACGGGACGGCTGTGTTTTGTTTTTGCGCAGTTTCTTCTTTCTTTCTTGTTTATATTAGATGGCACACAGATTAGAGTAAAAAGTTAAGCAAGTTTCAGTAGGGCTTATTCAGTCAATATGAATACTAACATTGGTCAAAAGAATTACTGGCTTAATGTAAATGCATTGTTTACATTGACCATGATTCAAAAGTCATCCAGAGGTCAAATGGCTAAATTACCCTCTTGCAAGATTTGGACAGAAAAAACATTTGCGTCTACACCATTAAATGAAGTTACCTAGCAAACGATGCGAATAAAATGGTGCTAGTTGCAAAATCATAAACAAGGGCCTATTATAGGACTATTTGAGCTTTTTAGAGACACAAATTTAGTCAATAATATAATTATATGGATTCAGGTAATTTTTCTTTTATGACTAAAACTTGACATTTGAATCAAACATTTGAATCAAACAGTCCCTTTATAGCTGATAAAAAAAGAATTTGAATTGCCACCTGGTATTTGTGCCTCTTGACGAACAGCAGCTCATTAGTAGAAGACCAGCCTGTATAGTTCGTGACCAACTCATAGAACAACGATTTGAAAGTTATTTTGGGATCTTTGATTGATTCTGCATCAATTTAGCTTGGGCTCACCTCCTGAAACTTCCGGGCATTCCGAGGTGGGGTCAATTAAAGGTCATGGGGTCAAATTTTCAGAATGCTCCAATTAGGTCAATTCATATATCATGTTACTCGTATGCTCATGAGGCTTCCAAGATTGCATAGATTGTAATGTGTCAGATCTTTCACGAGGGCGATATAACGAAAAATGTTCATAGGTCAAGCAACCTTTTGAATTCTGACCATAGTAAAAACAACTATCCATTTCGGTGAGTTTTGGTGTCTAATTATATGTTTTGTTGCATGAGAAATACAACTACGCAAATTAAAAAACCGATGACCCTCTTTTGCAACATGGCTGCCAAAAGCATCCATATTGTAATTAGGAGGTCATCGGTTCCTTCTGAAATTGATGTAGAATCAATCAAAGATCCCAAAATAACTTTCAAATCTTTGTTCTATGAGTTAGTCACGAACTCTACAGGCTGGTCTTCTACTATCTAGTTTCGCATGGCTAAGGGTCTTCTTGCGTTATATCAGTCGGCTTTAGCCGTCTGATATTCTGTCTTCGTGCTGTTCTTACCTTTTTGTCTTTTCTGTGCACTTCTTTAAAATGCTACTATAAAAATTATAGTGCTAGACGTTTGCGTTAATCTCGACCACACTTGACCACATGAAGCACTGACCGTTGTACGCGGATGTTATTCCAGGCCATTTTGCTGCAAACTTGCAAATCTACCCTGAATTAGTGATATGACCACCAACGGTGAATCAGGAGAGCCAGAGACAAATATCTACAAGTTGTAAGCAATTTGTACTATACACAAGGGATCATTTTTTTTAAATACTTGGCTGCAGTCAACTCTAGATATAGTATACACATATTGAATATTTATGAGTACAATGGTATTAATATTCTCATGAGGTGAAATATTGAATGGAACAGTGAATATTTCACCGAATGAAAATATTCTTTCAATTGTACGAATAAAAACATTCAATATTTGTTTTATATAACCGATAAAAAAATTCTTTTTCTTCCACTTAATTTTATAAATCACCAGAAAAACAAAATAAATTAAAAAAAATATTACAAACTTTAGAAGCGACACCCATACCTATAATTGGCGAGTCATGGTAGTCTCCGTGCGCGATATACGCACGCGTCTGTTAGCGTTGCCATGGTAGCTGCGGGGTAGCAGCGAGTGAGTGCAATGGAAAAAAGACTATTGCCCGGGCGCGGAGTGCATTAGTCTTTTTCCATAAATAGCAAGAATAATAAATAGTAATCAAATGATAAGAATCTGTGTATGAGTTATATACAACTGGATATGTAAGGTAACAAAGGTAATTGGATCGAATGCTGAAATTTCAATCAGTGGCAAACCGTGTGTTTAATGGCTGCTTTGTAAATATAAAGAACATGGACTATTTACCCTGAAGAAAATAACATGAGTATTGGAATATGCCATGACCATGATCTGAGAAAGAGCAGCATTCGTGTAATATATAGCTGTTGTGTAAATGATATGAATTATTTACCTTGAAGAAAATAATATCAGTATTGGTATAGATCATCAAAATGATTTGAGAGCTTTTAAAATCAGCTTTTATCTGTTGTCAAGTTTTTGCATGCAAGACATTGAAGTGGTCAGATCAGTGGCAGAAGGTGTATTTTAAATATAGATGATGTGTTAATATGTATAAAGGATATTCACTAAAGTTAATTTTCCTTTGTTGAAAGTAACGTCAGGGCAAAGGCGCGACGTGATTGGTTGCTTTTTTGGTCCAGTTGACAGGACGCCATACGCAAACTAGTCTTTTTATTTCGGTGTTCAATTATAGTATACATACCCCAGCAAACACAAAACGTTTTCGACATCATTCGCAAAAGGTTGTAAAAGGTTGTCAGAAAATGTTTAAATGTCGGGTTATATAAATGGTTTATTAAGGGTATAAAACGTTTTCATAACATTTAAAAACATTTTTTGATAATCTATTGCCCAACAAACACAAAATGTTTTACAAAAAACGTTTGAATGTCGGGTTATATAAAGGGTATAAAAACGTTTTAATAACATTCCAAAAACATTTTTGAAAACTTGATACAAAACATTCTAAACAGAATGTTATTTTGGGGTTGAAAAAATATTTTGCGAAAAATGTTTGCCCAAAATATTTGCAATAACGTTTTAAAAACGTTTTCATGACCTTTATATAACCCGACATTTAAATGTTATTTAAACGTTTTGAATAAAACATTTTAAGAACATTTCTGTGTTTGCTGAGTGCAAATATTTTAACATAATGTTATTTAAGTGTTGACAAAATATTTGGCAAATAATGTTTGCGAAAATAGTTTACAAATACATTTTTAAAAACATTAAAAAATATTGTTGTAGTGTGTTTTCATATAAAACGTTTTAAAACGTTTTCATGACCTTTATATAACCCGACATTTTAATGTTATTAAAACGTTTTTACCTAAACCAAAAGCAAAATATAACTTATTTATAACGTTTATAGAACGTTTTTGTGTTTGCTGGGACTAGCGTGAACGCAGTATTGGTCCCCATTGGTCATCCAGCGCGTAGGAGAGGCAAAGTCTTCGCCTTAAAAATTATGAATTGTATTTTGTTACCCTTGATTAACGATTTTGGTCCTTTTAGTCCTACAAACACGAATTTAGCTGAATCCAAATAGGTATAAGTTGAGACACGTGTAAACGTTACAAATATGCCAAACAATCAGGTTTGAATTGACCAAACTCAATTTAAAAGGTCGTACATTATGGCTTTACTATGCACCAAGCTCATGTAAAGAGCAGCTTAGTTTATGTAAGGTGTTTAAGTTTTAGACATGTGTAAATATTATACAGATTCTATTCCTAACGATATGATCATTATTGGTCAGGAGTGTGCATACGTCTGTGTAAACCCGAAATAGAGGGTAACTACAGATATCGCTTGTGTTGAATTGTTAATGGTGCATGTGGTAAGCGCACTACACTAACATTTAGAGTGCACACCAGTAAATAGAAATTCTCTTATACCCATTTGGAGGTCAATGTTTCGAAACATGAGAAAGTGGCATGGCACTTAATGTAATACATACATATTAGGCCCAGATTCATATTGAATCCTCATTTAGGCCTAGGTTTAGATTTTCTATGAAAAATAAGCAGGATCTGACTTTTTATGAAGATTTGGCTAAGTTTTCAAAATGTGTTACATTACTTGCAGAAAGTGTATGTTTTGAATAGACGAGTCGCTATCGGGTCAAGAAAATGAAGTTTTTACGGACCTTGTTTGTACAGAAAGTCAGTGAGACTATTTACTGGTGTGCACCCAGCAAAGTGAGTCAGAACTTCAGTATATCCACTACTCCAAGTTGTACCAAAGACAAAATGGTTTGGTTTTCTGCGACCGACTGACCATACTCCTTGAGTCGACCCCAAAAAACACATTTTATTTGTTTTTATATCTACGTTACCATTATATATTACAACATTATAAATAAATGAAACAAATAATTTGATCGACCGATCGATAATAAATAAATTAATCATAAGTATACCAATTTTAATCAATTTAAAGCATACATTTTACAAGGAATTACCCAGGTTTTAGAATCGACCAGTCCCATTGTTGATCTTTAAGTAATTCTTCCACATTTTATTCAATTATCTTTAAAAGAAGAGAAACATACAACCGCAAGATTAACTATCTATACCAATCCCAGGCAAGGGAAAACACAACTACAAACAGCAAAATACAAAAAAACTATGGATAAATACATCATGACGGGAAGAATACAGTTGAATGACTTCTTGGATATTCTGTTTTGGCTCATGTCTGGAGTTAAAGATTGAATAGGATGACATGAGAAAGTTGTTTTGACAAACGGGTCAGCCTATTTTTATTGTCGGTGTCAATCAAGCCTCTAGACCCGACTTAGACGACAATTAGCAAGCAATCATCCTCGGCGTCGGTAATGTCGGAAACGTATCGGTCATGTTTGATACCAATGGTATTACCATGGGCTTTACCCAAGGTAGGCTCAAACGGTACCGATATTTCAAAGAGAATAACTCGCTTGTCAGTACGCCAAAATAAAACAATGTCTGGTTTTTGGGATGTGGCAATTATGTTAGGCGGTATTGCACCGCCACCAATGGTATTATTCTCAATGTCGGCATAGACTTGTGGATTGCCTCGATTCAACCTCTTTGAATGTGGATAGGAATATACGAATACCATAATTGGTCGAATCCAACGAAAAGTGTACACGGCATGTTCAGGGCCATAACTTAAAAGTATTAATCAATTGGCATTCATTTTTGTATTGTGTTTATTCGCCTTGATCATACGCTTCGCGCCATATATAATACGACTTCGCGCCATATATAATACTTCTGTGAAAAACTTAGACACAGAGACCCCAAAACATGCTATTTTTACCCATTTTTTCAAAATATTTCTTAAAGTATTTTTAAAAACGTCTAAATCAGTTATGAAAAGAAGTCATTGGATTGAATCTAAATTGATTTCCTGAAAGGCGTGTATTCAAAGATTGCCTATTCAATTTTTCACATATTTGTACATAATTATGAATTTTTGTGATCATTTTTGAGTGGTATTTTTTACATTACCTACGAATACAATTTTTCATAGCACTAGATATATCTTTAAAAATGGAAATCACTAATAAATGCGCAATTGATACAAGCTTTGATATATCCAATACTGAAATGCATTGCATTCGGGCATCTTTATTATTGTGTTTAGCTGCCAGAAATTCTAAATGGCACAAAGGTAGGTTTGGTAAAAAATATGCATTACCTCCGAATACATGTTAAAAGCTGTGTCATTTCCACAAAGTGAGAGAATAGTAAACAATAGTTAAGCAATAGGTGCAGGGTAATACACTCTTTATTTCTACCAAGTTTCAATAGCCTGCGTTTAAATATTTCTGAGATGTCAACAATAAAGCAAGTATTCGTAGGTAAATTTCGGTAACCGAATGTTACTTACGAATACAATTTGACATTATGACAGTATTGTGAAACACCGCCATTCATGCCAATGCCCATATTGGTACATAACGAAGGCCTGTATGTTTGCTATCAAATCATATGTCAATGAAAGTTGCGAATTCACATACATGCCCACCATGCAAAACTGAATACGGCTTAATTGTTGAAAAATATGTACTGAAATAGACGACGGTCTGCTCATTTGAAAGAAAAATCAGATTCAAAGAAGATTAGAAGGGATAAATACTTGGATTTGTCAACTGTCATGTGTGCTTCATTTTAAATGTTTACCGACCTTCTGGTGTCTGAGTAATTTGTGTCCAAATTGATTTATTCGAAGGTAACTTTTGACATTTTCGCTAAGGTTACCTACGAATACCATGGAAAAAAAACAACTGTTCTCATTGTCTCATGATCTAGACAACATAATGATGGACCCTGGTATAAAGCTAATTGTAGTTGCCCTCAAACGAAAGGCCACAAGACGTAACTGACTCCAAGATGGACTTCACAAGTCTGCAATAACGGTTTTAAGCGAGTTGTGTGCAATAAAGCAAATTAAAGTCACTTTAGTGCCTTTGTTTCTTACTTCAATACTCTTTCAACCGCTGTGAACCGACATTATTAATACATGAGAGGGTCTAAAGTATCAATAAACGCACATAAAGAAAATGATACATTCAAAGTGCTTTATAAAATGAAGTTTTGATTGGGATATCCACCAAAAGTCTAATTCTTAACTACAAATACTGAAATGTTACTTACGAATACAGCATAATACATGACATGTGTAATGAAGTGTCGCTACCAATGGAAATTAATTGTCAAAAACTTTAAGCGGTACCCCAGGACACTATTATTACCCATATACGGATTCATTCAACAATTATTTATTATGTAAAATTGCTGATTAACTACTTGTATATCAAAATGAAGTGGTCAAAATCTTGCTAAAAGCATCAAAAAATTTTGATCTAAGGTAATAGCATTTATTAATTTGGACGTACCATCTGAAAGAGATCTAAAAAACTACCATTTTATTAATTCATTACCATAATAGCAAACTTTAAACCTCTAAACTCAATATAGATATTGATAAATCGCTCATGTTACCTACGAATACCCGGGTTTGTTCACCTTTTCATTGTATAAAGCGTTAGGTGTATGCTTATAATTCCTAATATTCTTGAAAACATATATCCTGCTCGTTCTTATACAATGTGTAAATTGATTCATACTCATTTGATAAATAAAATACAGAAACTGACCTAAACTTCCTTTTCAAAAATAAACTAGCATAAATTGACTAAGATCATATTGATCGCGTTATAAAAATAAAAACAAATATTTTCTGGTTGAGCTAGCATTTGCCTGACACCCTGTGGTCTACATTACACGAAAAAAGCGTTAATGGGAATATTCCATTTGTTTTAGGTTGATTAGTATTGCGATAGTGAAAGCATCCTGGTGGTATTCGTAGGTAACATTGGGTTTTGATATCACATTTACTATCACACGTCCTGGATTTATTTTTCAAGATTAGTAATGGCACTTTTGGTTCCTATAAGGCCAATATGTCATCATTCAATGGGCAATAGGAAAATATTGTGGAGACATTTTTATTTCGGACTTTTATTTTTGGCCCGTGGACACTTTTGGTTGGATTCGACCAATTATATACGAATAAATATGCGAATAACAAGGAAGGTAGGGTATCCATGTAGGCGTTAATAACGGATTTTAACACACCTTTCAAGGGGGTATCAAAGATATCCAGGTTAAATCGGTTTCATATTTTGCAACAATAGCTTGTAAATGTAATCGATTAGTTTAAATAAAATAAGATTAATTAAAGGAAGGAACACTCCGGTAATCACAACATTATGCCTTAATGTTACAAAAATAATTATCAAGCACGAATCATGAGGATTTATTTAAAACAAACTCATATTGACCTTTTAAACAAATAAAATCAGCCGTCTCTGCAATGACGTCCCAGTAACACAATAAAGGCTGACAACAATTGAGCACATGTAACGATGACGTCATTGCCCTAGACAATTTCGGCGTGGGAATTTTGAATATCGCGTGTTGAGAGCCGGCTGTTTTTATTCCTTTTTACGGTCAATATGAGTTTGTTTTAAATAGAACCACGTGATTAGTGCTTGATAATTATTTTTTCTAACATATAGGCATAATGTTGTGATTGACAGAGTGTTCCTTTAAATGTATTCGTCGTATTCATGACATATTGCCGAATAGAATAAAAAAAAAAACCCTTCACCGCTAAAAAATCAGTAACGTCGCCCTCTGTTGACTGAATAAAACAATGCAAAAGCTTTATCGCTACTCGAAGCTCGACGAATCGCATGAAGCGTATTATATAGTTTACGGCATTACGTCACGGTCATAACGATACAATACATAAATACAGGGTGTATCAAAATGATTGGTACCAGTATTGGTATCAGTTTCCAGTGATTATGGACACATCGAAATGCAACATAGGACCCGCAAAATTTGTTGATTAATGTCTTATGTTATATAGCAATAAATTATGGTTATTTCAAGAGGATCCAATGTTGCATTAAGAAGAAGCAGGCTTTTCAATAACCATCAAAAGTGCCGGATACCAATCATTTTGATACAGCTTGTAATGTTTACAAAGTCACCTTAACTGAGTCTTCAACTCCCGAACAAGAAATTTTGACCATACCAGACCGAACACAAGACCGAACACAATATATAATGGTTTCTATTCAAATGAACTGCACTACTTACAAAAGAAAATATATTGAAATATTTAGTAGGCTAATACAATATTTTTGCAGGGCAACCCAATTATGTTATTTTGGATTTCAGAATCAACGTAAACCTCTCTCGAGGTTTAATATGGTTCACTTGTCCATAAGTCCATGGGACCCATATTAAATTTACACAACAATAGGGTTAAGATTATGCGGTTGCAATATTTAAATTAATGAAGCAGCTACATAATCAGCATAAAATGTGCGATTCTGAGACGGTCATCACATTTGTTCGGACGGTAGCAAGATGTAACTCTACCAGATTCTTAAGACAACCAACATATTCAAACACCCATTTAACACCATCAGAACCAACATCTTCGTTTTGTGCAATTTCCATGTGACTCAGGCCGGACAAGAACTGAAAGGAGAGTGACAACATTAATAAGCCAGTTGAACTAAGACCACAGTTATTCAAAAGCAAATGTTGCAGTTGGAAACCCTGCTTACTGAAGCAGTTGCAAAGAGCCAACACACCTAAATCACGAATTGAGTTGTCTGACATGTCCAACACGTTGAGCTGAGAGAGTTTGTGAAGTGATTGTGAAAGTAGGTGCATTTCTTTAAAGCTGACAGAGTTGTTGGACAGATTCAAGCTTTTTAGATTTGAGCACGCAGCTAGACCTGGTGATAAAAGATCAATATCACAAGGACCAAGGTTTGTTGAAGACAAGTTGATATCTTGTAGATGTGTCATGTTTGGTAAAATATTAACAAAATCTGACATTGCACTTTCTACTTCACTTCCACCAAGATTGACGCAGCAACATTTTTGTTTTTCCCAGTTTCCTAAAAACACACTTCCAGTAAGGTAAGTCTATGGCAGCATACTGGAGAGCCAAGTCTTGAAGAGATGAGAAAAACTGGACAACCTGAAACTCTGTGCCTTCCAGTGATTGTCTACAACAATAGAGATACAGAGTGGTTAGTGAATTTAATTTTGAAACGAGGAGGGTCATGAACTGTTCCACTGATGAATTGGCACCCATGACGAGAAATGCAGGTGACGATAAGATTTTGAAACGCTCTAAATTACTCGAGTGACCAGAAAATATTCTAAAATATTCAACTGTGAAGATATAGTTGTTAATTTCCAATTCTCTTATCAAGGACGTCTTGGCATCGTACATGTCTGTTGACAAATTTTTACTTGAGAGCACAAGACCTGTAAGCAAGGCCGAAATGTCGAAAGGTGAGTCACAAATGTTGTCAACCCGAAGACGATTTCCAAAAAAAAAACACCTGATGTATTCTCCCATACTGTGAAGATTTACCCCTGCAACAAGGGAATACCAATCCCTATATGCAGCTGTACCAGACGCAAGTTTACCACAGTCGGTTGGTCTCGAAAATCAAATGCAGCGTACCAAAAGATGATTTTAATCCTCTGATCACACGTGCAGTCATACATCCAGTCTTTTCTAGATAGGGTATTAATGCTATCTTTAAATCAGCAGAATGCCTTGAATATTTCAAAAGAATGTCAATGATTACACTGATTTCACGGGTACTACTTTTCGATTGAAACTTTACACCCGGTAATTGCTTGATGTTAGTGCATACCTGTGAGAAATTTTCCTTTTTTTCTACAGATAAAATGTGTTTCTCGAAACAATCTATGAAATATATGAATGAAACTTGCCTTTTTAATTTTCGCTGAGAACAGTGAACAGTTATGGTAATTTTGATTTCTTTGCACTGAAGCCATTTAGTAAGCACTTCAACGAGACTCGGGCATTGGCTTTCGAATAGAAATCGTAACCCAAGGGGCCATGTTGTCTTGAGCGACAAATCGAATTCACACTGGTTTCCATCCTTAACGTCCCAAAATATTGATTAAAATCCATCCGTTCCATCATTTATGAACACAATATGGCTTAAAATTACGTCCAATGTGATCATATACCATATCAATTCTTAAATAAGTGTAATTGCCTATTAACAAGTTGCTCGGGCGAATTTTTTGGGTAGTTTGTTAAACTTTTTTTTTAATTTGTTTTCTTTTAATTTACAAATGTCTATGTTACAGAAAGGAACTCCTTTTTACTAGAAAGACGCAAAATGCAATATTGTTGTTGTTGTAACTATTAGAAAAAGTTCGAGGACATCTGCCATGTGAGACGAACTGTCGCGGTAGATTGCAATTACTTCTTTGTTGAATGCATTTGAGTAGTCTGCCATATTTACGGTATGATACGTCATGATTTCACACCACCAAATAGTATATATGGTTGTGCGCCCTTGAATTTCACTTCTCAGAAAAACCCATTGATTCTGAATTTAAGCATTAAAATGAGCAGAAATTTGCATAATTTTAGCCAAATTTGGATTGGTCATGATTAGTATTATTAATTCCTGCAAGTGTACCACAGAAGGGAGAGATCGAATAACTTTTAATGATTTTAAGCAGCCTTTTCTTTACAGAAACACCGGCATGGTTTTGCCTGAAAAATAGGAAATTCCCAGACATCGTAGACTTTGAGGGCCAGTCGTAAAAAATAATGACGGTCAACCTATATTTTTCCCAGCCAGAGGGATCAGGCAAGGGCTGATTTCAACCATCATAGCTGTCGCTTAAAACTGAGTCGCTCCTGTGAAGAAAAAATGACGTTTTCTTAAGGTTAAACAAAATCTGTTATGGCTTTGTCAACTCAAAAAACATATTATCATCTTACACGTAAGAAAACATGCATACCAATCATGTGAAATAAAAAAAAAGTCAAAAAAAAGTGTAAAAATGACCAATTTAGCTTATTTTGTCACCTTCAGTCAGCTCCTATTGTTAAATTTGTTTACCGATGCTTGGTAACAAATTTGATTGACAAACAATAGCTTGTCACCTGTCATGCGCAACACAATTATCTCTATAAAACATACTATAAAGATGTCAGCCTCATGCAATTATACTGATCATCAGTTGCAAGCTCGACCCAAGACGCATTCGGCCTAAAAGACACTGCCCTATTGTAATGCAGCCAGAAAAAACCCGACCGGCCCGGTCAATATTTTTTGAGGCCTGTGATTGGTTGGGTGGGAGTGGGGCACCCAGGGGAGTCGGTGGGGATCATCCCCACAGATAATTTTAAGGAATACATGGGAACAGCAAAGAGTCCTAAGAACCGGGCCTTAAAATGACTAAAAATGAGATAAGAAATTTACAAATTGGGATAAAAATTTGTCTTTTCGGCCTATTCCTCACACTAAAATCCTGGCCAATAACGGGCTGTGCTGGAGTTTGATTGACAGAATCGTTCGGGTAGGCCTATCACATTCATGTTTTATATAGCACGAACGGCCGACGGGCTTGCGTTTCAAGATGTATTTGTTTGTAGCGCTCTGTTTAGTTAGTTCGTTGGGGTGGGTGTTTCATGTTTATTTTGTTTGTTTTAGCAGAGAAAATGGGGACATCTAAAGGCTGTGCAATAATTATGAGCCCTGGGGAGGGTAAAATTAGGGGTGGGGACAAGAAATTTTGGCGAGCCGAAAGGGATGGGAAGCAATTTTTGGCAGGCCGAGAGGAGGGGCAAGTGAATTTTGGCACATAAAACACTCTAAAAATGCTTAGGAAAACCGTACGGAAAAGCTTAATGCAAATTTTCCTTCACGCTGCGCTCGCAACATGTATAAAGACCATTTAAAGTTGGTAAATTGACATCCCAAAAATTTGGCATGTGCAATGGGGGGGCAACGGTTTTTGGCGGGCCGAGAGGGGGGGCAAGCGATTTTTGGCGGGCAGGGGGGAGCAATTTTGGTGTCATTTTCCCAACAAATTACTCTTATCATACAGTGTATTCTGCATGTACATTATTACCCCCCCCCCCGGTGTGGGCCTCCTCCCACATACCCGAAGAGGAGGAGGGGTCAAATAATGATGAATTATTGTTTTTATATTGCGCATTATATATATCAAATTTCCGGATCTGAGAAAATCTCGAATTTTAAAATGAAAATTCCTTAGAACCCTGACTGGATGACTCATTTTTTTTTGCATCGTGGCCAAATCAAAGTTTTATATTATTGAGAACACATTTTCATGCCAAAAATTGATGAATTTTAGTCCGTTATCGGACCAGCATGCCACTGATTGCTGTCGGGTTTTAATTGCGTTCAAAAACTCATCTCTTTTTCCTCAATGAATATTACCCTAGTAAGAAGTATGCAATGTGTATTAATGAACGATGACGTTTGAGATGCTGCTGCATGGACTGATGCCGTATATGCCTATATGTATACCATGTATACTCTAAGATCAAGTCATGTTTAAGTCTAAATGGAAGCAAACTTGGGTCAAAGGTTTGATGTG
The DNA here is from genome assembly GCF_039555335.1 of Amphiura filiformis. NCBI lineage: Eukaryota > Metazoa > Echinodermata > Ophiuroidea > Amphilepidida > Amphiuridae > Amphiura > Amphiura filiformis. The sequence continues at coordinate 30,479,116 of NC_092645.1, read as the reverse complement.
GACCTTTTAGCTGTATAATTTCGCTTTGTGTGGCCGTCGGGGTGGGGTAGGTTGGGTGGGGGTGAGTGAGTGTGTGTATGTATTTCCCTTGGGATATAGGCCTACTATTCAAATCCCAATTTGTAGCGACACGCTGTATGTTTAACATACCGAATTTTACAAATTACTCTTATATCATACCATGTATTCTTCATACATAAGTACCCCATGTGGGCCCCTCCCACATCCCGATTGGGGGGGGGGGGGGACAATCATTGTTTTTATATTGCGCATTATAGGCCTATACTATCAATTTCAGTCATGTAGGCCATGTTTAATATTATATTAGGTCAAAAAAACTTTTAAAAAAAAAGTCTAAAACACTCCGGTTTTTATGTCAAAAATTGTCTCTTTTGGGGTGCTAAATCTGCTAAAATGTTTACTGAACGTGAAAGCCCAGGATGGGGTGCCGGTAGGTGTGGTGGGGTGGGGGAAGCAGTGGATACCAAGCACAAAAAATGTTTAATTATTGCCTTATTTTTCTGCTTCAACATCAGCCATATTGGTCATGTAATAAAACCAAAAACAATTTTTAAGAGTGTCTCTTGTGCATAAAAGTATAGGAAACTCGTAACTTTAAAGGATGTTTTCTGGAAGAAGTAAGCACTTGTTATTAAAAGTGTAGAACAAGCCAGGAGCCTTGAAATGTTCTTTTTTAATAGCCTCTGAAATGTCCTTTCCTGTGGTGCGAAATGTGCAGAAACCATCTGGCTTACCCCCACCAGGGCCCTTGAGCGGGCCCCGAACCCCCCGGCCGTGCTGGGCGACAGCTCCACTCGCTACGCTCGCTACGATTTGCAAGTTCAGGATTTTGTGGGGTCTGTCTGTCCATCTCTGAATTTTGTAACAATCCAAAAAGTTGAGGGGTCTCACCCCCTTAATTGTTGGGATGGGATTGACAAGCCAGTAGGCCTATATAAGCGCCGAGTATTTAGGTCCATTTTTAATATCATTAAAACTTTTTGCTCCATTCGTGCGAATTTGTTCCAGCAAAATCATTTTGATAGTAGGTCATCAAGACACAGGTTTTGCAATTTGAGGCCCTGCACTGGTACCCCCCCCCCCCCGTTTTCGAGGCTCACATCCCCCCTCAAACAGACACCCTCCCGATGGTCGCGCTATTCCTGAATCCGCCACTGCCCTCTCGGCCTACTAAAAATTGCATGGTTTTTTTGCCATGCGGGGGGGGGTATTTTTTCCAATGTGCAAAGGCCATTAAAAATTTTCACCATATTAGGCCTATTTCACAACCCATTAGGTATAGGCCTATTAGGCCTAGTTTTCATGTGTTTTTTCTCATGCATTACTTTCATGTATTTAGGGGGCTGTGAAGTTTTCTTTGGAAGGGGGTCCCAAATTTACAAAAAGTCAGCGCCAATAAAATTGCGCCCCCCCTTCCCGGCCATCACCGATACACCTTACCCCTTAACAGGCTAAAATTGCATTGAAATCGGTCCTTTTAAATAAAATAAACACACTATCTGTAATCATCTTGTGACTCAGATTCTCTACATTTGGTCATTAAAATTTTATGACCCCCTTATTTTTCTTTCCAAAATTTACGACCCCCCGTATATTTGGGACCCCCCGAAGAAAATGCCAGCCCTTAATATTTTTTTAAAGATTGGTTTTAGGGCTATTTATTTTTTATTTACGTATACTATTTAGCCCTATTAGATTTCATATTGTAGGCCCTATGGATTAATTATATATTTTCTGAGAGAAAGAGAGAGAGAAATAGAGAGGGAAGGCAAGAGGGACTGAAGGAGAGTGCGGGAGAGGAAGAAAATGGCAAAGAAAATTGGACACAGTTGTTTGACATAGCGCCGATAGCGGGTCAAATTGAAATAAGGCCGAGTTGGTACTAGATACGAGTTGTCACAGGGCACACAACGTGAGTGACCTTGTGACCTCTTCAGAAATCAACACTCTGAAATGCTGAATTCAAATCAAGTGTCCGGAGGATAAATAATTTGAAATTTTGACATCTTTGGACCAAATTGGTAAGAAGTAAGTTACTGATTAGCATGTAACGCTATTCATTAATTGTCATGTCCATTTTGACATCAACAGAATGAAAGATGTTGATGAAAGAGCGATTTTTTCGGCGTGTATTTTATGGAGTGGCCGTAACTCGCTAATTGAAAACCGTCACAAAATGACAGCGGAGTGTGCCTAAACGCCCAGATATTTCATTTTTGGTGAATCCTAGTAACACTAGCATACCACATATGTTATGGTAAGGTATCATAGAAATAATGTAGCTAAGAATTCTGGCGATAATATCATACACAAAAACAATATTATTGTTACAAAAAATGACCACAAGTGGTACCAGATTCCATGCAAATTTTGTCAATGCTTAAGCTTATAAAATAAAATCAACAAAAGCTTTATACAGGCTGAATAGTGCCATTATTTTATTGAACTGTTTATTATCTGTAGCCAAATTAAAAGCAAAATCGGGGCATGCATCACTAAATTATGGCCTCTGTCACAAAAATCTTCATGCTCACGTGACGTGAACAAAATTGAAACACTGACAAAGTACATTTGTGTATGAGCTAGATTAATAAATCATAATTAATAATAATGCTTAGAATGTTAGCTCCGAGATGACCTATGATTTTTAGGTCTACGATGTTTATAAAAAAAAAAAAAAAATTGGTTTAGGTGGCTACGTACAGCCCAAATTAGGACGAGAACCATAGAAATTTAGCGTAACCTTAAGGCAAATTTAGCACATATCTCTATGGGACTCTGATTTGGTGGTGTGAGATCTGAATGGAGCTGTGTGTGTGAGTCTCAACTTTTGATTGAGCAAGTTAGCCCTGTGCCTAATTCGTGTTTGGATTCACCGAAGAAGTGCATTGACTGAATTTATGTAATTAAAGGCTAAAATTGAAGAGAAGTGCAACATTTGCTACTAATATACCAGTGCTAAGGTGAGTTTATGACCCAAAATGTGTGTTTGAGTGAAAGATTCCATTTCGTAGAGTGACTTAGGCCCATGCAATGTAATCATAATATTTTGTAAGCTTACATCATCAATGGCATGCAATGACTCAGTGACAGATAGAAGAGGCCATTGCAGTATGGTGCTAGGGTACTGGTCGGAACTCATGAAATAGGCGCCTGGATCAGGTAAGCTTACGGTTTGTGTGTTGGTGGGGGGGGGGGTAGGCTAAGCTTATGATTCCACTACTGGTAACCCAGGTAATGTTTACAATCATGATGGTATGCAATGACTCAGTGCCAGATGTAGAAGACATCAGTATATGGTGGCACGTGGGCTAGGGCACTGGTTGGAGCTCATAAAATGTGTCCATGGATCAGGTAAGCTTATGGGGGGGTAGACTTAAGATTTCACTAATAGGCCATATAATTCAACACTTATAATTCAGACATTGTGGTCATGTTCTTCTTTGTTTTTTTGTGTCTGTCTGGTTACTTGTCCCTCTTGACTGTAAATTGCTGAAAGCCTAAGTCTTGGTGAATTTTTAAAATGGTAATCACAATGCTATCTTCAGTAGATAGCAGATGTCACAGACACAATGATTCTGCTTGAAAAAAAAATTTAACCAGCTTCTTGCTCAAATTATGCTAAAAATAAGTTAATTAGATTAAAATAGTCTGAAATTAAGGATAATCAGAAACATGTTGCATCATTCAGATTTCACACCACCAAATAGTATATATGGTTGTGCGCCCTTGAATTTCACTTCTCAGAAAAACCCATTGATTCTGAATTTAAGCATTAAAATGAGCAGAAATGTGCATAATTTTAGCCAAATTTGGATTGGTCATGATTAGTAATATTAATTCCTGCAAGTGTACCACAGATGGGAGAGATCGAATAACTTTTAATGATTTTAAGCAGCCTTTTCTTTACAGAAACACCGGCATGGTTTTGCCTGAAAAATAGGAAATTCCCAGACATCGTAGACTTTGAGGGCCAGTCGTAAAAAATAATGACGGTCAACCTATATTTTTTCCCAGCCAGAGGGATCAGGCAAGGGCTGATTTCAACCATCATAGCTGTCGCTTAAAACTGAGTCGCTCCTGTGAAGAAAAAATGACGTTTTCTTAAGGTTAAACAAAATCTGTTATGGCTTTGTCAACTCAAAAAACATATTATCATCTTACACGTAAGAAAACATGCATACCAATCATGTGAAATAAAAAAAAATTAAAAAAAAGTGTAAAAATGACCAATTTAGCTTATTTTGTCACCTTCAGTCAGCTCCTATTGTTAAATTTGTTTACCGATGCTTGGTAACAAATTTGATTGACAGGCAATAGCTTGTCACCTGTCATGCGCAACACAATTATCTCTATAAAACATACTATAAAGATGTCAGCCTCATGCAATTATACTGATCATCAGTTGCAAGCTCGACCCAAGACGCATTCGGCCTAAAAGACACTGCCCTATTGTAATGCAGCCAGAAAAACCCGACCGGCCCGGTCAATATTTTTTGAGGCCTGTGATTGGTTGGGTGGGAGTGGGGCACCCAGGGGGAGTCGGTGGGGGATCATCCCCACAGATAATTTTAAGGAATACATGGGAACAGCAAAGAGTCCTAAGAACCGGGCCTTAAAATGACTAAAAATGAGATAAGAAATTTACAAATTGGGATAAAAATTTGTCTTTTCGGCCTATTCCTCACACTAAAATCCTGGCCAATAACGGGCTGTGCTGGAGTTTGATTGACAGAATCGTTTCGTGTAGGCCTATCACATTCATGTTTTATATAGCACGAACGGCCGACGGGCTTGCGTTTCAAGATGTATTTGTTTGTAGCGCTCTGTTTAGTTAGTTCGTTGGGGTGGGTGTTTCATGTTTATTTTGTTTGTTTTAGCAGAGAAAATGGGGACATCTAAAGGCTGTGCAATAATTATGAGCCCTGGGGAGGGTAAAATTAGGGGTGGGGACAAGAAATTTTGGCGAGCCGAAAGGGGATGGGAAGCAATTTTTGGCAGGCCAAGAGGAGGGGCAAGTGAATTTTGGCACATAAAACACTCTAAAAATGCTTAGGAAAACCGTACGGAAAAGCTTAATGCAAATTTTCCTTCACGCTGCGCTCGCAACATGTATAAAGACCATTTAAAGTTGGTAAATTGACATCCCAAAAATTTGGCATGTGCAATGGGGGGGGGCAACGGTTTTTGGCGGGCCGAGAGGGGGGGGCAAGCGATTTTTGGCGGGAGGGGGGGAGCAATTTTGGTGTCATTTTCCCAACAAATTACTCTTATCATACAGTGTATTCTGCATGTACATTATTACCCCCCCCCCTGGTGTGGGCCTCCTCCCACATACCCGAAGCGGGGGGTTCAAATAATTTGATGAATCATTGTTTTTATATTGCGCATTATATATATCAAATTTCCGGATCTGAGAAAATCTCGAATTTTAAAATGAAAATTCCTTAGAACCCTGACTGGATGACTCATTTTTTTTTGCATCGTGGCCAAATCAAAGTTTTATATTATTGAGAACACATTTTCATGCCAAAAATTGATGAATTTTAGTCCGTTATCGGACCAGCATGCCACTGATTGCTGTCGGGTTTTAATTGCGTTCAAAAACTCATCTCTTTTTCCTCAATGAATATTACCCTAGTAAGAAGTATGCAATGTGTATTAATGAACGATGACGTTTGAGATGCTGCTGCATGGACTGATGCCGTATATGCCTATATGTATACCATGTATACTCTAAGATCAAGTCATGTTTAAGTCTAAATGGAAGCAAACTTGGGTCAAAGGTTTGATGTGGACCTTTTAGCTGTATAATTTCGCTTTGTGTGGCCGTCGGGGTGGGGTAGGTTGGGTGGGGGTGAGTGAGTGTGTGTATGTATTTCCCTTGGGATATAGGCCTACTATTCAAATCCCAATTTGTAGCGACACGCTGTATGTTTAACATACCGAATTTTACAAATTACTCTTATATCATACCATGTATTCTTCATACATAAGTACCCCATGTGGGCCCCTCCCACATCCCGATTGGGGGGGAAATCATTGTTTTTATATTGCGCATTATAGGCCTATACTATCAATTTCAGTCATGTAGGCCATGTTTAATATTATATTAGGTCAAAAAAACTTTTCAAAAAAGTCTAAAACACTCCGGTTTTTATGTCAAAAATTGTCTCTTTTGGGGTGCTAAATCTGCTAAAATGTTTACTGAACGTGAAAGCCCAGGATGGGGTGCCGGTAGGTGTGGTGGGGTGGGGAAGCAGTGGATACCAAGCACAAAAAATGTTTAATTATTGCCTTATTTTTCTGCTTCAACATCAGCCATATTGGTCATGTAATAAAACCAAAAAACAATTTTTTAAGAGTGTCTCTTGTGCATAAAAGTATAGGAAACTCGTAACTTTAAAGGATGTTTTCTGGAAGAAGTAAGCACTTGTTATTAAAAGTGTAGAACAAGCCAGGAGCCTTGAAATGTTCTTTTTTAATAGCCTCTGAAATGTCCTTTCCTGTGGTGCGAAATGTGCAGAAACCATCTGGCTTACCCCCACCAGGGCCCTTGAGCGGGCCCCCGAACCCCCCGGCCGTGCTGGGCGACAGCTCCACTCGCTACGCTCGCTACGATTTGCAAGTTCAGGATTTTGTGGGGTCTGTCTGTCCATCTCTGAATTTTGTAACAAAACAAAAAGTTGAGGGGTCTCACCCCCTTAATTGTTGGGATGGGATTGACAAGCCAGTAGGCCTATATAAGCGCCGAGTATTTAGGTCCATTTTTAATATCATTAAAACTTTTTGCTCCATTCGTGCGAATTTGTTCCAGCAAAATCATTTTGATAGTAGGTCATCAAGACACAGGTTTTGCAATTTGAGGCCCTGCACTGGTACCCCCCCCCCCCGTTTTCGAGGCTCACATCCCCCCTCAAACAGACACCCTCCCGATGGTCGCGCTATTCCTGAATCCGCCACTGCCCTCTCGGCCTACTAAAAATTGCATGGTTTTTTTGCCATGCAGGGGGGTATTTTTGGCAATGTGCAAAGGCCATTAAAAATTTTCACCATATTAGGCCTATTTCACAACCCATTAGGTATAGGCCTATTAGGCCTAGTTTTCATGTGTTTTTTCTCATGCATTACTTTCATGTATTTAGGGGCTGTGAAGTTTTCTTTGGAAGGGGGTCCCAAATTTACAAAAAGTCAGCGCCAATAAAATTGCGCCCCCTTCCCGGCCATCACCGATACACCTTACCCCTTAACAGGCTAAAATTGCATTGAAATCGGTCCTTTTAAATAAAATAAACACACTATCTGTAATCATCTTGTGACTCAGATTCTCTACATTTGGTCATTAAAAATTTTATGACCCCCTTATTTTTCTTTCCAAAATTTACGACCCCCCGTATATTTGGGACCCCCCGAAGAAAAATGCCAGCCCTTAATATTTTTTTAAAGATTGGTTTTAGGGCTATTTATTTTTATTTACGTATACTATTTAGCCCTATTAGATTTCATATTGTAGGCCCTATGGATTAATTATATATTTTCTGAGAGAAAGAGAGAGAGAGAGAAATAGAGAGGGAAGGCAAGAGGGACTGAAGGAGAGTGCGGGAGAGGAAGAAAATGGCAAAGAAAATTGGACACAGTTGTTTGACATAGCGCCGATAGCGGGTCAAATTGAAATAAGGCCGAGTTGGTACTAGATACGAGTTGTCACAGGGCACACAACGTGAGTGACCTTGTGACCTCTTCAGAAATCAACACTCTGAAATGCTGAATTCAAATCAAGTGTCCGGAGGATAAATAATTTGAAATTTTGACATCTTTGGACCAAATTGGTAAGAAGTAAGTTACTGATTAGCATGTAACGCTATTCATTAATTGTCATGTCCATTTTGACATCAACAGAATGAAAGATGTTGATGAAAGAGCGATTTTTTCGGCGTGTATTTTATGGAGTGGCCGTAACTCGCTAATTGAAAACCGTCACAAAATGACAGCGGAGTGTGCCTAAACGCCCAGATATTTCATTTTTGGTGAATCCTAGTAACACTAGCATACCACATATGTTATGGTAAGGTATCATAGAAATAATGTAGCTAAGAATTCTGGCGATAATATCATACACAAAAACAATATTATTGTTACAAAAAATGACCACAAGTGGTACCAGATTCCATGCAAATTTTGTCAATGCTTAAGCTTATAAAATAAAATCAACAAAAGCTTTATACAGGCTGAATAGTGCCATTATTTTATTGAACTGTTTATTATCTGTAGCCAAATTAAAAGCAAAATCGGGGCATGCATCACTAAATTATGGCCTCTGTCACAAAAATCTTCATGCTCACGTGACGTGAACAAAATTGAAACACTGACAAAGTACATTTGTGTATGAGCTAGATTAATAAATCATAATTAATAATAATGCTTAGAATGTTAGCTCCGAGATGACCTATGATTTTTAGGTCTACGATGTTTATTTTCTGGAGAAAAAAATTGGTTTAGGTGGCTACGTACAGCCCAAATTAGGACGAGAACCATAGAAATTTAGCGTAACCTTAAGGCAAATTTAGCACATATCTCTATGGGACTCTGATTTGGTGGTGTGAGATCTGAATGGAGCTGTGTGTGTGAGTCTCAACTTTTGATTGAGCAAGTTAGCCCTGTGCCTAATTCGTGTTTGGATTCACCGAAGAAGTGCATTGACTGAATTTATGTAATTAAAGGCTAAAATTGAAGAGAAGTGCAACATTTGCTACTAATATACCAGTGCTAAGGTGAGTTTATGACCCAAAATGTGTGTTTGAGTGAAAGATTCCATTTCGTAGAGTGACTTAGGCCCATGCAATGTAATCATAATATTTTGTAAGCTTACATCATCAATGGCATGCAATGACTCAGTGACAGATAGAAGAGGCCATTGCAGTATGGTGCTAGGGTACTGGTCGGAACTCATGAAATAGGCGCCTGGATCAGGTAAGCTTACGGTTTGTGTGTTGGTGGGGGGGGGGGTAGGCTAAGCTTATGATTCCACTACTGGTAACCCAGGTAATGTTTACAATCATGATGGTATGCAATGACTCAGTGCCAGATGTAGAAGACATCAGTATATGGTGGCACGTGGGCTAGGGGCACTGGTTGGAGCTCATAAAATGTGTCCATGGATCAGGTAAGCTTATGGGGGGGGTAGACTTAAGATTTCACTAATAGGCCATATAATTCAACACTTATAATTCAGACATTGTGGTCATGTTCTTCTTTGTTTTTGTGTGTCTGTCTGGTTACTTGTCCCTCTTGACTGTAAATTGCTGAAAGCCTAAGTCTTGGTGAATTTTTAACATGGTAATCACAATGCTATCTTCAGTAGATAGCAGATGTCACAGACACAATGATTCTGCTTGAAAAAAAAATTTAACCAGCTTCTTGCTCAAATTATGCTAAAAATAAGTTAATTAGATTAAAATAGTCTGAAATTAAGGATAATCAGAAACATGTTGCATCATTCAGATTTCACACCACCAAATAGTATATATGGTTGTGCGCCCTTGAATTTCACTTCTCAGAAAAACCCATTGATTCTGAATTTAAGCATTAAAATGAGCAGAAATGTGCATAATTTTAGCCAAATTTGGATTGGTCATGATTAGTAATATTAATTCCTGCAAGTGTACCACAGATGGGAGAGATCGAATAACTTTTAATGATTTTAAGCAGCCTTTTCTTTACAGAAACACCGGCATGGTTTTGCCTGAAAAATAGGAAATTCCCAGACATCGTAGACTTTGAGGGCCAGTCGTAAAAAATAATGACGGTCAACCTATATTTTTTCCCAGCCAGAGGGATCAGGCAAGGGCTGATTTCAACCATCATAGCTGTCGCTTAAAACTGAGTCGCTCCTGTGAAGAAAAAATGACGTTTTCTTAAGGCAAATTTAGCACATATCTCTATGGGACTCTGATTTGGTGGTGTGAGATCTGAAATGCACAACCTCTATAGCCGTGCATGCGCAGGTCATTGAGTACATTCTCATTTACATGATCATCCTCTCGTGGCAGTGTATGCGGTTCTTATGAATATTTGGCAAACAGGCCAATGGTGCTCCAATTAGCTGTGGACGGCGATATGTAAATTGGGTGATAATGTCATAGCTCATTATAGTTTGTCACTAGGTCTGTGGTAACTTGTTGTAATGTATTCCCCCATTCAAAGGAGCACAGTGTATTACCTGCTGACACGTCTATAGTCGGTCGGAATCTTCATAACGTGGAGCTTACTTTTCGCTTCGCAGAGCTAAATTGACTAATTAAAGTTTCTCATTCGTGAATAGTCAGTTCAGTTTATGAATAGTCAGAACATAAAATAATCTGGTGAAAAATAAATCTGGTATCTACTGCAAACTTATTGCGATCGGAGAGTATTTCAGGGATTAAAAACATCGGTCGATGTTTTGCCACAAGTTAAAAAAAATAACGGTTAGTTCATGAAAAAGAAGAAGTGAAATTTAGCAAAATGCGACGAGGTTTATTTGCCCGTATTAGAGCTCTATTGTTCCGCTATTGTATCCGCTATTGTATCCACTATTGTACTCTATTCATAAAAGCTACTGCAAGAATCGCGGCAATCCCTGATATTGCTTGTGTCTACCGACGGCGTATCGCATTTATTAACATTCAAAATGATCCGATACTCTTACATTTATAGACTCATTACCGCTTTTTATATCATATTCAGAAATTGCAATTATGAAAACTACAAACTTTGAAAGTGAAATATATTTACCATCGAAAATATATCATACTTAAATTCTATAGAATCTAATCAATCTATAGATACCCAACCCAGAAGTGCCCATTTATTTTCTAAATTTGTGAGTGAACACGATAATGCGATTGATTTTCTTACACGTAAAATACGGCCAATTCAGAGAGCAAATCTTGTTTCACGTATAGGGCCAGCTAAGGGCCTACTATAGACATTTTTTTTTTTTTTTTTTTGCTTTGTTACATCTTTTTATTAATTATAGATACGTCAAAACGTGTTCCCATGTTGAAAGTGTACAAGCTATTTCTACTTGCTTTAGAGAGAGCACAATTGAATGAAGACGATTTATTTATGCCAGGATTTCATTTAATATAACTACTTTTTTATTTTAATAATACCCCATACCTAACAAGAACATAAGGAAATATTGTAAAGGCCATAAATATACGCACTCATGCATAGGGAGACAAACATGATAAAATTAATCTGTTCTTTTCATTCTCGTTCATTAACCTTTGGAACATTTTAATCCTTCTCGGCAATCTAGGGCCATAGGCCTATAGTAATTTAAATCGTGAAACCGTAGAACGATCTGTTGGTTGGCATAGATTTTGAATAAAATTGAATCCCATCACATCAATTCAAAACAACACCAGAGAGTAGTTATTCTTGAGAGGGCACTCACCTCATTTGCATGGCAAAATTACCCGTCTCCTCTGCAGCCAATTTGGTTTCGCTCCATCGAAATCAAGCTGGTCACGGAGGAGACTACTTTCCTTTGTGTTTGTTCATTTGTGTATGGAGAGCCCTTCTTGGAGTCCGTTTGGACTCAGGCTACGCTCTCAGCTAGAGTCCGACGCTGCATTGTACTAGAAACACCTTCTCTGTGAACTCGCTAGAGCAAGGAAAATAAAAACTGGTTTCATTACTATCTGTTTTTGAGCTTTTTTGCAGGTCTGCGACCATGGTGTTACCACAACTGTCTTTGCGTCATTAACATGTGCTGGAGTCTAGCACAGGTCAACCAAAGTCCTGGATTTTAATAAGACAATAATGATTGACACACACACCAGGAAGTTTCTCATCCAAAAGAATGAGAAAATTTAAATTCTCACCATTTTGGCCGTTTCTCATCAATGTCCGTTTTCTCATCCAAAACTTCCTTTAGTGTATTAAGTTAGCTTAGGCCTATTGATCCTAAATTTGCTGGTAGGGTAAAACTCGTTTTAGGGGGGTGTTTAAAAAAGTTGGCCACACATGCGTATAGGCCAACATTATCATACTTGAGTGATCCTTGCCGACACGAGTCGCCCAGGAGTAGGCCCTACCCGGCATTATTAATTATTAGTGGTTAGCCTCCCTAAATACAGTCGCGTATCGTGTTGTCAATTATCGTTACTTGTGTCCATGGATATGACCCCATGTATAAGTAGCCTTCATAGAATTCACACAGTCTATGCCATGTCATTTACGGATACAAAGAGGATAATAATGTTGAGGGCGCCCACAAAATCTTACACCATCTTACACAATGTTCCAAGGCAAAGTTCAGTTTAATATTAACTCATCGTACAAAACAGACGTTTTATTATGTGATGATGTTGTCTGGATGGGTGGACAGTTGTCACACTGTGGAAAAACAACAACCGGGAATCCGCATTCATTTACAAATAGCATTAAATTAGTATCACATAGTGGCCTCCGTGCAGTGGAAAACCTTGATTCTTTCATCAAAAAGAAATGAAAATGACAAAAAAAACCCGGATCCACCTGTACGCCTATAAAATGGGCACAGAAATTTGTCTCAAATATGAATGAATTTTAAGAAACATACGGGATATGATGAACCAATGACCTGACGCCATGATAGTAGGATCTATTAGTCGTTTTATATACAATGTATATACCGTGTTGTCATAATACCAATATTTGACATAATATATAACGAGTAATATTTAGTATTGTAAATATGCAGTTCATATGCACAAACGAACACTGATCTTTATGATATTCAGGTTGTTGTACATCTCATATAACATGTCATATAGGAGGTCATATATGTGTTGACCTTCTCCTATTGTATTTGTTCATCTGTGTATGGAGAGGATTAGCGCCATTAAAACTCCATCAGTATTTGGGCGTAGTTCAGTGAACTCACCAGATTGCTATTCCAAGTACTTTGATAAAATACAGATAATATGTATTAATGGGTCGAGGCGATTGCATTGAAAAACTAATAACTTATTCATAACAGTTACGTAATCAATCGATAGTGCGGACACTTTTCATTTACAAACCACCAAAATTCGTAATCTTTAGCGTTGGAAAAGAAACCACGTGAATAGAGTGTCATAGCCCTGGCAACACCCTTTTTTGAAATACTGGTTACCACTGGCTCAAATCGTGTTCCCATGTTGAAAGCAGTCGCAGACAAACTCTAGATATTAAATGAAATGCAAAGAAAGAGGAAGAGAGACTGATGAAAATAAAGGAAGAAAGTAAAGAATGAACAAGAAAGAGAAAATAGAAAGAAAGAAAAAAGAAAGGAGGAAAGAAAGAAAGGAAGGAAAAAGAAATGAGAAGAAAGAAATAAAGAAAGGAAAAAGGAAAGGAAAGAATGAAAGTAGGCCTATGAAAGAAAGAAAGAAAATAAGAAAGAAAGAAACAAAGAAAGAAAGAAAACAGAGGAAGAAAACAGAGGAAGAAAGAAGGAGAGAAAGAAAGGAAGGAAGAAAGAAAGAATGAAAGAAAGGAACAAAGCAAGGAAGGAAAATGAAAAGAGAAGAAAGAAATAAAGAAAAGAAAAAGAACGAAAAAGGAAAGGAATAATGAAAGTAGGCCTATGATAGAAAGAAAGAAAAACGAAAGAAAGGAGGTAAGAAAGAAAGAGAGAAAGAAAGAAGGGGAGAAAGAAAGAAAGAGAGAAAGAAAGAAAGAGAGAAAGAAATTAATACAAAAAACTGCGATAATGGAGAGAATGAAGATCTACCAAATGGGCAGGGCGTGACCAAAAGGAAATTAAAGTTTGAATGCAGAAAATTGGACATTACGTCCGATGCTATCAGGGCCAGCAAGGGTGCCGTAATGGCATAGTATGTATATGAATGGATGAAATAAATTGATTGATTGATTGTATGGTGTTCCTTCGACCAACGCTAGTGATCTGAACCTGAGGTTTGGAGAAGGCCAGTGACTTTAAGATCAGACGGAATATGGGGAATCTCGTTGTAGTGGCGCGTGATGGGAGTGTCACGGTTGTTTTTGCTCACTTTGATAAAGTACTTTTGTACGAAAGTCAGTGTATAATTTTATATTAAAACATCGTTGAACAACACCATTTTGTTCAAATACTTTTCACTTTTTACCATGCGATGTTACGTGGGACTCTTAATTTTTTTCTGCACCAAATAATGAGATTTATATATTTTCCAAGACATTAGATCTATTTAATAATTTATTTTATTCAAAAAGAAAAACGTCAAGTGTTCAAACTTTAAAGCTCTTTTTCTCGAAACAGCGATTTTAATTTCAAGTTAGATCATTTTACCAAATCAGGGCCGAATTAGGCTGTTTAGCTTGATCATGTGAAGTGACCTCTTGAAATTATATCACACTGATCAGACTGATCTTTATGTTATTACAGTGAGGCCCACATACAAAGTTCAACAAAAAGTGAACGATGTTATAGCTTGGAGGGCTAACAAACCAACACCGCCAATTTTCGACTGACGTGTGTACAACGTGGGAAGCTATGAGGAAATTGAACACTCGTTGTCTGATCATGCATGTGTTTATGGTTATGGATAACGGTTACTTAGCAGCTCTCGTTCTGCTTGGGTTTATTGAATACACTCTATATATAGTCATCAATATGTCGTTTCCAGTCCCTCGCTGAACTATTCGGTTCAGCTATTAGTTTTTTTAATAATTCTTACCCCACGCAGCTGATTGGGATGGTTACGGGTCGTCAAAACCACTAACCGCGAAATGAGGATATCGAACTAGTTTGCCCCGCAGGGCTAAAAAGAACCACAAACCGCGAAATATGGATATCCAACTAGTTTGCCCCTCGAAGCTTCAAAAAAAACCACTCATCCCGAAATATGGATATCCAACTAGTTTGCCCCGCAGGGCTACAAAGAACTATTAACCGCGAAATATGGATATCCAACTAGTTCGCCTCGCATGGCTACAAAGAACCCACTTACTGCGCAATATTTTTTACCTTAAAAAAAGAATTAATATCTACCAAAAACGTTTCAAAACGTAAAAGGGGCCAAAGTTTAAAAATCTTTCCTGTGTGGCTTTTCACCCTTTTTAAACTTGGTCCCATTTATGAAAGTTTCTAAAGACCCATATGAAGTCATCTTTAGGCTACTTGTTTGTTTTCTTAGTTGTCATTGTTCATTTTGTAGAGTAAATGAATTAATGTTCGTGCGTGATTGAAGTTTTTCCGTAAAGACGTTATAATGTATTTTGATTTAAGCAAAAGTAGCAAATACTCACTTTGTTAAATTCTTCATTCTTGTGCGATTCTGCGCCTCATGTACAGATGTAGGGCCTATATGCAAGTTGACAGACAGTCAATTTGCTAAGTATATATAATACTCTACTACTCTCTATGAACACGCAATATAATAAAACATAAACCTTCAAATGATTTTGATAATACATAGCCTATGCTTTTGAACAGTCTTAAACCTAATTGTAGAAATTACTACTATACTGAATGGGACCAAGTTTAAAAAAAGGGTGAAAAGCCACACAGGAAAGATTTTTTAAGTTTTGGCCCCTTTTTACGTTTTGAAACGTTTTTGGTAGATAATATTACGGCCATTGACTTTTAATCGATCGGCGTCGGTTTTGATTGTTCTCCCCAGGCCATTGTTATCTAAATGTTTGTATCTTTTTTAGTATTGATTAAATAAAAAGTCACTAAATAAAGGCCGGTTCAAAGTGTATATTCGAAGGCGCATATTCGGCTTCGAATACTTTTTGGTCGTCAAAATATATGCGGCTTCGAATATAAAACTATGAACCGGAGAAAGATATATTTCTACAATTCACAGCGTTGCCCGACTGTTAACAAGTATTGCCCGTTGACCTCGGTAAGCAAAATTTAGAGAATTCCTTTAACGTAGTCAATACAATAATAGGTAAACTCAATATTGAACTACTGTTATGATTTAATGTCTCTAAAATAAAAATCAATAAATAAATTAATAAGTTAATAAAGAAAGAAATAAGTCAATAAATAAGTCAATAGGTGGCCGTGCGTTTTAAGTGGAGATGTAACATTTTGGGGTTCATAATATAGGCCTACCCCGGGGAGGCATACAGCCTATGTAGTTAAATTTGGTGTCAAACTAAAGTTTGTGATGAGACCAATACAGTAAGCATAATAAATGTTGTAAAAAATATTAATATTTGAATAATTGGTATATAATTAGCATAATTTGCGGGGTGGAGGATGATCAGGAGGAGCAAATTGAATATAAGTGACCCCCAGTGGTCATATAATGCAAGAGGTCCATTTCTTTTTTCACATTTTGTTTACGATTCACTTTAAACTGCATACTTTAACACCATACAATCATATTCCAGGTAATTTAATTTGCTTTGAGAAGCAATTTTGAATATTTTATTTTCTGTAATTATCAAACACATGGCTAATTGTTATCTAATCAAGTATAACATTGTAATTATAATAATTATAATTATAGGCCTACTAATAGTAATGCGTTGAGTTTTAAAAAAGTAATAATATCCGCCTTTTTTTCTTTCTTTTTGAAATGACATACTCGTTACAAAAACAAATCAGCATGGAAAACATTTTTTTCGTCAGAGGCAGATATTTGGTCTATTCAGTGTCATAAAGCTACAAACAGACGATCCATTAAATTCATTTTTAAATGACTTTTTCTTTTTCAACCATATTGTTTGTATTTGTAATGTTCACACAATCTGACAATGTCCCAACTTATACCTAATGTGAATCGAGCCATTTAACATGTGCTTGTAGGACAACGATTTTGAATTAAACATGTAAATTGTGATATTTTAATTCCCCTAGAACACCACAGTTAAGCGTCAAGTCCAAAATTGCAAGTGGGTTTTCTTTTATTTTACATCATTATTTCGTTAAAATTACTCGAAAACCCTCCTAAGAGTTGTTACTGATATACATTTCATAATTTTGGGCAAAGAATAGCCAAATAGTTGACCGAAATCGTATATTTTCACCAATATGTGACTGAAATCGTATATTAGCATTACCGTCCCTTCGTGGCTTTATTGCAAGCCAAAGTGCTGCTAAATGTGAAACGAGATTACTTGAAATATATATTTCAGAGTTGAAAGAGTTTCAACTCGACGAATATATTTCTTAAATATGTCTATCTGATTGGTTGATGGTCAAGAGGATTACGGCATCCTCAAAGTCTCTTGCTGTAATTCTCTAATCGATATCTATAATAGGACCGATCTTTTGAAATACATACAACCGTGTCAAATGAAATAGTCTCGGATCATAATTTGAGCACGATACAACGTTGATACTTCAGATTTCGGAATTTTATTTAAAATAGGCATAAATCACCTTGAACAGGTTGAATGCTGGCAGAAGTAGATAAAATAACTATGGGTCGAATTTACATTAATCAGTGTCCTGGGCCAGGTTAACATGTAGGACTCCTTCGCATTCTAAAACAATACTTCACCAAATGTCCTTGCTTTCATTTTCTCATTTAATTTATGTTTATTTTTATTACTTTCTTTATTCACTGCCTATGTGGTAAATCCGGTATTGCCAAATATTTCTCGTTAATCTATTTAAAAAAAAATTAAAATGCACCATCTATTAAATTCCTGTAATACAATGTATAGTCCTAGTGTATTTGATAACAAAGTTGTTTTTATTTTTGATTGGAATTTGGGGTTCCATAGATTTACAAGGGGCCAGTTTTTACACGATTTCATATATAAAATATGTTTGGGCATGGCGGAATTAGTATATGATTAAAAATAGACATACTCTTAGGCACCCTTTTTAATGTTTGTACATTATTAATATTAATGTACAAAATGCAAACGAATGTAGGGTACATGCAGGTAATATGGGACCATTAAGGACGTTTGCGGAATTTGCATAGAGATAGATAATGTGACACAAGACAAACTGTGTTTATGTGAATAAGTAACTATTAAACTGTCTTTTAATATAAAACTTTCAGTCATCCAATACAAATTATGAACATTATAAACAAATTATGACGTCATCTTAACTGTCCCATATTACCTGCACGTGCAGGTAATATGGGACAGCAATTCAGAACACATTTTCGATGTAATTTTAACCTTTTTTTTACAAAATGTATCAAAACTGTTTGCTGAAATAACATTTAGTATTATTTAACATTCTTAAGCCTAAACATATAATCCAAGACCCTGGTTTAAAGAATTAAACATCTTTAATATGCCAAGCTTTATCGATAAACGGGTGGGGTCCAGGGACCCGCCTTAGGTTGCCTGGTGGGGTGGGGTCCAGGTGGGGTCCAGGGGCAAAGCCCCGGCGGGGCTTAAGGGGGCGGAGCCCCCTGAAGCTCCTGGTTTTTGGCATATTAGAAGCTAAAAATCAGCGTTTCAGAGTACAAATTTCACAATGAAAGTAGTATAGATCTTCTTCACTCTTTCTTTCCCTTTTCTCTTCTCCCTTCCCCTTTCTCTTCTCCTTTCCCTTTTTTCTTCCCTTTTTTTTTTTTTTTTCTTTCCCCTTTCTCCTCTTCCCTCTTTTTTCTCTTCTCCTTCCCCTTTTTCTTCCCTCTTTTTCTCTCCTTCCCCCCTTTTCCCCTTCCCAATTTTTTGCTCTTCTTCCCAGTTTTTTGGTGTCCGGGGGGCCCACTGGTTACGCCACTGCTTGTACGGCACTAATAACGTTTTCTTTCAGTTCGTTATCAGCCATTTTGGAACTATCAAGGCGTATTTTGCACAACTGTGCAGGTTAATTTTCATTGGGGATTTTGAAATCATTGTTCATCGAACGATATTCAGGTGACCTCGAGCCTTTCATATAAATCAATAGTATCTCGCTATCAGTTGCGGGATATTTAATCCGATTCAACTCGTCGTGTCATCATATTTTATTCGTTGCCGTATATATTTTGACGTCACAAAAAGTATTCGACAACGAATATTCGCCTTCGAATATTCACTATGAACCGGCCCTAACACTCGGACAGATTCTTTATTCGTGTCATCTTTACCACTGCAGTCACTCATAAGTTATAAATATACCCATGATTGGAAATCAATCCATAAAAATTATTTTTATTCTGAGTAGAATATTGCTCCAACACCCCAACAATGTATGCTTGCATTTTACACCTCACCCGCTGCAATATATATGTCTTGCAATTTACACCTCACCCGCTGCAATATATATGTCTTGCATTTTACACCTCACCCCCAATATATATATGTCTTGCATTTTACACCTCACCCGCTGCAATATATATGTCTTGCATTTTACACCTCACCGCTGCAATATATATGTCTTGCATTTTACACCTCACCCGCTGCAATATATATATGTCTTGCATTTTACACCTCACCCGCTGCAATATATATGTCTTGCATTTTACACCTCACCCGCTGCAATATATATGTCTTGCATTTTACACCTCACCCGCTGCAATATATATGTCTTGCATTTTACACCTCACCCGCTGCAATATATGTCTTGCATTTTACACCTCACCCGCTGCAATATATATGTCTTGCATTTTACACCTCACCCGCTGCAATTTATATGTCTTGCATTTTACACCTCACCCGCTGCAATATTATATGTCTTGCATTTTACACCTCACCCGCTGCAATATATATGTCTTGCATTTTACACCTCACCCGCTGCAATATATATATGTCTTGCATTTTACACCTCACCCGCTGCAATATAATGTCTTGCATTTTACACCTCACCCGCTGCAATATATATGTCTTGCATTTTACACCTCACCCGCTGCAATATATATGTCTTGCATTTTACACCTCACCCGCTGCAATATATATGTCTTGCGTTTCATAATCTTTCTTTGTTCACTATGCTAATGTTGCAATTGTGTCAAAGAAGTAAATATTATCCAAACGGTTACATTTCCAGCTATATATTTTCAGCACTTCACGTCAAGCTCCCATTGGGCGCCCATTCCCTTTTTCAGGGAATTTAATTATGACTAGCGAACCTCTTTGTCCAATAATTATGACAACCGGTATTAATTATGACTAACGAACCTCTTTTTCTATTATAACTAGCGGGCCGAATGACTTATGACTTTTTATGACTAGCGATCTCTTGTTTTGTTTATGACTAGCTGTCTTTGATCTACATGTATAGCGAACCCTTTTGTCCATTATGAGTAGCGGTCCTTTTTGAGTTATGACTAGCAAACCTCTTTCCCTATTGTGACTAGTGGGCCT
Organism: Amphiura filiformis; assembly: GCF_039555335.1. NCBI lineage: Eukaryota > Metazoa > Echinodermata > Ophiuroidea > Amphilepidida > Amphiuridae > Amphiura > Amphiura filiformis. The sequence continues at coordinate 30,458,863 of NC_092645.1, read as the reverse complement.
TACATAGTGTCATCGCCCCGATATCTTCATGGCAGAAATCGCCATGGTAGATTGAATCCACCGCCACACATGGCCATATACATATCGACCTGTTTAATAGTTTTGAGTCGCATAATAGGCCGAAGGACATCTGACTAAGGCTACTGACAATAGCCCCGATTATTTCGGCGACTGACCTCGCTGTGTGTCAGTCAAGCATGGTATGCCATAGGTCATATTCTTTTAGACAACCTTCACGATTGGCATATACACTGCGCTATATAATTCGGCACATGTAAATCAGAATTATTGCGGAATTATTGTCAGTTTTTGACTCAAGACGCAAGCTACTGTCTCAAAGCGCAAGCTAACGACTATCATATCTGTTCAAAATATATATTCATGTGCAAGGAACCACATCTGGTTTCTTTATACGAAATTATTTACGGGAGATATTCATCATTTTCTACACCGGTATCCAAAGATTTTCTTCTCATATCAAACTCGTGCATAGCAAATTCACGTGTATCGATACCGGGGTATTTATTTTAGTATCTCTGCTGACAAAGTAATTATTAGCCAGGCGATATCGGTGTGCCTTATGGTTTATGAACCTTTTTCATGACCAGCGAACCCTTGCTTTGATTATGACTAGCAAACTCCAGGTATAGTAAACTACACCTAATCACTAGTATAGCGACCCTTTCTTAGCCTTTGACTAGCGAGCAGTACGCTAACAAATCAGTTGAAAAGAAGATACCCAGCAAACACAAAAATGTTCGGGTTATATAATAGTCAGGAAAACGTTTTTATAACGTTATTCTAAAATATTTTGGGCAAATATTTTTGGAAAATGCTTTGTGAACATTTAAATAACGCTGTGTTTAGAACGTTTGTATTAAATGTTCAAAAATGTTTTTGGAATGTTATTAAAATGTTTTTTTACCCTTTATATAACCCGACATTGAAACGTTTTCAGTAAAACAATTTGTGTTTGCTCGGTATACACGTACATCAGAGTGGGTTTCGTCCATCATACCAACAATACTTTTTGTTTGTGAGTATGTATGTAAATAACCATACAAGGGGCTGTGTAATAATTATAAGCCCAGGGAGATTGAAAATGTGTTTTTTGGGGGGGCGTTGGCAAGAACTCTAAAAAAAGCCGCATGGGAGGGTTGCGGGCGATTTTGACAAGCCCAAAGGGATGCAAGCAGGTTTTGGCACACACACATGATGAACCTTTTTAATGAAACGCTGTAAAAAAGCGTAGGAAAACAGTGTAAAAACGGGCAATGAGGCTCACCTTGCAAAAGAACATAATTTATAAACAAATGGGGAATGATTGCCCCGGTGAGCCGCGGCGCTACGAGAGGAAAATGGATATAATTAGTAAGAAAGAAAGAACAGTTTACCAACCCAAAGTGTTAAAAAAAATAAACACAAATCCAGACGCACGACCTTCCGATCCCTGTTGGTAATTGTTCTTTCCTGTAGGGGAACGTATAAATATGCAAATGTCCTGCTATTTTTGCTCACATTATACATCTAGACTATTTACGGTTTGCAAAATTGGATCCCCAAAATAAGGCATGTGCAAGGGGGGTGTCTTTTGGCAATCCGAAAGGGGAGAGAGAGAGATGCAAACACTATATTGAACGCAGTTTGGAATTTTTACGGGGGTGCATAAATATTACACAGCTCCTAACATTCACTTGAAACCGTAAGGTTCATTAACCGTAACCGTTAGGCCTAAAACGCGAACTTTGCTCTTCGTTGGTTATCTTGTCTGTGATTTCCCGTTGTTATCGCAATCGGTGTAATAAGATAATAACTTAATATTTGAGTGCTCCATTGCTTCACAAGCCTCACATTACAGCATCGAGCATTACTACGCGGTGGTAATGTTTCTTCCAGAATGTTAAAGGTAGGTTTAAGCAAAATATCAGATCAGCTTTAAGTGTCAATTGTATTGAACGACAAAGAACTTAAATTAAACTTGGGATTAAGTGTAAGTCATTGTCAACATGGCCGACACCGTATTTGTTGGATGTTGCCTTCCTTTTCAAAATAATTGAAACTGGGAAAACCCATGATCCTCGTTGTCCTGTAATCTGCCTCATTTTGCATAACACATGAATAACACATGACTCCCTATGTAATAAATCGTACTAAACTTACGTGTGATTTTAAATAGTGTTATATATTTTTTAAAGAGTTTGTCAAGCACGATCATTAACAACAATGGCATGCATCAATGACATAGGCAACTATCAACGCTGTCAGCAAGCCGTTCAGCTAGTATGTTCCAAAGCAGTACCATGTATCAAAAACACACTTCAGATATGGCACAACCGCATCAAGGAAACTTTACTTCCATGTACCACTCCACAAGTATGTTCAAAAGTAATAGGGAAGCCAAAATTACAGAAGTCATGCAACGCCTGCATTGATTGGGGCAAAGCTCTCGAGTGTGCCGTGTATCGACCAAGTTCAACGGGATCATTGCCGTGGTCAAATGTGGACTCAACACAACTCTATGCACATCCGATTGAAGCAGCTAAAATATTTGTTCTTCGTCTACAACAAGGTGTGGTAGATGTAGATGACTTCGACTCGACGAGCTTAATCATGATCATGATGAAGTTTTCCGAGTTCCACCAAGGAGATATGGCCAAATATGACACCATCAAAAAGGTAAACCAACTTTCACAGGATTCTTTTTCCTTTCGTAGACATGGATGAACTGGAGAGGACATAATAACAGTCTGCAGGCTGCTCTATGACCATAAAGGAGGGTGGGGAAGGGGGAGGAGGGGAGGCCCAATGATTTTTATTTCTTGTTAAATAAAAGCTACTGATTTTTTACTTGCTATGTAGGTAAAAATAATGATTTCTTTTTATATTTTGGTAACAACTGCGTTTTTGTATAATATTTAGCCGAAAATCAATTTCACCTATACTTTTGTACATAGCCAGAAGTTCCCAAATTTACATGGGCGCCCTCACATTGTGACAATATAGTGACATTATGTATGGATTGTTTGTACTTATTTTGGTATCACTGGATAAAGGAGAGCCATAGCTATCCATTGGTACCAATATAACGGTATGTGACGTTTATAATTTAAAATTAGAGGGGTGCAACCACGGAGGTATCATATTCGTAACTTTGTGCCGATTTGAAAATCCGCCAAGCTATTCATCGAGAGGTACCTTTTGTTCAAGACATAAGAGTTCCGCCATTAAATCGGTAACTAACCTGACAGCGTATTAACGCTTTACCGGGCTGGCTACTGTCAATAAGTGATCAAAAGAATGTCATGTGAAAGCGCCCACTTGACTGAGAGGTACCTATTGTCCTGAATAAACCCAAGGGTGTGACCCACACTATACCGTCGAAGTACAATTATTTACGACCCATCTTTATTTAGGCGCCTCATTTAAATCAATTCAATAGAGTTATTGATCGATTACCGTAACAACGTGCCATAGCTGCTATGTATATCTACCAAAAAACGTTTCAAAACGTAAAAAGCGGCCAAAGTTTAAAAAATCTTTCCTGTGTGGCTTTTCACCCTTTTTTAAACTTGGTCCCATTTAGTAAAGTAGTATTAACATGAAGAATGAGTCCTAATTTTTACATGCAACAATGTACTCTTATAGGTTTAAGACTGTTCGAAAGCGGTGCAATATGACGTAGGCTACCGTATGTCTTATCAAAAACATTTCAAGGTTTATGTTTTATTATATTGCGTGATCATAAAGAGTAGTAGAGTATTATATATACTTTAGCAAATTGACTGTGTGTCAACCTGCTACATATAGGCCCTACATCTGTACATAAGGCGCAGAATTGCACATGACGATGAAGAATTTAACAAAGTGAGTATTTGCTACAAAATACATTGTAACGTCTATACGGAAAAAAACAATTACGCACGAACATTAATTCATTTGCTCTACAAAATAAACATTGACAACTAAGAAAACCAACAAGTAGCCTATAGATGACTTCGTATGGGTCTTTAAAACTTTCATAAATGGGACCAAGTTTAAAAAGGGTGAAAAGCCACACAGGAAAGATTTTTAAACTTTGGCCGCTTTTTACGTTTTGAAACGTTTTTTGGTAGATATTAATTCTTTTTTTGAGGTAAAAAAATATTGCGCGCTAAGTGGTTCTTTGTAGCCATGCGAGGTGAACTAGTTGGATATCCATATTTCGCGGTTAGCGGTTCTTTGTAGCCCTGCGGGGCAAACTAGTTGGATATCCATATTTCGCGGTTAGCGGTTCTTTGTAGCCCTGCGGGGAAAACTAGTTGGATATCCATATTTCGCGGTTTGTGGTTCTAGTGGTTTTAACGACCCGTAACCACCCCAGTCAGCTGCATACCGCATCCAGCTATTTTAATTATCAAAATACTAGTTTTTTAATGCTATGGGGTAACAGAATTATTAAAAAAATTAATAGCTGAACCCAATAGTTCAGCCAAGGACTGGAAACGACATATTGATGACTTTATATAGAGTGTATTCAATAAACCCAAGGCGGAACGAGAGTTGCTAAGTAACCGCTATCCGAACCATAAACACACATGCATGATCAGACAACGAGTATTCAATTTCCTCATAGCATCCCACGTTGTACACACGTCAGTCGAATTTGGCGGTGTTGGTTTGTTAGCCCTCCAAGTTATAACATCGTTCACTTTGTGTTGAACATTGTATGTGGGCCTCGCTGTAATAACATAAAGATCAGTATGATCAGTGTGTTATCACAGAGCAGACCCTTGAGAGGGTCTGCTCATTTGGCTCATTTGCATGGCAGTCGGACTCGCCATTGTATTTGATCATTTGTGTATGGAGAGCAATGGCGACCCGTCATTGTATTTGTTCATGTGTGTATGGAGAGCCACTCTTGGAGCCCATGGGACTTAGGCTAGGTCCTCAGGTAGAGTCAGACGCTGTATGTACTAGAAACGCCCATTCTTGATTCTGCGTTCATTCAATGTTAGCATTAAATTTGTATTGCCCGGCGGCCCCGCGTAATGGAAAAACCTGAATTTGTTACATAAAAAGAAATGAAAATTAAAAAAAGCAAGGTTCCACCTGAGTACATATTAAATTGGTGTAGAAATTGTTTTCAAATATATATATGAATTTAGACAAACATACCGGATATAATGAACCTTTGACATGACGCCATGATGACATGATTTTATTAGTCGTTTTGTATATCATAATACCAGTATTTGTAATTTTATATTATATAGAACTAATATTTTGCATCATAAATGCGCAGTTCATATGCACAGACGATTACTAATCTTCAAGACTTCAAAATAACATGTTACTAAGCCTTGTCCTATTGTACTTGTTCATTTGTGTATGGAGAGCTCACTGACCTGTTAATAGAGGTCAATGGGATAGCTTCTTTATGGGGCACTTCTCCATCGGTTTCAGGGCGCAGTTCATTCTATTGAACTCAGCGGGATTCTATTGCAAGTGCTTTTATATTATTACAAAACGAATCGTGGTTATTGCCTTGACAAATCTAATACATAATTCATACCCGGGATTAATAAATCCAGGGGTGCGGACATTTCATTGGTCGCAAACCACCGGGATTCGATACAAGTTTGCGTTGTAAATGAATGCGTGAATAAGAGTGTCATCCCCTTGGCGCGATATTTGATTTCTGAAAATACTCAAGTTGCCGTTCAAAATGCCTAAAAATCATCAAGATATTGCAATACTGTCTAAAGTGATGTAAAATTGTGGCAAATTTGTATGATTTATCGCACATAATTTCTGCGTAGCGTGGAGAATCATTTACATAGGATTTTGGAGAAAAATGTGATAATTTTAGGGAAATATAGAATGGCGGAAGAAACAAATAAAACATTTTCCTGGAATGTGTAGACCATACTCTTTCTGTTCCTATTGATTTGGATACTGAAATAATTCTTAAAATGAAGCTGTTGGGTGATTTATGTTGGCGTTTCTAGAGTGTGTCATTATTGGCAAACATCTAGGGATATTGTTGAGAGGGCACTCGATTCACGAGATTTCTTTTGCAAGAACGCCAAAATAGCACGAATTTTGTTGGTTTGCGACTGAAGAGTGTCCGCACTATAGATTTCTGCCATGCAAATTAGCTAGTGTCAGTGGGTAAGAAAGTGGCATCTTTTGAATCGTTAAGACAAGCCACATAATCTTATGTAAAACTCTGCTGGGTGTTTCGATCATGTATTATGCGTGTTTGGTCAAGTGAGGGTAATTTGTAAAGCATCAACTTGTGAACAAGTCATAGAGGGTTTGATCATGCTGATGATGTCGCCATTTTGGACGACTTCTGAGTGTTTAAAGCCCAAAATGAATGAATAAAATCGTGTATGAGATATTTGCGGGGATATTTGGGTGCATTGGGCACTTATGGGTTGGGTATAATAGATTTCTATGTATACAATTAAGTCTGATATATTTTCGATGGAATATATATTTTCACTTGAAAAGTTAGTAGTTTTCCGAATTGCAATTTCTGAATATTATATAAAAGGTGAGAATAAGACTATAAATGTAAGAGTATGGGATAATTTTGATTGTTAATAAATGCGAAACGCCGGCGGTAGACATCAGCAATATCAGGGATTGCCGCGATTCTTGCAGTAGCTTTTATGAATAGAATACAATAGTGGATACAATAGGGGATACAATAGCGGAACAATAGAGCTCTCTTACGGGCAAATAAACCTCGTCGCGTTTTGCTAAATTTCACTTCTTCTTTTTCATGAACTAACCGTTATTTTTTTAAACTTGTGGCAAAACTTCGACCGAAGTTTTTAATAGGTATATCTGTGTCACTATCTATAATTAACTCCTTCGCAGTAGACCTATGTTGTTATCATGGTTATAGGCCTGTTCAATGAAGTCAAATGGGTTTCTTAAGGGCGTACTACACCCATATATTGGTTTGATTGGTCTAAAAAATATTTTTTCATTTATAGCTAGGCGATATATGCACGGATCATGTAAAAAAAAAAAAAAATATGAAAAAACTTCGTGAAAGTGTCATTTTTCACCTATTTGTCTTAAAATTGACTGGTTGTTAAGGATGCTTATTTTTTAGCGAATCACCGTAGTCTTCTTCACAACAGGACTGACACACACCGTTTTGTCAATACACGCTTAACGATTTGCGTAGGTCAAACATGGCCAAAAATTTCTTTAAAATTTAATAATCATATACAATGTCATTATACTTGCAAATGAACAAAGTTCATATCAATAAAATCAAAGATCGAATGCCTTTTAGTGTCCAAAAAGGCAAAATTACCGTCACAATTACCCGAATTCTGCACCCTGGCGAATCCTCCTGACCATGCTGGCGTACACAAAATTCGTAATAAAAAATGCGATCAAAAACACAAAACTACAACTTTGGATAAACTATCTTGGCAACATACATTATTGCCAAACAATATAGAATAGAAAATTCGACGTCAACTTGTCAAAATATTGAAAAAACGTGCTCTAAAAATATTTAAAAAGTACGCAAAACAATTTCTATGTCATCCTCTGTAGGGATGGGCGATACCAGCTTATTGTATCAGTTGTCGATCTAGAGCAGCCAGAGGGGGGGGGCGGCAATTTTTAGAAAAAATAAAATAACATTGAAAAAAATGGCCATCGCATCGCGCTTGCGCGACACGGGGGATGTCTGAGGGGGTTGTGGCCCCTTCAGAAGTAAGAAACTTGTGCAAAATGAAAACTTTATTGAAGTGATTGTGGACCATTTTGGCACTGAGCAGTGATTAGTGAATAAAATTTTAGTTTGCAAAGCCGCACATTTGTTAAATGACGGTCCATGAAACCTTCCGTGGACAAGTTTTCCCTGTAAGCCTATAGATTGTGTTAACATAGGGCTTAAATTTGGTAATGTCGGAAGAAGAGCGAAAATGATTATCCACTACACAAGGGGGTGTCTGAGGGGGATGTTCCCGCCTGAGAAGTTTAAAAATTTGGCAAAATGAAGGTCCAATTGAAGCTATTTGGTGCATCGTTTTTACACTATTTGAAGCAATTGCGGTATAAGGGCAAGAACTCAATTTGCAAAACTTGAGATTCGCAATTACTAAAGCATGCATAAATCGATGAAGTCGATATGGAGTCCGCCTTAAAAGGGCATTTCGTGATCCACAGCCTCATCCCCACACTTTTCTCAAAAAAAGTTGACATTTTGATATCACTGGAAACCTCTGGGTACATGTACAAAATATTTTTTGCAGATTAATTCGTTTAGCAAAGATATCGTGAAATTTGAATTTCGTTCTGGTGCACCAGAACGAAATTACAACGCATTGTCTATATGAACAGTATAATACACATAATCATGCATAACTCGCGAACGCAAAATCGGAATCAACTGAAATTTTGGGAATAGGTTTTTTCGTGGATATCTAATGAAAAATGACATAAATAGAGGATGCTAGGATCACGAAATACTCCTTTAATACTGACTTTGGGTGCATCGGCGGACCCGCGGTAATTTTCACATGCTCTTAGGACGAGAACCTGCCTTCAAGAAACGCAGGCCTATATATTATAGGACCACTTCCGATCATGGAAGAGAAAGAGAGATCTCTTTCTTCCATGTTCCGATCGAGCCGACTGTGCGGTTACTTATAGGCATGGGCCTACTCAATTACGTGCAATTTAACCCTCCTCCTTTCCTCCCTTTTCTCTTCTTTTTCTCCGTTCTTCCCCTTTCTCTTCTCTTCTCTTTTTTGGGAGGGGGCGGGCCCGCCAGCCATCCGCGCCTAAGATGAGTCAATGTGTTTGTTGGGGGAGGGGATGGGGGTACGTGTGGCTGTACTATAATAGGCCTACCACATTAACGAACTTAACTTACTCTTCGCGGGATTACGAATCGTAACACAAACACATGTGATAATAAAACCAGTATAGCAAACACCACTTTTAATCAACAAGATCATGATGCAACAACTTTACAACTATTAGAACGAACTGAGCGTATTTATTTGCCTTCAAAAAGGTGCGTGATCCAGTTACCAAAGAGTTATGTAACCACTCCACTTTTAATCCAACTGATCTCTAATTGTTCCTTTGGTAAAAATAAATAAATAAATAAATAAAAAGCCCACAAAAAACCCTTCAAGAATTGTCAAATGTAGGCCTATATTCGTAGTTAAAAAAAGACCTGTAAAACAAACATGGCAGAGAAAAATATCTAAATAGTGAAATTATTATGTGGATGGCGCTGTTCATTTTTTTCGTTTTTGTACGTTTTCAAAAGCCCTCGATAGAAGGCACATGTGCTAATTATCGAGTGAATACGGTACTAGCTATCGAGTTTTTACGGTATATAATCATACAACAACATTTATTCATAGTTAGACTACCTTTGGAAAAGAGTGCTCAAACACAAGAAGGGAGAGCGTATATTTATACATTTATATATCTCTGCAGGTTTCTGATATTCGTAATCATCTGTCCCACATGAAGACCAACGAAAATCTGGAACTTGAAGACACCAAAACCGATATGTTTTTCGAAGATCTCTGTGATTTTGTCACATGCCTCAGCCAGATGCATGCACAGCACCTTCCTCAGACTACAGCTCAGGAAGTCCTCAACACACTAGGCGAGGTAGGTACTGACAGAAGTAAACAAAAACACATCCTCTATATATTGAAACATTCACCTTTTTCGCCATCCAGCATACAACCTGTTATGTGGGAACTGGATGGAATTTTCACAGGATTTTCAGGAAGAATAAAGAAGAAACAATTAGATAAACAATTAAAAACAAAGAAGTGAGCAAACAAACATAGTAAAAGAAGGAAAGCCGCTAAAATGGCCTGGGTGGGAATGCCTTTCAGCATACAATGCAAAATAAAGCAACACTTGTCCTGTGAATATTTTCCTTTATAGCCCCTAAATACCGTGTTGTGGGCCTAATTAGGGTAAAAATGCACAATATTACGACCTTCGCGTGCACTGACCTATAAAATACCAACATTTATCTTCATTTCGGGCTGAATTTGATATTTTTCCCGCACCACAAAATATGCCCCCCCCCAATTTCATTGCTTCCGCCACCACTGTATTGTACTTATTTATTTTTAAAAAAATGCAGCAGATTTCTTAGACACAAGTTATTGCTTTCTGAACATTTTAACACCCTATTAAATAACTATGCTATTTGTCCTACCCTGTAGTTAAGATGACAAAGCTTTATAAACATTCATTTCCTGTTATGCAGATTCGCATGGATGCCTTCGACATTGACCTTTGCAGGCAGGAACTTATCAGAAAGTATGAAGACGAGAGAGGCAAAGTGACCCTGTTTCCTTTTGATGTAGACAGTGCGGTAGATATAGATGATGTATTTGTGGATTTGGCTTTGCTACAGGAAAGCGCAAAGCCCGCAGAAGTAGAAGAAGTTCTCCTTCAAGCGTATGACGAGTTGTTTAGTTTGAAGAAAAACAAAGGCAAAGATAAGCGTGTATTAAGGGTACTGCTAAAAGGTGAAGCAGGAAGTGGCAAGACAACTTTGGTGGGGAAAATCGCATTTGATTGGGCTCAGGGTATTAAGGCTAATAGAAACCCTAGTTTAGGAAAGTTTGACCTATTATTCTCTCTTAAAATGAGGGATTTTGATCAAGATATGAGTCTCGTGGATGCTATTTTTGATCAGTTGCTTCCATCAGATTCTAAAGTATCTAGAAGGGGTCTGGAGAGACACATTGTGGAAAATGCTGAAAAGGTGGCTGTCATCTTAGATGGAGCAGATGAATTTAGTGGCAGGATAGAGAAGTCACCTCAAGGCAATTTGGTAATGGATGTAGTTTGTAACAAAATGTTGTGTAATAGCTGTGTGGTCGTAACATCAAGGCCACATAAGGTCCGCACTGTTAGTGTTTTCAGTCAGTATTCCCATGTTCGTGTGATCGGATTCGGTGAAAGTAGTATACTTGAATTTATTGGAAAGTTCTTTCAGGTCAAAACATTCAAGTCCGGAAAGGAGGTACATGAACACGAGTCTGTGAAGAGTGAATTTAAAGATAAGGAGGAAGCCTTAGCACATGATATTAAGGAAATGGAAGCCCCGCTTGAAGTTGAAGCACCCATCCGCGAGAATGAAGAGAGCAATTTTGAATGTTCAATCTCAGAGACAAACACGTCGGAAAGAAAGAAATCAGTTGATGCATTCATCACAACAATATTTCGCTCTTGTGATTTGCATCCGATGTCGTTTGTTCCTGTGATTTTAACAATGCTGTGTCTACTATGGGGAGAAGCTCAAACACTACCTACACGTTTCACAACCCTCTTCCAAGAAATGTTTCATTACTTCATTCAAAGATGGTATGAAAAATCGGATGATTGCACGGATAGTGAAGAATTCGAAAAAGGTATTTTGTGGCATCTGGGGGAAGTGGCCCTGAAATGTATGTTTGAAGGCCGGTTGTATTTCACAGCAGGTGAATTGAACAACGCTGTAATTCTGGATCAGTCTCGGTCTATTGGTTTTATAAAGGAGGAAACCAAAAGATCCAAATTGCGACTTGTCAAGCAATACTCTTTCTTTCACTTGTCATTTCAGGAGTTTTGTTCAGCGGTATATTGGACATCCCTAGCAGATTTGTCCGACGTGAAATTCATGGATTATCTAAGCCGTGTCAATTCTGATAATGTTGAATCTTTTGAATATGTTTTGCTCTTCTGCTGTGGTTTGAGCACTGTGGCAGCTAGTCACATTTTATCACACTTGGTAGACATTCGTTCCAGTGATGTTACAGATGGAAAGCACTGTGAATTCGATTTGTCCAACAAGAACTCTTGGAAGCTTGGGTTACGATTTCTATACGAGAGCCAATGTCCGAGTCTCGTTGAAGTGCTTACTAAATGGTTTCAGTGCAAAGAAATCAAAATTACCATAATTCTCAACGGTCATAACATACCATTGGAAAGGCAAGTTTCATTTCACTACTTCATTGATTGTTTTGAGGAACATATTTTATCTGCAGGTAAAAAGGGACTTTACTCTGAGGTAAGCACTACGATGAAGCATTTACAAGCTAAGAAGGATATGTTCAAGGACTTTTTTCTTCGGAGTGGCCCTGTTATGATAAAAACCCGTACCCATGAAGTCAAAATGATCATTGACGTTCTTTTGAAATACGCAAAGCATTCTGCTAATTTGAAGATTAAATCAGAGGACTATCTAGATAAGACTGCATTTATGACTGCAAGTGTTATCAGAGGATTGAAATCATCTTTTGGAACGCTTCATTTGATTTTTGCCAGCCATAATGCCGATTTTTGTATGATATGGTGGCAGGAAGAAGATAGACAGTGGTATCTCAAAGTTGCTCGGAAAAGTCTTTACAGTCTTGGAGAATACATCAGTCGCTTGAATTTCGGCAATCGTCTTCATATTGCCAACATTTGTCAGTCACCATTTGACATTTCACCCTTGCTGATGGGTCTGGTGCAAGTTAATGAAATTAAGACTATACCTAGCCCTGTACCTGGAAAAGTGAAAAGAATATTTCATACTGCGCAACCGTCCTTGATAAGGGAACTAGAAACTAACTGCGTTTTCACAGCCGACTCATTCTACTTTTTTGCCCGTAACTCAAGTAATTTAGAGCGTTTGAAATTGTTACCACCTCCACCACCAATCTCATCGGTCTACCAATCCGAAGATCCACAGTTTTTATCTTTATTTGGTTACATATGTTTCTTTTCATCAGTGAAAGAGTTCATGTCACTCCTTGTTCCAAAATTAAATTCACTAACCACTCTGCATCTGTATTTTGGTGGACAATCACTGGAAGGCACCGAGCTTCAGATTGTTCAGTTTTTATCATCTCTTCAAGATTTGGCTCTCCAGAATGCTGCCAAAGACTTACCTTACTGGAAGTCTGTTTTTAAGAAATTAGGGAGGACACAAATGTTGCTGCGCAAACTCTGTCTGATGGGTAACAATCTTGGTGGAAGAAAAGTAGAAAGTACCATTGCAGATTTTGTGCACATTCTACCAAACATGACACACCTACAAGAAATCAACTTGTCATCAACAAACCTTGGTCCACGTGACATTGAACTTTTGTCAACAGGTTTAGCTTCGTGTTCAAACCTGAATAGCTTGAATCTGTCCAACAACTCCATCAGGTTGAAAGAAATGCACATACTTTCCCAATCCTTTCACGAGCTGTCTCAGCTTAATGTATTGGACATATCAGACAATCCCCTTCGTGATTTAGGTTTGTTGGCTCTTTGCAACTGCTTCAGTAAGCAGGGTTTTCAACTGCAGCATTTGCTTTTGAATAACTGTGGTCTTAGTTCAACTGGTTTATTAGTGTTGTCACTCTCCTTTCAGTTCTTGTCCGGTTTGAGTCGCATGGAAATTGCACAGAACAAAGATGTGGGTCCCGATGGTGTTAAATGGATGTTTGAAAATATTGGTTGTCTTAAGAATCTGGTGGATTTACATCTTGATGGTATCCAGTTTGATGCGAGCAAATGTGACGAACGTCTGAGGAGTGTGATTCGAAAACAGCAATATACAAATTGGAACAGCTGAGTGGTTCAGATATAGGGATCATTGTTGAAGAGTTCACACTTTAAATGCTACCATATTTCCGTACTGTCTGCCATTAACTCGCGAGTATAATATTTTCCCATCTCGCTGTAGATGTAGTATCGGAGGATATACTTAAGAGTTCAACAAGAAGGAGAAGAAAAAGAGTAAGTAGAAGAAGCGTGGGAGCAGCGTGGCACACTGGTTAAGGTCTTTGCCTTTGATGCGAGAGGTCCCGGGTTCAATTCCCCGCAGGACCAAACAAAAAACAATGGCGGGGCAGATGATCCATGACAAAGATCTCGTTTACAGGCGGTTCCGATCAGGGTAACGCCCGATTGTCGGCTACACTTGCCTGTCCTGTAAAAATACCCCGACCAGCTATCTACGGCGACCCCCTTCTTTCACTAGGTCACTTGTGCCTGTCCGAAGTTTCGTCAGCGTTATCTCCAAGATTTCAGCTGTTAATGCCTAGATATGCCCGACATAAAAAAGAAGAAGAAAAAAAAAAGAACAGTAACAGCTGCGATGACAACAAAAACAACGATGACGACGGTGACAATATTGCGCAGAATCTATATGCTTTTTATATAATTGTTTGAGCTTGGTATAACTTCAACAGACCCAATACTTATGCTAAGACTAAGTGTTGACACGCTGGTCGAGAGTGGACAATGTTGATATCCAAATTATTTCTGAAGTCAAACATTTCTATCTGGGGTTCCAGACTCTGTCATCGTTACATATTAATTGCAAACATTTAGACTATTAACTGTTTCTATTTGATATAAATATTAATGAAATAGTGCAATACCCTAACCTAACGACAACCTTTCGCCACCTTGGTCGCCGTGTAATCCCCACGTTGTTACTTGTCGTCGTCTTCATTCCATAGTAGCGTATCGGTGCTATGGGATGTTTTTCATTTTGCCGATATTTCTCAGTTTGTTTACTATTATAACGTGTATAAACATTGGCGCATGGAAACTTTGGAAAACACAAACTTTACTTTGTAACAATAAGCTAAGATACCCCAGAGTTTATTAAAGTATAATGAAGGACTCGTAGCCTTTTTAGTGGTGTTAAGCAAGTGTCAATTACGAAGATGTCAAATATCTATGTACACATGATACGTCAAATATTAACAGTTTGTAGATAGTTTATGACTATAGTCACCCAACACTTAAGAGTATGTATATTTACTGTATTTTGTTTTGTTTTATATTATTTGATTTTTAAAACTATTGTGAACAAACATTGATTCAATGAAAATTGCATTAAAATGTTCAGTACTTGTGGATGATTTGTCAACTGTTCTATCAATCTATTTAGTAGAACATACAAATTATCATGTGACAATATCATGCATATTTTGTATGGAATATGCTAAATTGTAAACGTGATATGCCGTACTCCAGAGGCCAGAATAACCAGTCTGTCATGTTTACTACTGCGTGACACTACATATGTATATTGATGACTCTGTTGCTGCATGACCTCACGTTGCATGTCTGTAGTATTTGAGTTGCAATATCCATTACTCAAAAATTTGCTATTGTCTTAGATAATTGGAGCTAAAGGATGTTGGTATAATGGTGAAATTTGCTCACTTCAAACCAGCTACCTCGGATTATATTTATAAATACGTATTTATAAATACGTACGTGGCCCATGAACAATACATGCCAAGACTAGCAAGCGTGACCAAACCCTCATTGAAAAGGATAGGAACTCTTTAGATAAATATATCATCAAATATAAGTAGAGCAAAATTATTACACATGGGGGAGGGGATTTCGAATTTGTAATATGTTATAAAAAAAAGAACATTTTGAAAGTATTTGCCGACGGAAAAAAATCAACGGAAACGTACAATATAATCACAAAGTTGAACACAATAGACAATTTTATTGCACAGTCTCGTCTTGTTTACCGCCGTTGTATTCAAATGTACAGGAAGACCTCCCGCTATGTAAAAAGTCACTTCGAGACTCACGTGCGTGTTTATAAATGCGTATTTATAAATGTAGTCCAAGCATACTGCTAACGTCTTACCTTTAAAGATAAGTTTGAAACGGTAAAATTTGCAAATAAATGACACTATAAAATGGATAATAACAGTGGCGTACATAGCATGTGTCGTCATATTATTAGGTGGTGTGTGCATGGGGGGGGGGGAGAGGGCACAGGCCGTTTTCGGCAATTTTCTCATGTGATTCTTTAAATGTTGTAATCGATTGCGAGGGGCCACGTGCCCCCGTGCCCATATGACGCCACTGGATACGAAATGTACAATTTCACGTTGAGTGTATTATTTGCCATGAAGAATAATCATTCAAATTGTGCTATTATAATACATGTAAAATGAATTTGTGTAAAAACTCAAACTCTATATATAGTCATAATTGCAAGCAATAGTAACGAAGACACAAAATTAGTAAAATGCTCAGTGAAATTTGCCATTCATTCCTGTTTCAGTCTTGGGGATTGTTCACAGTGTATGTTTGTGTGTCTTTTGAGTCTGAATTGAGTCCAAACTGGTATTAACAGTGTCAACTATCTCTGGTAGCAGTCCAGTTTTGCCCCCCCCCACACACACACACTGGTACCAAACACTCCATCTCAGGGGGTCAGGCTCACACGCTAATCAATGTGCAAGATAAATACAAAGTTACTAAATGAATGTATACAGAGTTCAATGTGTCTGGAATCGGACTTTACTCTGTCTATCGTATCGAAAGTCGGAGCTCGTAAACCCGGAAGTTTCTGACCGTGTATTTTGATAAAGTGATCCCATCATTTCAATGCGTTGTTAATTCTCATTCGACTTTGTTGATGTAGTAATGTCGAATTAGCGAGTGTTTTCCAAAACAAAATGAAGCATTTATTGATTTTGGTTTTACTTCAAATAAACAGTTCCATGTTGAGAGGTAAGTTTATAATGATGTAAGATTAGTATGCTTGCGCATGTGCAATAAAAAAATGACTATTGCACTCGCGTGGAGTGCAATAGCTTTTTTCTAAAAGTGGCAAAATAATCAATAGTAATTGAACAATCAAATGACAAGAATCTTCGTATGAGTTAATAAATAGACATCTATTTACGCGATTTACTTCTCAATTCATTCTTTTCGGACTTCAAATCGACCTCAAAGCGCCGGAGGTTTTTATTAAGCATGGTAAGAGCAACTCAGACTAATATTATTTTGATATGTATTTAAGATGCTACACCTACTTGTTTTACTGAATTATGTAACAAGGCAAAAAGATTTCATAAACGATAAGATGTGCATGTTTGTTTACACACCATGTTTTAGAAAAGAAAGGTATTAACCATTAAATCTAGAACCAAATATTCAACACTATGTATCTGGATCTGGTGGTTATTGGTGGGTTGAATAGTAAGCAATAAGCTTCGACTATATTTATAAATACGTATTTATAAATACTCACGTGACAACCTCCGCACTGTCGCCACAGATTGTGGACAGAAAGTCCAATTGACAATAAAGACAGTAAACAACACCAGACTGTGCAGCAAAATGGTCTATTCTGTTAAACCTTTTGATATTATTGTAAACGTTTCCGTCGATAAATGTTCTTTCCATCGGCAAATACTTTCAATTTGTTGTTTTTGATAACATAATTACAAATTCGGAATCCCCCATGTGTAATAATTTTGCTTTTCAATTAATTCTCAAATATGGTGATATTTATCTAAAGAGTTCCTATCCTTTTTTGTATAGTGTTCAATGTGTGATGTGCCCTGAGTAATTTTATTTAATCATTTAACCTTGTTTACAAGCCGAAAGTATTTCATGAGATGGGAAACCCCCTTGTACTTGCAAGATAATGGTGTGGAAAGTCATTTTGGAATTCCCCCAAATTATTGTAAACAAAGTCAGATCTATGTTTGGAACTTGGAAATCCCCAGTTCAGTGTATTGCACCATAGAGAAAAACCCCCAGGAAGTGATGTAATGAGAAAGGTTAATGTGTATAATTAATCTTGGGAAATCCCAAGCTTGCATCATCTGTGAAGATGTGAATGAAGTGATGGTTTATTAATAGATTATGGGTTTTGCATGAGTACTGGTATAAAAAGTTGGAGGCTTGAGTTTGGACTTTACAGAATGTCATGGGAGATTGTGAAACTCCACATGTGTGTGATGGTCTTCGTGCTTCAAAAAAGAAGTAAATTGTAACCAGTTTACATAGCCAATAATTGAGCTAATTTTAATACAGCAACGAAGGAGATTGCGAGCACACAAATGTGCTCTTCCTCATCAAAGGATTAAAGTTCTTCTGTCACAATGCTGGAGTTTGCTGAGTATATACAGACCACACATCTGTCAAATACAGCGGAGCTGTGTTAAAGAAACCTGTTCCCTGGAAAAAGAGTGATTGGTTAAAGAAACACCATGTTTGGAGAAAGCAGCGCAAGGAGATAAATATTTGGAGAAAGCAGCGCAAGGAGATATATTTTGGAGAAAGCAGCGCAAGAAGATAAGTGATTGGAGAAAGCAGCATCATTTTCGTGTGAGGATTTCATACCCAAGAATATTTATAAACGCAAGTTTTCTCAGGACAAGTGAATAAGGATATATTACATCAGTCGTCCAGAACATTGCAAGAACTCTGGGATCACCAACAAGAAAACCACTGGTTAAGTACTGATAGAATAAAACTGTGATTTTGTGATTTTATTATATGCAATTATTGTTATATGTACCAATCATACTTTGTTTTCAATATTAAAGACTTAGATTTTGTTAGCTTAATCAGACAGTGTATTTGTGTTGTGCATTCGTGTGAGTTCGGGTAAAAGGTGATTTTGGCCTTGAGTCAAGTACGACTCGTAACAAATGGCATGAGGATTTAACCACCCTTGTTAGTCTTGGTATGTCGTGCCAATGGGTCACGTGCGTAATTATAAATACGTTTCTATAAACATAGTCGAAAGTAGTTGGTAAGCTTGAGCTATACTTCTGGAAGGTTTCAGCCAGACGTGACATGCTCAAAATCTGTTTCTTTTGATAACGTACTTTTAGCGGAAAGACTTCATTGTTAACATTTTTGAAAACTTGCTGCAAAACATTCTGGCATTCTGGTTCTTTTGATAACGTTACTTTCAGCGGTAGGGCTGTATTTGTTTCAATCTTATTTCGATTAACAAATTTTGTTGAGACTACCACGAATTTCATAACAGCGCAGTGACATAGCCAAAGGACAGATGCTCCCCCTATGGAACATCTTGCTCCTTTGTGGAATGCCGGCCGCTTAAAGTTGTTTATAATTTTATTCCTTTTTCACCATGTTCACTTTTTTGTCAAATTTTGCCCCTCACCCGTGACCTCCCCCCTCCCCTATAATGACAACGCTACTGTGACAGGGTAGATGTCTCATTTATAATTAAAGACACAGATAAAAGAATTTATCGCGTCTGATGTCACTGTCAATTACGATCCTTGATTGGTTTACACAGGTTAATCAGCGCGTAAAGGAAGACCGATCTATCTGGTGCTGATCGGAGAAAAGGAATAGCAGCAAATGGCGAAAAATTACGTACTTTTACAAGGCAAAAAGCAGCTTTTCTAGGCATTGTGGACATGGTGCCTTCACCAAAGAAAGTTTCCTACTATAAAGACCTAACTTTTGAGATGGTTTGCATGTCGAAAGGTACAAAATTAACAAAAAGGCGCCCGGTTATAAATCCGCGTTCAGCAAGTCATCATCACGACACTTGTAAACAAACCGTGTTCGAGTTTGATTGACAGGTGACGTCAGACGCGATAAATTCTCTTTATCTTTGTCTTTCATTATAGGACAGAACATCACGATAAGCTAATTAGATTCAGGGGTTAGGGGTTAGGGTAATGGTCAGGGGTTTGGCTAGGGTTACGGTTCGTTTCTGTCTTAAATGATACATTTACATGTAGCAGACATGCTTGGAAGCATGCACAACATCTCGTGCATAATTCAAAACAAAGGCGGTTTGTAAAAACCTAGCGACTAAATGTGTATTGTTTCCATTCTTAAAGGTGCGAATATAACAGATGGTCGGTTATTAGGATCACCATATGAAATTCCAAATGCTGGCAGAGTTCAAGTATATTACGAAGACCAATGGAGGGATGTTTGCTATGATGGAGACGATGAATCGGATATAAGGTGGAATACCAAATCAGCTATGGTGGCCTGCCGACAATTAGGGTATCCAGGAATGGCAATGGAAAGGAAAGGAGGTTATGGCACTGGAAATAGTAGCAAGGCCATGGATTCTTTCCAATGTACAGGACGTGAGTTGATATTGTTGAGTTTTGAATTGTATAAATAAATAAATAAATAAATAAATAAATAAATAAATAAATAAATAAATAAATAAATAAATAAGTAAATAAATAATAAGTACATAAATAAAGAAATACAGAAAGGAAGAAAGACACAAGGAAAGACAGACAGAAAGGAAGACAGAAAGAATGAAAGAAAGAAAGAAAGAAAGAAAGAAAGAAAGAAATAAGTAAATACTAAGTACATAAATAAAGAAATACAGAAATAAAGAAATACACAAGGAAAGACAGACAGAAAGAAAGAAAGAAAGAAAGAAAGAAAGAAAGAAAGAAAGAAAGAAAGAAAGAAAGAAAGAAAGAAAGAAAGAAAGAAAGAAAGAAAGAAAGAAAGAAAGAAAGAAAGAAAGAAAGAAAAAAGAAAAGAAAAGAAAAGAAACTGTATTATATGCTCTGCTCTTCTCTTCTCTTCTCTGCCCAGCAAATAAACTTTTTTTAAACGTTTTAAAGGAAACCCCCTTGGCCTCAAGGAAGAGCAGATGATTTATTGTGTTTTTAACTGATTGACAGACTGTGTCAGGTTTTAAAGAAAACAAACGTTAAATGTCTTGTTACAGGTAAATAAAGGGTATAAAACGTTTCAATAAACATTTACAAACATTTTAGAAAACTTGATGAAAAGGATTCTCAGATGTTATTTAAATGTTAAAAAATTGCAAAACGTTTTATAAACGTAATTATGACCTTTATATAACCCAACATTTAAATGCTATTTAAACGTTATGACCGAAATACACAACGTTTTAAAAGCATTGTAATTTGTGTTTGCTGGGATGCCATTCACTCCACTCAAATCTCATCCACTCCTCGCTGCACATTTCCTCACTTCACGCCACTCCCCCTACTGCTCTACTCCGGCAATCACAACATAATGCCTGTAAGAAAAACAATCATCAAGTACGAGTCACGTGGTTTTATTTGAAACAAATTCATATTGACCATAACAACGAATTAATACAGCCGTCTCTCAACACGCGATATTCACAATTCCCGGGCACCGAAATTGCCTGGTGCAATGACGTCCTGGTTGCTTGTGCTCAATTGTTTTCAGCCTTCTTTGTATACTAGGACGTCCATTGTCATTACACTGGTCAATTTCGGCGCCCGGGAATTTTGAATATCACGTGTTGAGAGACGGCTGTATTAATTAGTTTTTATGATCAATATGAGTTTGTTTCAAATACAACCACGCGATTCGTTGTGATTACCGGAGACATCCTTTAAGTGCTAAAATGGTATTATTACTGTATTATTTACAAGTCGAAGCAAGCCTTGCGGAATGCACCTCTGCATATGGACCAGACGAGGAAAATAACTGCGTTGATAATAATGATGCAGCAGTGATTTGTACCGGTAAGTTTATAATTATTTACAATAAACTGAAGAATACGAATCATTTTAATATTTAAAAAAAGCAACATTACTTGACCCCGACGATATGTTCCGTCAAACAATATACTTGAATTAATTTTTTAAGCCAGGATTTCGTGATCACGAGTTCATGACTTCTTGAGTTGTAAACCCGAATAGCATGACACTTAATAGTCTATAGTTTTCATTATTTTGTAGTCCTTCCAGAAGGATCACGCACCAGTTAGCATGCCAAATCGCGGCGTGGATATATAGTCCGTCAGCCGGCTTGGATATAGTCCGTCGGTCGGCGTGGATAGTGTCCGTCTAGAAGGACTATTATTTTAGAGTATTTGTGTTCTTCATGATGTTTCAATCTAATCAGGATGTTATCATCGATTTACGTTGCATGCCACCCGATACACACGTACACGTAACACATTGTGTCCATACGGCATGATACGGGTCGTATGGGTTTATGCAATAGCGTCTATTGTGGCGAGTCAGAGGGCAGCATGGCCTAGTAGTGTTTGCACTCAAATATTGAGAGAAATAAAGCTGAAACACATGAGGAATAGTTGTGGTTCTATAAAGGCTTAATAAATTATACTATGAAGTGGTGCCATTTCCGCCGCCATGATGTGCATGGTTTTTCTCGGGAGGGGTAAAACGCCCAACACTTTCGTTTTGATATATTAATAGCCTTAACCCAAGAACCGCACGATCTATATAAATATAATTGTGATTATTGGATTTCCTGACTCTTTTTCCATAAGATCAATGTGTTAGTATCAAGATGTACACTGAATGCAGTCTTTTAGTTAAAGAATAATAATGGTAAAATAGGACAGATGCCCGGGACAGATGTGACTCGCCTTTAACAAAAGCTTTCAGCATCCTTATCTATTATGACAAACTTATAACCAGTTGTACAGGTGAGTAACATATGGTTCATTCCTCTAGTTCCTGGATACATTGGCTGCTACCGAGACCTGCCGGATCCGGAGTGTTATATACTAGAGGACAGAGAGACGTTTGACAGTGACATGACAATAGAGCTATGTTTGAAGTTCTGCTCTAACCCATTAACGCCAATGAGATATGCTGGACTTAAATTTGGCGAAGTCTGTTGCTGTGGCGTAGAAGGGACAGACTATGACAGATTTGGAATAACGTGGGATGAAGATTGCTTTCGTCCATGTAGAGGAAATCCTGACGAAAGCTGCGGTGGATTTGACGCAGTATCTATTTACGATTGTAAGATACTTACTATTTTGTATTGTATGGATAGAGGCTCCTTCCATTTGTGCGTTTGCAGGGGTGAGGGGTGGGTGTGCATGTAAGGACCACTTCCTTGCAAAGCCTATGTACGATACCGATCCTCCATCGAACCTACTGCCGACTAAGCACTTTCCCCGCAATGGGTAAAATTTTCTTACTTGGGGGTCTGGGTTGGCTTTTTTTCTTAACACCAGTATTGTGAGGTGTTATTTGCTTCATGGTCTTCAACATACAACTGTAACTGATCTTGAGCGTGCTTCTGTTAAAACCTTGCAAAGTTTATGCTCACGTGGAAAATGCTTGTCGATAAGCTTGAGAAATTGGCCCCGATGTTGGTTTTACTCTCTTACTGTCTGTACGAGGGGTTAAACCAAAGAACTTTTCTGGAACTGTTCTCTTTCTTCGAGCTTTTGGTTGTCTTGATTTCATTTCTCGTGTTGTAACTAATTGATTTATACCCACATGATTTAAGGGCCCTGTCATAAATTGGTGAGGCCTTCATGAGAATAATTATTGATTGGGTATAGATATTCTTTTCCCTATCGCTGGTGGTATGTTATTTATTATTGATGGCGGCTGGTTTGAGAGATAATTGATATACATTCAGTCGTCTTAGGGCATTTAAATAAAGGCACTTAATTTAATGACCAGATGGGCGCTGATATTACAGCTTCTAGACAGGCTGTCTGGAAAAGTGACCTTTGGTACAACGGGTGGTCTTTCTGTGTATTTCAATTGGAAACGCGGAATGCATGTCCAAATTTTCTAGCAAATTTGTCATTTTTTCCAGTGCAACTTTGTAGTATTATTGTTAGAGTTTCCGTCGAAAAAATTTTTCCGTCGGTAAAAACTTTAGTTCTTGAAAACATACTAAAAAAGTAGAATCCCCCAATGTGTAATTCAGTTGCCTTATACATTTTCAGCAATTTTGATGATATTTGTCTGAAAATTCCTATCATTTAGCATTGTAGCACATCTACTGATCACTTGCTGGTCCGTTGGTATGGCGGCGCCCACGGGTCACGTAGGCATTAAATTTAGTGCCTTTTATTAAATTGCCTATGGTGACTGACATTGGTTCATCGTTGTTTGACTTCAGGTTGGCTTCATGTCAGTAAACGTGTCAGTTAACAAATGCTTGACATAAGCTTGACATAAGCTTCAATACCCCTTTCCTTAACAATTTACATGAACCATTTGGGGTTAAACGTCACGCATCAGTAATTTTGGCTAAAAATATGATTGTTACCAGAAAATGCTTTTTCTCCTACATATTGCATGGTATATACCAAGGTACGTCTCGTCTCGTCCAATATTTTAAAACCTATAGCTCGACCAATAAATATGGGCTCAATCGATCTAATTTTATATCAGACTTGGTCTCAAGCATCACTGTCCAGGGCGGTAATTGATACGTGACCAGATTCAGGTCAAAGGTCATGCAAGAGTTACAATTCATAACACAGGGTTGGGAATTACACACAGACATTGACCTTCGTTGGTGCACAGAAGTTAAACTCCGATATGATATCAAAGGGCATTTCCAGTTATTGCGAATTCCATCAAAATATGTAACTTCTCGCATAGATTAAGTAGTACACAGTTGAGACTTGCAAACATGCAGTGAAATTAGCTGGTACACAAAAACCAAACTCTGATTTGTATTCAAATGTCATTTAGGGGTCATTTCCGGTCATTTGCCAAATACCTTTAAAATGCCACTTCTTACACAAATCAAGCAGTACAGAGTTGAGACTTAAACATATGCAGTGACCTTTAGTATACACATAGGTTATCACCAAATTTCGGGTCACGGTTTCGGGTCATGTGTCAATTCTTTTCGTACTGCTGTTGAAAATGATTTTTTGAAGTACTCAAAGGAAAATGCAACGACCCATCACCACCACACGGCTCTACCCTTGAGCAAGATTTCTCCTTTGGACAATGGGTAACATTTGTATGTGATCCTGAGTACCAACTTATTGGTGAAACTACTCTACAGTGTGTATTGGGAGATACACCAGATAATTGCACATGGAGTGAGGAACCACCAGAATGCAAATGTAAGATTTCTAACTGATTTTAGGTAAAGTATTCTTCTCATATAAAACCTTTTTCATATTCATGATTTGGTCTACGAATAATAACACAAAAACAATGGTCTTGTCAATAAGGACTTAACTTGTCACTGCCTGTGAACATTAAATCGAAATGCTTACTATATAGCAGCATATGTTGGCTCAACATTAGACATGATTTTGTCATTATGATGAATATTAGATATTAGAGTCCGGGCTCAAAATTGATATCACTGTGCATTTTAAGAGGCGTGGTCCGGTTTTTCTGTTTTCTATTTTATATTGAGGCCTTTCAAAATTTTGAATTGTATTGTTCCAACGGTTTTGATATGAAAAGCAAAAACGTGTGTAACTATGCCCTAGGATAGTACATACACTTGTTTTTGTTAACACCATCTAAGCGTGTCCCGGGCATTTAATTTGACTGGGTTAATGAGAAAAATTAAGCTTTCTTCGGATACCAAAATCTCAGTCTTAATGGAGAAAAATGGGGGTTGACACTATCAATCGGATCAAGGACCTTTAAGCCCATAAACGTAACTATACAGTCCTATTTGCGGGGGGGGGGATCAACTTATATTTTGGTAGAGGTGTGCGGCGCGGACTTTGGGAACTAAGCAAGAACTGCTTTTCGGGCAAAATAAGGGCTTGATGAACTAAAATTGGGGCCGCATTAGAGGCGGTGGAGCTTAAAAATTCCATTTTTACCAAATTTCAGCTTAAAGAACTACAATTAATGTCAGAACCTGAGGCTCAAAGAACTGGAGCCGATCCAAATATGGGTCTTAAAGAACTGCCGGAGAGTCTAAAAAAGGGACCCTTGATTGCATCGCGCCGCACATAGCCGTACCACCTTTACATGTGAGTACCCCAGGGGCCTATTTCACCACGCCATGATTATGAATTCTCTGTCTTTTGACTAACAACATAGATTCGTCCATAATTCGTAAATCTTTTTACAGCACCTCATGATGTATTATATTTTTGCAGCTCTAATAACAACTACTCCGGCTCCTCTAACAACTACTCCGGATCCTTTGATCCCGTCTACAACTCAGCGACCTCAAAATGGGAGCCTTTCAATTGGTATTTATTATAATCTGTTTGTGGTATTTTTTCTTCTTTTGTTGAGAATGCATTAAAGGATAAAAGAGTAAAACTAGTCTATCAGCTGGTTTAGTTCATATCTTGTGTGTTTCTGGCCGATGTTTGATCTTAATTTTTATGGTTTTTATAAAGCATATAATTTTGCTTTTTTAGTGGAAAGGTGGTATTCGAATGTGCAGTAATTCAGTAGCGTAGCGTGTGTCATCCAATAGTGGGGTGGCGGACTGCCATCGACCATGATTGGTGGGTGTGTTCGCAAGCCGTTTTCGGCAATTTTCCTGTGGTATTTTCTAAATTTACAAATCGATTAGGGGACACGTGCCAACGACCCCCCCCCACCCCCCGTGCTAATATGACGATACGCTACTGTGCGGTACATATAGATTTGGGTAGCATTATCAAGCAGGCTGCATCATCATACATACACCCACAAGGGACGCCCCATTTGATTCTGCCCGACACCAGAGGATGTTTAAAGACATTCCCACAACCCAATGGGGTTTCTGACCTTGTATGTCTGGCTTTTGTACACATGTGGAACAGTGGATCATGCCTTGCATTGGAATTGTGTGCAAATATCTGGTGTTTTCATCCTATTATTTAACATTCATAACATCGAGACTTAGGAATAAAATTAATGCAGTGGGACAATATGAATGTTTCCTGTAAGAAAATCAAATATCAGTCCTAAGTCTCAACTATTAGCTTGTTGGCTGCAGTTTTAAAATTACCATTTTGTGTGTGTGGCAATGGGGACTTTGCCTTTAAAATTAGGTTATATTGATCAAATTTCCCAATCATAGTGCATTGTAGGAATGCCTTTAAGCCTCCTCTGGCCCGACACCAGCTTCCAACCCCCAGAAGTCAAATGGTGCGTCACCAAAGAGTGGTGCTATAATCAAATCCATCCCCCTTCTTTGCACATAACTAATATTATAGCTCTCATATTCTCTGATATTCCATATCTGAAATAATTTAGAATAGATGTTGATGCTTACATTAATAATGCGTGATGATAAATTGCTAGATCCGCCCCAGGCTGGCAAAACAATACCTACCCAATCCAATTGTACCCTCCCAAAGGCACATACTTATTGTACCACCTCCAAATGCCTTTACAATTGGCAATGACACAAAGACTTATACTTATATACAGTACTCTATTGACACAGTTTTGTTTTTATGCCCCACCTTTTTATTTCTCTTTTTACAGGCGTAATAATTGGTTGCACGGTAGGACCACTTCTTATGGTGTTGCTGTTAGTTACCCTTTGGATACTTTTCAAAACAAGGTAAGGTGTATGAATGAATATGATGCATGGTATGTTAAAGACAATCAATATAAAATTATACATGTACTTGACTAAATGAGGACTTCTTTAACGTAGATTCACACTAACTTTTGCATTTTATGCATACTAACAGCTAATGTGTATATATTGATGAGTTACTTAAATTGTAGTGTTAATTGCTTAATCCTAAACTAAAGGTTTATTTTTTTTGTATATTTTCACTAATTCTTTTGTAATGTCTACTTATATTACAAAAATTTCTCTTTTCTTTCAATTGTTAGGGCGAAGAAAAGAGACGCCAATAATGCAAGAAAAAGCCCAGTAACAGTTAATCCTGAGAACCGAACGGAACTGTCGCCGCATACAGAATACACTGATTTGAACATCGGAGAAATGAATCAAAGCAACGAACCGTACCAAGCACTGCAAATGAGCCCTCAAAAACAGGACAAAGTTGATCCACTGCCCGCTTATGAGAACACTGTTATTACACATGCAGAAGGTTCTACAGAAATGAATGAACCAAAAAATGACGCTGATATTGAACATGAATATGCGTATGCTGCCCCAATGACCGTGATGGCACAAAATGAAAATAGATCTCTCGGTGAGAGCGAATTAAATCGCTCTCAAATTGGGAATATTTACACTGATTTAAAGATGAAAGTACCAAATTATGACCACGAAAGTCATAATTTTTCAAATTCTTTCCAAGGCAATCACTCCTATATAAACGTGACAAATCAAGAGAATCAAGAAAGCCAATTATATATAAATGCAAAGTAAATAGACCCGAATCATCAGATCGATTTTTAGCCCAGTCAAATTATTTAAAATAAGGGTTAACCGTTAACTGTATCAGAATCCTTTTAATCACCATTCATTTCAGAAAAGCATATCATAACATTTCACCCCTGCTCAAGCGGCCATTTTTGATTTTTGTAAATCAGGCACTGTTCCATTACTTGAATTTTCTGGGCCTTTTGATATGTTTTTGTGTGTGCTTTTTGGAGATGGACGAATGTGAAATGGATTCTGTTGCAATTAGTAATGGGTGATTTCATAATTTGACCGGGCTATTTCTCAACCTTGAAAGTTTGAAAGAGAACTAAAGAGATGAAATTAAAATGAGAGGCCCATTGTAGTGAATCAATTATTGATTTATTAAAGTAAGCCTTTCATTTTAATTTAATCACTCCTAGCAAGATTAATAGAGAGCCATTTTCAAACGTACGTTTCAGTCGCCCGTGCATCTATTCAAAATCACTCTAATGTGACGGGAATTTGACGGGAATCATGTACCACAAAAATACTGTGCAAACGTTGCTATCAGACCTCTTAATCCAATAAATTAGTCAATTTGGGACTGAATGAAAAATTCTCCGATTTTGATACAAATGGTCTCATATTGTTCCGCTTGCAAAAGCATTTAATAAAAAGAATAGTTTGCAATATGGATTTGAACCTGGAACCTTCGGATCACCGGACCGATGCTCTACCAACTGAGCTAATAAGTCAGAGGGAGAAGAGAGGGTATTGAACTGAAGGCCTATAGATAATAACATCACTGCTCTTCTCCCTCTGACTTATTAGCTCAGTTGGTAGAGCATCGGTCCGGTGATCCGAAGGTCCCAGGTTCAAATCCTGGATAGTCAGTGAATAAAAATTTTTTCACTGGCTGTCATTTATGTATGTGTTGACTTGTGTTAAATTCCTTTCTCATATATTCATTAATGTGTAACAAAATGAGGACAGTGTCGTCAAATTTGTTTTTAAGCAATGAGCAATGATATATTCAGGTTTGAATACCAAGTTTTCCCCCATAAAGGCTGATGTTTACCTGTTGTAAATAATTTAATTAATACCATACATGAACTGTGAACCCATGACCAATCTCCGTAGTAGAATTCTAAAGACTTTCTTGACCGAGTCAAGCATATTGTTATGTGTCCCCAAAATATTCCATAATTGTTATTAAAATTTATATATTTTGTCATAAGACATTGGTTTTCATTAGTTCTGATATTTATCTCCATTTGTTTGTACATGGAGTTTTCTGGAATGCTAATGATTAAAGTGATCAAGAAATTCATTTCTAGTTACATGCAGATATTTCTGGAAACATTTGGCTATTACTAGAATGATCATGAGTGCCCCAGAAGTTTTAAGAACATTAGGTGGTGGCGCTATTACAGTAACCATCTATACACACTAACGGAATCTGGTTGGTTTTTGTGTTGATGTAATGTATGATGTACACAATTGATTAATGATTGTGATTGGCTTGTGGCGATCTAATGAGATATATTTAGAAATGCTGTAATATGCTATAAATAGTTAAGATTATTCTAGAATGGTAAGAAATTAATATTTATAAAGCCTGGGTAGGAAATGATCTCAGCAGCAGACTACAGTTATAAGAGGGGACTATTAAGTTACCATTATTGTGTGAAGTTTTCAAACTTCGGTTCGCGGTTCTTGTGTATGTTGGAGAGAGTAAAATACGCCATAGGCGGTAGTGAAAGCCAATAGTGCTTCACTGTTTGTCGACACAAAGAAATATCTCCATCAAAGAACTGTGGTACGTTGCTGGACTAACATAGTGTGTTATCTGTCTGTCAAGTGAAGCGAAAAGCTTGCTCAAGAGATCTCCGAGAGAGGAGCTCACGGTCAATAAAGAAGAACATTATTTTGGAGAACCCTATTATAGCAGCAAGGATAGTGAAAACAAAGTCATCAGAACTTTGGACTGAAACTGTGGTAGACCAGGGTAGACAGGATCTTGGACATTGCCGGATCTTGGGTCAAGAACTCAGACCATCAACGGAATCTCATCAGAAAGTCAGCCAATCAAGATATCTAGTAAACATAGTTAAAGAAATTCTTGTAGTATTGTTAAGATTGATTTTGTTTATATTAGCCTGACACCTCTTGCCTATTGAGATAGGGAGGGTATATTTGTCATCAGATGGGGACAAGAATCCGCTCAGCAATAAGTGCTATCCCTGCATGAATTGCAATGGATCTGAAAAGTACACGTACAAAACTGAAAGTGACTAAGACTACTCATATATTATACAATATTATATTATACAAGATCAAACAAATAAGCAGAAGAAGAAGAGCCGGAGCCTTGTATCAAGGCTACATCCCTGCCACTTAACGCAGTTTTAAATATAATTAGGCATGTCCATGTCCATGTCAATATGTATTATGAATAATTGTAATTAATTAAAATTCTATTAAATAAATTAGATGTCGTTTACAATTGGAGACCTGGTGATCCAACCGATGGCAGAATAGATGGCGAAAATTGTATTATCATGGGAGCTGGAGGGAAATGGGCTGATATCGACTGTACTAAAGACTACAAATATATTTGCAAAAAGCCACAAGGTTAAGTGATAGCGATTCTGTCTAACCTATCGTTTTTGTTATTACGATGGAAATATATATTAGTCGAACGCGTATTCGATGTTCATAACACGTATGTACATAATTGTACATGTACATACTGCAGTTACTGTCCGTTTTCCTATACACAATACACAGTGCTCTCACCATTGACGCGTGACCCCTACAAATGATGTATGTTGGGAGAATGGACACTTGCCTAGTTAACATCACTGTGTGAAAAATAACCAGCCAATATTTTATTTATTCTCCAAAACTTCTAGCAAATATATTTCTCTAACATGACCTAAAATTACAGCTAGGTTAGATGTTCAGAAATGGTCGCACTTTTGTAAAATATGAGTGAGGGCAAGGCATAGCTAGCCAACTCCCCGTGTTATTTGAATGGAGATTTGACCGAAAATATTGGTATCGGACCGCTCACTTCTGAAGGATGCCACAAAAAACCGGTAAAAGCTACATTTAAATTATTCTAAATAGGTTCTAGAAAATAAAGTTTTGTAACATGTCCTAAATTTTAGCTAATTTAGGTGTTTGGAGAGGTCGTACTTTTGTGTTTTAGGAAGGACATGTAAACGACAGATAACACCAAAAATATGAAGAAATTATTTCTAAACCGTGTTAAGTCAAAAATCGTTATGTTGCTCATTTTCAAGAATGCTGGTTTACAAAAAGCACGACATTGTCTGATTTCGTGAACAAAGCCACACATAACATTGTTTCCTTTCGTTTCCTTTATAATCGGTTACCCAACTGAAGCTATGAATACCAGCTTTATTGCGATATCGCACATGAAAACAGTCACTTGTGCACAACCAGAGAAGATCCGATTTAATCAGTTGAGCTGTTTCAATGAGTGTTATCTTGGTTTAATAGCTTTTAATGGGGTTAAGTCCTGCAAAGGTCGAGATGAATTCTACTGTAGACATGACTGCATCATGTACGTACATGGCGACACACAAAGAGGATCGTGTCGTAGCACAACCGAATGGAGTGACGCGCATTGACGACATCGGCGCTGGTAGTAAATTCCAATTTCCTTTACCTCAGTTGTTCAGCTTAAAATTAAAAGGGGACATATCTGACAGCATGAGCTAACATTTTATGGAAAGGCAATACTAATCAGCTAATCTATTTTTATGGAAATATTATAATATGGCTTTAATTAACAAGGTTCATCCTACCTCTGTTGCGCAAAATAACATTTACCAACGACATGTAAAGTTGATTAAAAATATTTTAACTAACAAGTTTTTATTACATATACATGTTATAACAGTATAGTTGGGTTTCTTCCTTTGATCTGATATTGTTCTTGTCACAGCTGTTCCACCACCTTCGACAGCGCATACAACGACGCAACTTACAACATACCCTACTGATCCATCTACTAAAGCATCTCAATCCTCACCAAGGGCAGGTACTGAAACAGTGGCAACAGCATCGGTACTTCCTCCAAATGATCTTTCCACCGGTATGTATTTTTTGTTTTACCTAATCATCTTTAAATACTTAGAAGGCCTAAAGAGTATGTCAAATAAGTTGTTACACTAATATAACGACGCGTCGCGACGTACGTTGAGGGCGTTATAACCTCCATTTTAGTAACAAAAAGGCAATTTTAGAATAAAATACCGTTCCTATAAATTTTCAGAGTAGGTAGTATGAACATGTACAACTATAATCATGTGAATTAAAGGTTTCACTCACCTGGAACTTTTTTCACTAGTCCGACTAACGTCTTCTGCAGATGGTGATGCTGTGATGATATCCAGCAAACACATTACGTTTTCGACATCATTACGTTATCATGACCTTTATATAACCCGACATTTTAATGTTATTAAAACGTTTTTACCTAAACCAAAAGCCAAAATATAACTTATTTCAAACGTTTTTAAAACGTTTTTGTGTTTGCTGGGTATCTTGTCTACAATCGGGATATCTCTCACTGATGACGTGATATGATTGACAGAATGACGACATAGGATGCAGACAAGATATCATCACAGCATCACCATCTGCTGAAGACGCTAGTCGGACTAGTGAAAACG
Organism: Amphiura filiformis; assembly: GCF_039555335.1. NCBI lineage: Eukaryota > Metazoa > Echinodermata > Ophiuroidea > Amphilepidida > Amphiuridae > Amphiura > Amphiura filiformis. The sequence goes on along the minus strand of NC_092645.1, from coordinate 30,426,350 downwards.
TTCCAGGCGAGCGAAAAATAATGTAGTGTTGAAGTTGAAACTTAAAAAAATTCATTTTATCTACCACTACGTATGAATATCCACTCGTATATATAATCATGTGCTTGGCCTATCGGCTCTTATCAAAAAATATACCTCAATGATAATGAAACCTAAGTGGATCAATGTCGCTCTGAAATTTAATTAACTTTTTTGACCTCCCCTCCCTCAAAAAGAAGTTTTCCCTAGTAATGTAGACCGTGAAATGTAGCTTTACAAATTCGCCAAACTTCTATTGGGTAATATTTACTATGTTCAACACATAATGTATATTGTTTGTTCTATGATAACCTTCTTTTGCATGTACCAATTAACTTTGTGCTGTACGATATAGCAAATAAAGCTGAATTATTATGGCCCTCATATAGTCGGAAAAATCATCTAATATCCAAACAATTCTCGCTATTCGGAATGAGGGCGCCGCCAGCGGTTTGCGATGTAATCGTGATGTATCATGGGAAAATCGTGATGTATCATGGGAAAAGGTCGACATCCAAGTCCGCGCAATACGAATATTACCATGCTATTAGATAGGAACACGTGACAATATTTTTTAGTTTGTCAATATAACGGTATTACACGCAAATCGATAGAGAAAAAATTAATTGTGCACATTTCAAATCACATTATTAAGTATTATTGAGTATCGATTCGCGTGTAACACCTTTATTTTGACAAACTAAAAAAATATTGGCACGTGTTCCAATGTAATAGCATGGTAATATTCGTATTGCGCGGACTTGGATGTCGACCTTTTCCCATGATACATCACGATTACATCGCAAACCGCTGGCGGCGCCCTTATTGCGAATAGCGAGAATTACTGGAGCAATAATTTAACTCAGAACTTGATTGATTGAATTACTGTTTAATTTATTGTTTGTTTGATTGATTGATTGATTGATTGATTGATTGTTTGATTGATTTTATTTTCTTCTTTTCCCCTTCCATGTTTATAGGTGTGATAATTGGTTGCTCGGTAGGAGTAATAATGGTGCTGCTAATGTTAGTTCTCCTGTTGATAGTTTTCAAATCAAGGTGCAGTAGATACATATAATGATATATGTGACGGTTGTGACCCAATCAAGAAAAATGAGAACAGTGTCACCAAATCTAGTTTCTAGTATCTCATTTACTTTATGTTCTTTAATCATTATATTCCTTACGGTTTCAACATCACAGCAGATTGTGCTAAATTGGGTTATATTTCAGAATATTGTTTCAAATGCAGTTAAATCACACACGAGTGAGGTTAATCGCACAATATTGTGCTAAACTATGCATAGGGCCTGCACTTTGGCTCGTTTTTTGCAGGTTTACATGGTCCAATAATCACAAGATGACTGACATGTGGTAACAAAGGAAGCAGTCACTGCAATTTGATTATGTCCCATATGATTGGCCATTCAAGACACCCATGTGAATATACTATAGCGGCCTTTTCAAAATATAATACCTGTTTGCTTGATTGCATTGACAATACCCGGGAACAATAGGCCTACACACAGTATATGCATTGGACAAACTTTTTATAATAAGCATGATAAGTGATGATGTGACCTCCAGATTTATACATCGTTCGTCTCGCACACTGACAACATTTGATTGAATGGACTGTAGGCTACTGCGCCGTGATTACGGTGAAGGACACTTTTCAAATCCTTTGTTTGGAGCCAATCAATAAAAGCATGCAGGGCCTCTATACCCATGTACAGTTTATCCCTTACATAACCTATGTCTTGAATACGCTGGCAAAGTTATGTAATAATCGGATTAATACTATATATATAGCAGTAGGTAAAACAAGTTTTGAATAATCCGCGCTACAAAGTCCCATTCAGTGATTCCAGCGAAAGTGAAAAAAAAAAATCAAATTGTTACGTTTATAAATTTTTTAAATGAAAAACAAATGGCAAAAAAACAAAACAGGAAAACGACTGTATTGACGAAGTTGAAGCCCCATTCAAATACATGTAGCTAATTTATATACTGTCAGTACCGGTATATAAATTACAGACTCACGTAAATGCATTATTTTTTGCCTTAGATACACGGCTTTCGGCTGAACCACTGCACTAGCAAGCTTTATTAGCACATCTATGACAATGACGAAAGGTACAAAATCAGCCATGTAAGGCCTTTAGATAGCAGAAGACACCAAATGACCAAATTGGTGTTTTATGACCTTTGACATTCTTTTGTGGCGAGTGACATGGTCTTTCAATTCACGCCGAGTGTCCTTGACAGGTTTGACTATGCTTCAGTGGTCATGAAAGAAATCAAAAGATAACCTCTGCCCCAATAATCCCAAGCAATTGTCTGAAACTGCTCCTCGGATCATAAGAACTCAGTCCTCAAATGATAGTCATAGTAATGTCCAAAATATAAAAATTACTGACTATCATTGAAGACCGAGTTCCGCAGTCTAGTATCCAAAATCTGAATTTTGATGATTTTTACGACCGTCGGGATGAAAACAAATCCAAAAATCACTGAATATTCCTTTAGTTCCCTCCTCTCCTTACCCTGGCAATATAAATCAAAGAAAAATAAATAAAACAAGAAAAGAAAAAAAAAGACAAAGAAAATTATCCAAATTAAAGACTTAATGTACCATTTCCTTCAAATTTTAAATTTGTCATTATATACTCAAAATGCTGAAATAATACTAGTAATAATTATCGGGAATGGTTTCTGTTAATTTTGAGCTGAAATAATAAGGTAAAGTGAAAGAAACACTGCTTGTTATTTTGGCCGTTTAACACGCAGTTCTATGGGAGGACATTATGACTTTATGTCGAACTTTGCTCTATTTACCTACAAACACAAGCAATTTGGCTGATTCCATTTAGGTGCAAGTTGTAAACATTACAAATATGCTAAAAATCAGGTTTGAAAAAAATTAACCAAATTCATATTATAAGATCGTACATTATGACTTTAAGGGATCTGGAATGAGCGTTTTGAGCGTTTCGATAGTATTTTTTGTGGGACATGAGAGCACATCAGACATATCGAATTGCATTCTGAATACGAAGAATGTCTTTCTGATATCAAATAAATTTCATTGAAATTTATGATATAATACGAATTTTATGACAAATTATTAAAATTTGATATTTTTCAAATTTTTGATATAAAACAGTCCTCGAAGTAAATATCACAAATCTAATGATATATTCTTAAACAGTCCCTGGCATACCATTCATGTATAGTCCTATGTATAGTAATTTTGCTTTATCTGTTTTATGCTGTTTAAACAAATAGTTAAACATAATTTCCATAAAATGTAAGCTTTTACTGTCAGATATGTCCCCTTTTAATTTTGAGCAGAACAAGTGAGGTAAAGCAAAGGGGGGGGTAGGTGTGCGTATGTGTGTCCTGCACGCGTATTTTTTTTCTCTAACTATAATGGGACGCAATTCGATACCGGTATGTTATAAGAATCAAACTTACAAGAAAAATGGCTTTTGTCAAGTCCTACAATTCTGTCAGAGAAAATATGCATATTTGCATTAAATTTTTAATTAATTGACATAATTGATTAATTAATAAATATTTTATTTAATGATTTACCATAATTCCAAACATGTCAAACAATGTGTCAAATTAAAGCGAATGAAATGCTTTATAAATTGGTCAGATAGAGCATATTTTGCAGAATGCATTTAGTATTTTAGTTACATGACTCCAAACATTCTATTCCAATTTTTTGCTATACACGCATAGGAGCTGTACTTTTAAAATCCGCGCCTAATCAATAATAATAGTCTTTCACTCCATTGTCAAACCTAGAGTGTGATGGTTTTGTAGCAGATGACAGTGCTCATTCAAGCCTGTCAAGGTCAGTTAGTAGCCACTTGCTGAATGGATGGCCATTATCAGCTATCAAAGAGATGCCTTGTGCAGCTGCCAATCACAGTAGAGGTTTGATAACATTTTGTTAAAAACCCAAATGTGATATAAGGACAAAGCTGTGCATGTTGGTACTTAATTGTTTGGATTCTTATGTTGAAATGCCCTTGTATTAGTATTTTTTATGTGTAGTGTATATTGTTCATAAATTATATAGCTTTTAAATTATGGGCATTTTTGCTCTGTTGCACTGTACCATTATGGAATATGAGCAAATCAATTACCGACACAAGCAGGTATACAGTGCATTATTTTATTTTTATTTCGTATCTCAGGAGCACAGCTCACTTGGTAAGGCATCAGAATTTTGTTCACGAGCGCTTCGAACTTTAAATCGGAAGGTGGTGAGTTCGAGCCTCATCACGGTCACATTAATTTTATAAACCAAATATTGTTCGAACTTTTCATATTTGTTTTTCTTTTATTGTTTCTTTTCTTTGTCTTTTTTTTTCTTGTTTTTTTTTTTTTTTTTTTTTTTTTTCTTTTTTTTCTTTGATTCATATTGCCATGGTAAGGAGAGGAGGGAACTAACGGCCCATTCAGTGATTTTTTCATCCGGACGATCGTAAAAATCATCAAAATTCAGATTTTGTACTGCGGAACTCAGTCTTCAATGATATAGTAGTCAGTAATAATCTTTTGGTCATTATATGACTATCATCATTTGACGACTGAGTTCTTATGATACATCATCCGAAAAACAGTTTCAGACAATTGCTTGGGATTGTTGGGGCAGAGGTTATCGTTTGAATTCTTTCATGACCACTGAAGCAGAGTCAAACCTGTCAAGGACACTCGGCGTGAATTGAACTGACCATGTCACTCACCACAAAAGAATGTCAAAGGTCATAAAACATCAATTTGGTGTCTTCTGCTAGTGGTTCAGCCAAAAGCCGTGTAGGCTAGCTCGAGATACTCTAGCTAAAATACAGGTTTACATTTACTATCTTACATTATCTTGCTGTATTTCAGCTAGAGCTCCAAACGACAAGCTTCCGGGTTTTTTTGGAGAACAATACTGTTACATAAGATGAAGAAGAAACCCGCCTCGGAGCCCGCCCTACTCATTATTTCATTGTACTTATTGCAATTTGCCTCCATACATTACGTAATCAACACAAAGCTTTTGTGAGGATTAGTGAGTGGATAAGAAATTGACAGTGGAGGATACGAAGGACACGCCGATTGTTAGTTGTCAATCATGAATTGCCGCAACGTATTAATATTTTACTGCATGGCATTCCGCAAACACCAAGACAAATTATGCCGTATTTTTCCAAAGATCATCTCATATGAAGTAAGCTGAATGCGATCTGTACTTTTGTAACATTCCGATCGCTTTTGATCACCTATTATCGGCGAATTTGTTTGAAAACACGTGAGTTCATGTTGTGTAAACATAATTAGCATAGACACAAATGAAATTACGATGCAATACAATGCAATTTGAATGCGCAGCAGATCTATAGAAATAACCTTGCCCGGTTTTATGCAGAATTAGACCCTGTCTGGTGTAGGCCTATTTAAGACAAAAATAATGCATTTACGTGAATCTGTAATTACAGACAGTATATAAATTAGCTACATGTAGGCCTATTTGAATGGGGCTTCAACTTCGTCGATACTGCCGTTTTCTTTTTTATTTTTATAAAAGTAACAATTTGATTTCACTTTCGCTGGGATCACTGAACTGGGCTTTGCAACGCGATAGGCCTATATTCAATACTTGTATTCACCTACTGTTATAGCATTAGTCCGATTATTACACAACTTCGCCAGCGTATTCAAGACATACAATCATGGAATAATTGATAGGAAGAGGCACTCCCTAATTTGCATGAGGCCGCATTCTTATTTAAATTAGCCATTGTGTTATAAATTCATATTCATGTTTACCGGTAGCACTTTACACCACCGCGTAGGGTAAGTCATGAATAATTAAGTGTTCTAAAGTCAAATAAGCTTCATTCTTTCCAGTCTTGAACAAAATAGTAGGCAAAGGCGGGAATCGATCTCGGTACCTCTCGGTTGAAAGGCACAGCGTACGACCACTAAGCTAAGTAACTATCTGATGTGAGACGTGTGATTTTAATCCTTGATATTGCTCAATGGAATAAATCGTGAAATTAAATCAATAATAAAAGAAGCAGAGTTTTATTTAGGGCTCAAATTGGAGAAAGCTCTACTAGAGAAAAGGGAAAATATTTGTCTTTGCTCTAAAGAAAATATTTAAGTTAGCAAATAATCAAATAAATTTAAATAAATATTTTGAAACAGAATGTTACGCCTATATTACAATAACTTGTCTATACTATAATTTATTATTTATTTATTATTTATTTATTTATTTATTTATTTATTTATTTATTTATTTATTTATTTATTTATTTATTTATTTATTTATTTATTTATTTATTTATTTATTTATTTATTTATTTATTATTTAATCACTAACATTTATACTCACTTCATCACTCACTCACTTAAAATTAATCTCATTCTGATGACAAAACAACCCAATTAATTATATCATGAACAATATTATTTAAATTATTTAAATTTTGTAAACTTGACTAAATAGTTTATAAATGTCCCAGATAGATCAATTTGATTGTAGGTGCATGCAGTAGAAAATAGTCTAAAGACAATATATGCAAAGTTTAAGGCCTATTATGGTGGGTATACTTTTGGAGCTACATTTTATCTCAGGTCGAAATATGGTAAAAAAATGAAATGTGTAAAAAACGCGTTTGAAAATTAAAAAAACGTTGTTTTAAATCTTTTTATCCGATATGCATAACTTTTAAAATTTTGTTTAATGTATTATCAAAAGTGCATTATGTTAATGTGTCTAATAATGAAAAACACATTGATATAATGATGATTTTTTTTTTTTCTCTTGACACCTGTCTCATTTTAACTTCAAAATGGCAATTTATTGCTCTCATTTATTTCAGAAAAATTAATTCATCCACCAATGCCAAGAAATCTACCGTCACCACTGTCTATTTTACCATAATGACAGATTCAGTGATCATCCATCTTACAAAATAATATTGTGTGAAATAATATGTGGTCAGTAAATCAATCAACCAATCAACTCCCTTCTCTGAATTTTTTGGCGAGCCACAAGGGGGGGCAAGCAATTTTTGGCCAGCCGAGAGGGAGGGGCGATTTTTGGCATGTGCAAGGGGGTGGGGCTAAGAATTTTTGGCGGACCGAGAGGGGGTGCAAGCGATTTTTGGCAGGCTGAGAGAGGGGAGCGATTTTTGGCGGGCCGTTCGGAAATTTTACCCCCGGGGGGCTCATTATGGGTCCCCGATGATAAAATTTCCAAACGGCGTGTAAAAAAATGCCCCCCCCCCCCACCGGCCTGCCAAAAATCGCTTATCTGCAAATAAAATTGTGACACCCCTCGTTGCACATCCAAATTATTGGGATCCTGCAAACCTTAAATTAAATAGATTCATGAGATTGGTGGATAGGCCCTCCTATAGGCTTAGGCCTACCGTAAAGAAACATATTTTTTACAAACTTGACCGATTATTGACCATATGCCTATTTTGTTCAAAAGACAATTTGCATATTTAAGCGTTTCCGGACGCGTACTGTTATAAGCCTTTTCGGAGCGTTTTATTTAATAGGCGTAGGCCATAAATGTGTGCAAAAAATCCCCCTTCTCCTCTCCCCCGGTTCAGAATTATTACATGCAGCCCTTGAAACTCCAAAATCATTCAATCATTCTTTTGATAGACCTAAATTCTTCTAGTAGGCCTATAGGCCCTACACGTAATTCAGCAAGTGACATATCAGTGCAATGTAGGCCCCTACAAGTGCTATAAACGCCGTGCATCAGTGTGTCACTTCATTAATATTACTAACTGGCTCACACGCGGTAGTGTATAAATCAAAATTAAAACACTCGGGTGATTATATAATCAGTGGCCTCAGCTCAATTGAGGGCGTTTCAATTTATTACGTGATTTGGGAAATGCACAAGATCAAATACAATGGCGAGTAATGATTATTTACTTGTTTTTAAAAACAAACTGCTTAGGGCGGTAATAAACAACGTGTACGTCCGATAACTATAGATTGAATGATATTTATCATCACACGAGGAAACAAAACAAACGAGGTCAGGGAGGTCAGTGGTCTCAGCTCTCATAGCGGGCGCACTTTCAAGCTTGGTACTCGCATTGAACAGACAAAGTTCGCAAAACTGAATGGCAGCTTTTTTTTTCAACTGTAATTAACATGATCAAGGGGTCGAACATGATATATTCATAACCGATCGATAACTGGACTCATTTTCTACCAAGCAAACCAGCGGGATTTGTCATAGGTTTGCGTGCTTAATAGAATAACCGTGAATTTAGTGTCACCCCCGTGATACAATGCAAATAATCACCTAGATTATGACGTAGCATACCGTAAATATGGCGGAGTACTCAAATTCATTCAACAAAAGCATGATTACAAGCTATTGCAATCTACCGCGACATCTCACACACATAACAAATTTAATGCACTATACGATCAAATAGGTTGACGACAACGTTTGATTGAATGCACTGCATTGCGCCATGATTACGGTGAAGGACACCGGTTCAAATCCTTTGTATGGAGCCAATCAATAATTTCACGCACATCCTCTATTATTGCCAAATTATTGCCCGGGATGATTGCACACTGTAAAAGAGCTATTAAAAGAACTATTTGCTTAAGAACGGCACAATACAGATAAAGCAGACAGATTTACTACATATGGTACATGTATATACATAATAGGGAATGTGTGTGAGTCGAGTATTACCTAATTATAATAGGGGCGTATCCAAAAATGAATTCACGCCCCTTTCAAATGTCGAGCCAAAGTGCAGGCCCTATGGCTAAAAGTTTAACGAATTCTGCCCGGAATTAGGCAACATGCTGCTAATTCAGTGACAATTCACGTTATTTCCATTATGACATAAGGCCTTCTTGTTCTTAATCATTATTAAAAACCTTTATTTTCAACAACATTGTATTTATTTTGCTTAATCATGTCACATAATAATTATGCCTATGTATGTAAATATGTATACAAACTTTCCAAAATCAAATAAACAAGAAACCGGATCCCAAAAAAAAAAAATCCCAGATCTAAATTAAGAGTAGACAAGGTATTGTTGGTTGAATCAGTCAAAAATCGATTTTCATTATCTAATTCAATATATCATTGAAAAATAACACTTTGATGTTTTGCAAAAGGTCATTCTACAAATCATATACTTGGTTGATTTAGGGTTGGTCAATAATATCCCGCAACCAATATTTATCTCCGCTCATGCATGACTTAGATGACTATTACTTACGATCAATAAAGTTTGTACCGTTGTCTTTCAAAACACACAACAATTAGTATCAGAGTACCATTAATTACGTAATCTCATTGGCATAAAGTCATTGCCATATGTACATGTACACTGGCAATTGTCAACATTAGCGGGAAACTTGAATTGTAGTTGAGGAACGTGTAATAAAAAGAAGACGAAGTAGGGACCAAAGCAGTTTACAAGCCTTATTTTTGGTATGAGGTAATCTGAGTATGTTCAATTGATAATTGTGAAAGAAGAAATGTATCTGACAACAGATCAGGAAAGGGACTGTCTGTGAATTTCACCAAAAAAATAGGCCTTCACGACAAACAAAAATGTTGTGAAAATCGGGAGAAAAGAGCCCACACGGTAGAAGAAAGAGTCCAAAGTATCTCCAAAATAAAACAAATATGATTATTGTTATGGTTTGAGAGATCATAGTCAGGACAATAGAATTTGTTGCAATAAAACTAGAAATATGCGCATGCGTTGATAGTACGCATGATTGAAAGTACCAAAAATGTATGAAAAAAGTAAAATTTCATCAAAAAAGCGCTAAAAATATGACAAGGTTTGCGGAACAGTAGCTGTGTGAGTGAATTGCTATACCAAGTCTTATGCTAGAATTAGACAAACCTTTCGAAATTCAAATTTCTTATTCAATACAGAGCCTCTCTATGGTGTGCTACTTTGATTACAAAAACAAGACCTTTTGAAAACAAGGGTTCATTAAGAAAGAAATGTTTGTGATTTCACCACTGGGATCTCCCTTTTTAATAATCAGTAGGTGATAAAGCCTATTCAAAATAGGAGATATTCAACACGATCCATTGTCTTTAATAAAAATGGTATAGATCTAAAAAGAGTACAGCATCATTCGTATGTTATCGGTCTACAAAGTTGCAAAAACCACAATTTTTCACCATAAATCAGGCAGTGTCCATACACTATTGTGTTTATGCTTAAGTCATTACGTAATCAAGTATTCAGCATCGCTAATACATATTTGTTTAGAAAGACAAAAGTACAAACTTGTATTTAGCTTAAGTAACAGTCATCCAAGTCATGCATGAGCGGAGATACACCATAGTTGCAGGAACTTATTGACCAGCCCTCGTATTGTTGTTAATGAGTTATTTAAGTTTTACCAATGTGTTGTTGTTTCAGCCCTCTTTACAATACAACTCAAGAACCACAGGACTGAAAAATATATCTGTGATATTGGAATTGTTCTAAACACTAAGCTAAGAAATGATCAATGCAATTTTTGCCAACGTACACTTCCATTCGCAAGATGCTGTGAACTACTAAACAGTTTAAAATAGTTGCTAACCTTAAAAGTGAGTATTTGCATATTTTGTCCATTCATTACGTTTTTTAATCAAAATACTTCCCTCTCTGTTTTCTCTTTTAGGTTTATGAAATGGCACCCATATAACGCAGGGAAAAGCTCAGTTAATTCTGATAACCAAAACGCCCTGCCGATTCATGCAGAATACGCTGACTTGAACATCGACGAGATGAATCAAGACAATGAACCGTACCAATCACTGCAAGCAACTTCTAAAAATCAGGACAAAGTTGATTCTACACCTCAATATGAGAACAATGCTTTTAAACATGAAGAAGCTCCCCTAGCCCTGAAAGCAAGTGTTGGCCAAGCAGCGGATCACACCATGAACGAACCACCGAATTTAATAACTGACCTCTCAAAGGATGTTGAGGAAAACGTTGCTGATATTGAACATGGGTATACGTATGTTTCCCCAATGACCGTGATGGCCGCAAAGGACTTTAGATCATTTGATGTGAGTGATTCAAATGTCACTAAAATCGAGCATACATACCTTGATCCACGGGTCAATGTACCGAATTATGACCACGAACATCATAATTTTTCAAATTCCATTCAAGAAACCCGCTCCTACATAAACTTGCCAGAAGAACATGATCATTCTTACATAAATACGTCTTAAATGTTATAGTCTCATCACTTGCCAGAAGAAAATGATCATTCTTACATAAATACGTCTTAAATGTTATAGTCTCATCACTTTAGATGGTTGTAAACATCACACGAACATGGTAAAAGAAAGAAAACCAAATTTATCATAACAATTTCCTTTTTCCTTTACAATAATCATTAATTTAACATTTCTGTTGGTATTGTTAGAGTTCCAAAAGATTATTTACCGTATGAAGCAAAATGAACTCCATGTGTATATTATAAAGGCTAGATTCACGTAATGAATTGAGCACCCAATTCACCCGTGTAATACACTAAGCCAAAAATGAAACTTAAAATATTTGGCCATAGTTATCTTAAAATTCTGTGCATCAAAATTACACACAGGATTATTACAATACTTTACTCTAAACACATGTCAGTAACCAAGCAGTTGTCTATCTGACACAACAGCAAAATACACTGACATGGAACAGCTTCCTGAATGGCACCCAGCATAAGAAATCTGTGAGAATGCGTATAAGATCCTATATTATTAATATATATTTAGATCCTATATTATTAATATATATTTCACTTCCATATTGTAAGCTTTTAGGTTCATTATATTATATAATATTAATATATATTTCACTTCCATATTTTAAGCTTTTAGGTTCATAATATTATATATTATTAATATATATTTCATTTCCATATTTTAAGCTTTTAGGTTCATAATGTACATTAATCCCCGGGACATTAATATACGAGTAATTGTATTGCAACATGTTGTGTAGTATTATTTAGACTCCTTGCAATTAGAACAGGGCCCTGAGGGTGAGCAACTCTAAATGCTGATGAGCCTACCCTGTATAAACAAAATGTAAATAAATAAAGAAAGAAAGAACTGATGTTGAAATGTTGTTTATTTATTGACTGAATCAGCACTACTTCTAAGACACAACCCTCTAATTCCCACTGCATTATATTTCTCATCATATATCATCATTATATTTCACAACATGTTACCCATAGACGTTTGGAGAACAATTGCTTCTCTTGGAATTAATTACTCATTCCATTCAAAAATTCGTGGAAAAAGAATACACACATATTCATATCTCATCAGAGAGAAAACATGATTTTGGTTCAAAGGATACCATCAGAAATAACCTTGTCCACATTAAGTGTGTTTTTCAATACCAGAGTAGTTCTAAAGCACGGTTTGCACATTGGAAAACAAACTTGATTACAAACAAGCCTGCATCAGTTTGCGACTTAATCCTTTCGGACAAACTTCGGATACCTTTAATAGCAATTACCGAGTTTTGGTTGAACGGTGATAAGTTGAGACACCCATGTTTAATATTGCTGATATTCACATCACCTCACCTGAGTTTGACTCCTATAGTATTGCCCCGGAAGATCATACTGAAGGAGGTGCATTTATTCTACTGCGCAAAGGTGTTCGTGTCAATGCTTGACAGACTTTTAAGTCCTTTGAATATGGTGATTTTACCATCTCATCACACTCTGCTTCTATGCGTCTTGTGATCGTTTACAGATTGCGTTAGAGCCAAAAGAATACCAGTGTCACTGCTGGGAACTTTTTCTCAGAGTTTTCATTGCCATTGGAATCACTTGCCTCTGTTCACAGTGCCAATCTTCTCGTTTGCGGTGATTTAAATTTTTTACGTTGAGATTCCTACAGATCGCGATGCTATCAATTTTCTTGATATCCTTCATTCTGCCAACCTGCATCATTGGCGTAACTCATATATGTGGTCATACGCTGGACTTATTGATAAAACATGAGGAAGACACTATTGTTGATGTCCTAATAAGCGCATTATTCCCTCTGACCACTATGCAATCATATGTACTGTTAATATTGCCCGCCCTGTTGTATCCAAGGAAATTGTAAAAGTCCGTAAACTGCGGAATATTAACACCAGCTTACTTTAAGGAAGATATAATCGCATCTTTTCTGATTACATTACCTGCGGATGATCTTGACTCCCATGCTGACCCAGCAAACACAAAACGTTGTTATATTTCGGATTTCTCGTTTTGGTAAAAAAAGTTTAATAATATTAAATGTCGGTATATAAAGGTCAAGAAAACGTTTTTTAAAAACGTTTTCAAAATTTTATTGCAAAATCATTTTTTGCAAACAGTTTTGCCAAATATTTTGTCAACCCTTAAATAACATTGTGTTAGAATATTTGCAGTTTGTTATCAAAAAACGTTTTTAAATGCTATGAAAACATTTTATACCCTTTATATAGGCTACCATTTATATAACCCGACATTTAAACGTATTCTGGCAACCTAACCTTTTGTGAATAATGTCAAAAATGTTTTGTGTCAGCTGCTGGGGCAGTCAGTATTGTGCTGAGTGACTGGTGGACAAACATGCTCCTGAAGACACATCGCCCTCACTCTCCGTGGTACTCAGAAGAGTCCGGTTTTCAAGTGGATAAATAAATCTCTCCTGGAACAATCAAAAGCAACATACATATATCTCAGATTTAAGAATGTAATCAGAGCAAGCTTTTCAAGCTGGTTGACAGTATGTGCGTCAAAAAATCTAACAATATCCTTCCCACTCATGAATATGATAAGATCTTAGCTGACGACCTTGCCACTTTCGATAATGCACGGTTGTTTGATGTGATCATTTATTGATGTTTCAAAACATTACAATTTCGATCCTAGACCTTTACATTACCAAGATCTATCACACACGGTTGTTTGATGGGGTCATTTATTAGATTTTCAAACAAAACATCATTTACACCCAACTTTTAGGATTAAACAGCTAAAAGTGATATCATACAAATGTATACAGATGCTTTTGAGTCATTCCCAACTTTAATTTCCCCTTTTACAAAAACCTTTCACTTTTATAGCATTTATTTCAAGCTTTTTTCGGATATAAAATGTATCTATTAATGACAAAATTGGTGGCGCTATTTAGTTACTGGAAATTAATCTTTCAAGCTATTAATACAAATAAATCCTTGTATTGTTTGATAAAATATGTTTATAAAATTTCCTTGTTGCTTGTTTCATCTATTCCAGCTGTTTTAATGGCAGTATTAATCACCTACCCCTTGCAAATAAAGAAATATGATTTAGGTTAAATGTGACACGATCTGGTCCATGGGGGCCAAAGGAGGCATTTTTGAAAATTGAGTTACTGCAATTATTACATTATACATACAATACGCTATCATTTTACTGAAAACACCAAATGTCTAGCATACTTGGTTCTAAAGTTATGAAGTTTTTTGACCCCCATGCCGCCTTTGGCCCCCATGGACCAGATCGTGTCACAAATAGCGTCTTGGAATTTTGAAATTTGCCCATTGCATTAGCGGCCATTTTGGAAATATGCGTATTACCATTTCCCCCCTATGTCCCTTTTTTGTCCTTTTTGGATATGTTGTTCAGGAGGGTGTTTAGAATCACTAGCAAGCAAAAACATTGGTGTTCCAATTTTTTCTGGGTGCGCCCATTATTTTACTTAAAATGACTCGTCTATTATAGCACACATCCGTGTAACCTTTTACTTGTTTGGATAATTACATGATTATGATGAAAATAACCTTTGTACTACACAAGATCCGCTTTTACTAAAAAGTTTCGATTGTAGGACACTGATTAAATATCAGTTGGCGTGAGTTGGTTTAAACTTTTAATGAACTTCGTATGCTACGGACCTCCGCCATCTTCGCGTATAATTAGTTATCATTATTTTATTTCCGTGTACATAATGATATGACTAGTATGGTTCTAATACGTATGTTTACATTAGATACAAAGATGTTATTGAACTTTGTTTTTATCTACTTGTATAAAGAGGTTGTGCGTAATCATGGCGCAGTGCAGTCCATTCAATCAAATGTTGTCATAAACCTATTTGATCGTAGTGCATTTGTTATGTGTGTGAGTCGAACTGTCACGGTAGATTGCAATCATGCTTCTGTTGAATGCATTTGAGTAGTCCGCCACATTTACGGAATGATACGCACAACCTCTATTGAGACCTATTCTGTAGCAGTGTTTTAAGGCTACATGCTCTTTTTGGTTGACATTTTTGGCGTTAAATAATCCCGCCAAAACATTAAAGTAATCTTTTCCCACAACTAAATATCATAGTCAGGAAATTAATGATGCATCTGGTAGCTTAGATCATAACTTTCATTGCACTTAGTTGCAATTATCCCAAAATTCTTGATTTGTTTTTACAGAGTCTTGAATTGTCGATGTTTTTGATCAAAAAACATCACTCGGTGTATTTTGAAACTCGAGGCATTAACTCTTCTCAAATTAGCCCCAAATCATAATTTATTATATGCACGTGTAGCAAACACCAATGGGAATAATTGGACGTTGTTTGCGGAGCCTAAATTTGGTTTGATTTTATTTCACAATAATTCTAAGGTGAGAATTTTGACCTGACATTTACTTTTTGGATTTCAAATTTAAATTTATTGATATACATATTTTGAATAAATAAAGAGTACGCTTACCGTTCTGCAACACTTCCCGGTATCATTAAGCATCTGCTGATAACCAACATTTTAGCTGAAAACAGTCCCTTCCTATCATTTTTGAACAAAATATGGTTCAAAAGTCCGTACGCTGCGTGTATAAACTAGCACAGAGAGATAACGAACAGAGCTATTTACGGTGGGGTATCTATTGTAAGCTATTAGGGTAGGCCTATAGTATAGCTTCCCGCAAGTGACAAGATGTGTCAAGCAGGGCGGTATATTCAAACGCTATTGTCTGGATCATTGAGTATCGATTGAGCACGTATACATGCAGCACGGATGTGTGTGGTCCTCCCCAGGTTTTGACATAAATTACAAATGACGTCGTGAATGACCCAGCGTTTTCATTTTATTATTACTAAATTAATCGTCGTTTATCACGAGTGCTAAGAGTTGTACCAGTTCAATTCATCAAAATTAATTTGTATTAAATGAAAACAAACAGACAAGTAGAGTCATATGTCTTTCTATGACCGTATTCCTACCAAAATCAAAATCAAAATGATTTTCAATACACTAGAAACGTGTTGATATGTATATCTTTGAAAATCGCCGAATGTTAACCACAGTCACCGTGGCACAGCATAGGCATCTTTAGCATTCAGTGAAATTGGCAGTGGTTCGAACCCCGGTGAAAATTTTAGTATTTTTTATTCTTTTTACTAATGCGCTGTGCCATTTTACAAACACGCCCCTGAATGAAACTCATGGGCATGTACCCTTAAGTAAATCATTATTGCTTGTTGTACACGCTTGCTTATGACAAGCTAGATGTACAAATCGCGGTGTTTTTCGATCAAATACAGTGCTTATCGCGAAAAACTTATAAGCTGATAAGCTTTGCTTTCCGAGAAACTATGTTTATCAAATTGAAAAAAGGACTGTTTACTGACCGATAAACCTTGTTTATCAACAAACAGTGTTTTAACTGATAAACATTATTCTCCTTCAATTTAAAAAACACTGTTTTTCAATTTAAAAAACACTTTTAATCGACCGATAAACCGTGTTTATCGAAAAAAAAACCGACGTTTTTCGAAAAACAATGTTTTTCGCTTGATAAACATTGTTCTTCGAGAAACTATGTTTTTCAAATTGAAAACTACTTATCAGTCTCATGCCTCTTAGATAGCGTCCTCTGTTGGACTAGAGTGGTTCACGAACCATAGCTATGGTACTCATAGCTGAACTATGAGGGGTGGCTACGGGGCGTTAAAACAAGAACGCTTTCATGCCCTGCGGGCCCTTCTTTATTATTTGGAGAAATCTTTAAAGAAGCAGATTTTAACCAGTGTTCTTAGAGCGTATGATAGATTAAACTAATCATGGGACAAGCTGTACAGCAATGTTCTGTCAAATATTTTAACAAACCATTATGTTGTTTACCTGGTAACCAACAACTGGTCTAAAAGGCACATTTGCCTTTTATCAATTGAATATATGAATACAAAAGCCACCCAAGTCCATACTTTGGCCAAATTGAGTTAAGCATGGGAAAGTGTTGCTATACATAGGCCTGTCATATGTATGAAAGAACAACTCAAATTCATCCTCTGTGTCTATTGAGCATGTGAAAAATCGAATGTGTATGAAAGAATCAACCCAAGTCCATGATTTGAGTCTTGTAATACATTGATTGAAATCCAGTATGTATAAAAGTCGACTTGTAACACATTCATTGCTGGAGAGTGACTTTTGAAAAAGAAAAAAAAAAGGTTTAATCAAGGAAAGTGTGTGGTTTATATTACATGGCAGAATGCTTATCAACATTATACATAACTGTGTGCTTTATTTTGTATTATCTTACTAGTGGTAATCTCATTCCAACATTATTGTCTTAGTATATGATTCAAAAAACCACCCAAGTCCAGAATTTAAAATGAACCCCACGAAGTCCCTGAAATGCTAATCGTCATACCTAATACAGTTTAACCCACCCATTTGCACGTACAACTTACCATATTGACCAGGTAAATCTAACTGAAGGAATTTAAATGATACACAGGTTTTTTTCTCAAAATCACTTCCCATGGACTTGGGTGGGTTTTGGATTCATGTATTCAATTGTTGGTTACCAGGTGGCACTTTTACCCAATGTTGGGTAAGTTTTAAACAATTGTTGGTTAATTGTCTGTTTTCGGTGGAAATATTTTCAACAACTAAATATCGTAGTCGTACACGCACAAATATATATCTATTTGTGATCATTACTCCCGATTCGCTTCTGGTTTAGACCTTTACACTGACCTGTCGCTTATTTCCATTATTGTTCCATTGTTTGTATATCATAACGTCCGGCACTAATAACCTTTGATCATACGTAGGACTGCAAATAATAAAAATTTCGGGAATTTCCAGACAATTCATTTTCGCCGTCACTTTGTACACGTTTTTAATGATTGTACGTGATCATGGCGGTGTGGTTACTTGTGCTCTTCATACTTTATTTTATACCTGATGTACGAGTGCAAGGTGAATATTACAGTTTTCCTAGCCTAATTTAAATATGCACATTATAAAAGATGCGGTTACTTATATTATGTGTTCAATCTACTACATGTAGATTCGAAGTTGATATTTCTTATTGGAAAATGAGATCGTTGTTTGTAAGATATAGATAATAATGAAAGAAAAGGTTTATGGTTTTCACTAGAATTTTACATTTAAAAGAATTTCTGGCTCTATCAACCTCTGCATTGATTATGTATAACGAAGTATATTGCATTTTGTTTTTCAAAATAAGTT
Organism: Amphiura filiformis; assembly: GCF_039555335.1. Taxonomy (NCBI): domain Eukaryota; kingdom Metazoa; phylum Echinodermata; class Ophiuroidea; order Amphilepidida; family Amphiuridae; genus Amphiura; species Amphiura filiformis. The sequence continues at coordinate 30,407,781 of NC_092645.1, read as the reverse complement.
CTATATCTTGATGAATAATGTCGGCCACATTTCTGTGGTGTTAAATATTTCTCTCATGGCCTAAGAGGTCCGATCGAGAGCAATTCCATGTTATAAGATATGATAGTTAATTTAAGTTTCATAACTTAACAATGAATTAGAGTCACGCTGTAGCCGTGACCAGCGTGTTTAAAAAAGGCTAACAAATAAGACTAAACAGAAGCTCCGCGAGACTACACCTAACATAACCGCTATTGTTCTATGATATTTTTCGCTGGGTGCAAAACATATCTAAAACCATGCTAAATGTTATTTACTCAGTAGCGTAGCCAGCGGGAGGCGGGGGGGGGGTGGGGGGGGCAGGGGGGCAGAGTGCCTCCTGACAAAAAAATGAAAGAAAAAGTGCCCCTCTGACAAAAAATGAAAGAGAAAATCAGGAGGCGAAAAAGGGCAAGGAGCCCCTTTTCTAGCAAAATTCAGGCCCAAAATAGTGTAAAATACAAAAAATTTTCGCGCTACGCGCGCACATTGTAACAATAAAGCCCTTTTTAGCCGGATAATGGGCGAAAATAGTGTAAAATACCATTTGTTTCGCGCTACGCGCGCACATCATCCCAATAAAGCCATTTTCGGGAAGCTGAAAGACATACAGTCTCTATGTATTGTATAATGCAACTGCAATTTTTTTCGTCTGTGCCCCCACAATTTTATTTTGCCCCCTGACTAAGAAAGCTGGCTACGCCCCTGTATTTACTCTCTCAAGTGTAATATTTTAACAACTCATTTATTCAAAAAGTGACACCAATTTACAGTTGGCATATCACCTCAAAAATAAGCGCAGCAGAAACACGTTCTTTAATGATTCTACATGTACATGAATGGTCTTTATGAAAGTATCAAAAATCAATACTGAGCCATTCCATGTCAACTCCTGGGATGTGCACCGCAGCACCTCTTCAATTTTTTTTCTTTTTCTGTGTGGTGGTAGATATTGATGAGAAAGTAAATTCCTGACAATTTGAGCTTCATAAGCTATTTCGTTTTCCCGTGGCATCAATTTGAAATTTAGGGGGATCAGCGTAAAAAATGTCTCGCAACGCGAAAGACGATGTTTGGAGGTTCATAAATGTATAAAGGGAACCCCCTACAACTTTGAAAAGTATGTATCCTGGGGTACTTAATTGTGTAGAGTTCAAATCTATCAACCTCTGCATTGATTATGTATAACGAAGTATATTGCATTTTGTTTTTCAAAATAAGTTCTATATCTTGATGAATATGTCGGCCACATTTCTGTGGTGTTAAATATTTCTCTCATGGCCTAAGAGGTCCGATCGAGAGCAATTCCATGTTATAAGATATGATAGTTAATTTAAGTTTCATAACTTAACAATGAATTAGAGTCACGCTGTAGCCGTGACCAGCGTGTTTAAAAAAGGCTAACAAATAAGACTAAACAGAAGCTCCGCGAGACTACACCTAACATAACCGCTATTGTTCTATGATATTTTTCGCTGGGTGCAAAACATATCTAAAACCATGCTAAATGTTATTTACTCAGTAGCGTAGCCAGCGGGAGGTGGGGGGGGGGGCAGGGGGGCAGAGTGCCTCCTGACAAAAAAATGAAAGAAAAAGTGCCCCTCTGACAAAAAATGAAAGAGAAAATCAGGAGGCGAAAAGAAAAGGGCAAGGAGCCCCTTTTCTAGCAAAATTCAGGCCCAAAATAGTGTAAAATACAAAAATTTTCGCGCTACGCGCGCACATTGTAACAATAAAGCCCTTTTAGCCGGATAATGGGCGAAAATAGTGTAAAATACCATTTGTTTCGCGCTACGCGCGCACATCATCCCAATAAAGCCATTTTCGGGAAGCTGAAAGACATACAGTCTCTATGTATTGTATAATGCAACTGCAATTTTTTTCGTCTGTGCCCCCACAATTTTATTTTGCCCCCTGACTAAGAAAGCTGGCTACGCCCCTGTATTTACTCTCTCAAGTGTAATATTTTAACAACTCATTTATTCAAAAAGTGACACCAATTTACAGTTGGCATATCACCTCAAAAATAAGCGCAGCAGAAACACGTTCTTTAATGATTCTACATGTACATGAATGGTCTTTATGAAAGTATCAAAAATCAATACTGAGCCATTCCATGTCAACTCCTGGGATGTGCACCGCAGCACCTCTTCAATTTTTTTTTTTCTTTTTCTGTGTGGTGGTAGATATTGATGAGAAAGTAAATTCCTGACAATTTGAGCTTCATAAGCTATTTCGTTTTCCCGTGGCATCAATTTGAAATTTAGGGGGATCAGCGTAAAAAATGTCTCGCAACGCGAAAGACGATGTTTGGAGGTTCATAAATGTATAAAGGGAACCCCTACAACTTTGAAAAGTATGTATCCTGGGGTACTTAATTGTGTAGAGTTCAAATCTGGCATCAGAAAACTTGCAACTCATTTACTTTAAAAGATATAGGGCCCTCAAAATGCAACTTTGTCCATCCAGGACCAACTTCGGGGGGTCAGAACTCCAAAAGTAAAAATAATTTTTGTCCATTTTTTTGCCAGTCGGAACCCTTTGGTAGGACATTACTCTTATCCAATATTGAGTCAATTAGAATAATTTTAGCTGAGATATTACCCATGCAAAACTCCAATAGTACATTTTTTGTACATTTTGACCCCCCTGAAAACCAATGTCAGACATTTTGCCCCACCATCAACTTTAGGTATGTTGAAAATATGTTCTTGGACAACATTTCTGAGAAATAGTGGCTTGGGGTCTTGATGACTTTGCATTAAAAACATCAGTTAGGCTTGCCTACTTACATAGGAGTCATTCCAGCCACATCAACAAAAAGGGTTGGTTGGTCAGTGGTCATCCCCTCAAATTTTGCTGAAAATCATTTCTAGCATACCTCTATGAGCATAATGAACACATGGAAAAAATGAATGCTCAACTCCAAGCGGTTTTGGAGATATGGCTTGTCAAATTTTTTCCTGACTTCGTTAAAGAAAACAAAATTTAAAAATCTCTCATTGAATAATTATAATAAATCAAACAAATGTACTAATTTGGCAATTTCAGCAGACAAATAAAAGCTGAAAAATGACTAAGTCCAACTAATTAATATGCAAAAATGATGCCACTGGAAAACCGTACATACACATATGTATACAAAATTCTTTCATTTCATAACAAAAGATATACCAAAAAATAAATGCAAATTAGCTAATTACAGCTAATTATGTATTCATGCTATTATTATGTAAATAACTCATGTGTAATTTTGACCTTTTTCAATATTTTATGAATGTTCTATTCATACATCGTAAATTTGTTAAATATGATCATGTTATGATTTTGAATACAGTAACTGCAGTGAATTACTTTGAAAGTTTGACATTTTTATGGTGTCTGGAATAGAATTTTTAATTGGTTCTGTAAACATGGTATGCATCACCATTGTTCAAAGCCAAATCCGAAAAGTAAAAACAAAAATTCATTTGCAATGAGACTTTAAATTAACATTTCTAAATCTGGATTAACACGGGAGGAAAAGTGGTGAATGGAACAGCTGTTCCACTACCGCGTATACCACATTAGTGTGACCGTTGACAAGCACAATAACATTACAGGTTTTGTGGTTTTGAATATTACTCCCTTTAAAATCTCTTTGATAATTTTATGTTGTTTTGTTGCTTTATGTTAAACAATACATTACTTCTAACTTTAATACTACTGTATTTTCAATCATACATTATATTTGTTTACAATACATGACTCAAACTTATAAGATTATTGTGTTCTCTTTAAAAAGAAGCTCAATTTCTTTGAGTGGTTCCGTGTAGTGACCTCGTATGCTGCTGTGTACAAACTATACTACCATGATGTATCGCCAAAATTCACTTCAGATCTCTGCATCGAGTTTTTAACTAGTTTTTCTAAGTGTGCTTCACTCGTTGTCGAAGGAAACAATTTACATGATAAGAAAGACTAGAGTTTCTGCTGAATGGTGGAAGGTCCGACTTTTTCAATAGACCTATATTTGATGTATGAGCAATCTTCTACAATCCGTAAAACAGGTGGTAACTCTTGAACAAAGCAATATTTAATTCAGTCGGACTCGATGGTAGCCTTAGAAAGGTTTCACATACCACATATTCAACATTCAAACAACTGGGATCAATGAAACATATTTAGAAATTCATTTTTTGACAAGGATGTTTGTCAAAATTGGCCAACTTTGATGCGCGCGCTTTTCAAGTCACTGTTATGCTTGCATGCACAGTGTGGCAGAATTATTGTACAGCAACTGTGACATCCCTACTCACAGTCAATCCGATTGTTTGATAATAAACAAACATTCTTGCTTCATTTCACACGGTATTTCATAGCAAAATTAGTGGCAAATCATACTGATATCCATTGATATCCAAAATCTTTGGACACTGCTACAGCCCTACATGCGAGTCACTGTCGCACAACTTTTTCAGATTCACTTTCAAATATACCCTAAATTTTCCTGGATACCCTACATAAAAATTCTGAACAACATTCGACAAAAAAAATCAAGTTTTTCGCAATTCTTTTATTCTTTCCGGACCACAGCATACATTCATATTAATAAATACTCCTCTTTCACACGCTGTTTATCGCGTGTTTTATTAAGGTTATACAATGTATTTTTCAAGGCTTGATTCCAGAGGGGCGTAAGTTGATAATAGAAACAGCCATGCAGAAGGGAATGAACTAAAGCGTACTTAGTATATCCACATGCACTAGGACCACGAACCTATGAAACCGTCCCCGTGAGTCATCCTGTCTTGCAAGGATAGGGAGGGGGCGACCATAATAGGGGCTGATGGGGGTGGGGCCGGGGCAGCCGTTTTTCGGCAATTTTCCTTTTGAATTGTCAACTTTTTAAATTATCCTTGGATAATATCTGTCGTGAAATAAATCTATGCTGCTATAGGCTATAAGTATTATAGTATTACCCTGATTATGCAATATATGCAACAATAACTACAACAATAATAACAAAACCAACAACCAATATTTTGTAAATCTAATTTATGAAAAATATTCATATGCCTATATATATAAGCCGCGCATAGGCCTACACAATCCTGAATTATACAATGAAAAAAACCAAAAAACGAACAAGAAAGAAGACAGACATGGACCGCACAGTGACTTGACAAACAGCACTTAAACCCGGTAAGTGTTGTAAAGATCATGGAAAATTTACTGCATACTGCAGTTACTGTTCATTTTCCTATACACAATACACAGTACTCTCACCATTGACGCGTGACCTCTACATACAGTGTATGTTATAGGTATAGGGCATTGCCTAGTTAACGTCTCTGTGTGAAAAATAACCGCCCAATATTTAAAGTATTCTAGAAAATATAGTTTTGTAACATGTCCTAAATTTTTAGCTAATTTAGGGGTTGGAAATATTCGCACTTTGGTGTTTTAGGAAGGAAGGTCACGGCACGGCTGCAAAATTTTCTGTGTAAATCGAATGCATCTTTTACTGACTATCACTTACTTGTGTACCGCTCTCTTGCGAAGGGCATTAAAGCTAAACCAATTGACGGATATTTTTAAAACTTGGATGTCAATCAAGAATAATGAATACATTACATGTAGGCTAAAAACTGAGTAGGTTTGGCATCTGCAAATGGTCGTACCTCACTGATATGTAAATGACAGATAACACCAAAAAAAAAAAAAAAATTATTTCCAAACCGTAAAAGTCTACAACCATTATGTTTCTCATTTTCAAGAATGCTGGTTAACAATATGCAGACTATTGTCTCATTTGGGAACAAAGGCCCACAGAGTATTGTTACCTTTCGTTTGCTTTATAATCGTTCACCCAACTGAAACTATAATACCAGCTTATTGCAATATCGCACAGGTAAAACAGAAACATGTGTAGTGTGGATTTAACCAGAGAAGATCTGATTTAACATAGTTGAGCTGTTTTCAATGAGTGTTATCTTGGTTTAATAGCTTTTAATGGGGTTTAAGTCCTGCAAAGGTCGTGGTGAATTCTATTGTAGACATAACTGCATCCTAGTAGATATAACTGCACTATGTTTTTTGCAAACGTGGCTTCAATTTAGAGTAAAAATCAAATGGTAGAGCGAGTGACAGACAGTTGAGAAATAATATATTATTTTATTGATCGATTTGTAGTACAATACAAAAAAAGGAGAAAACAATCACTCGGCGTGGTTTTATACGGGGCACACATTTGAAGAAAAAACAACAACAATGATTGAGAATATTCATAGATAAAAAACAACAACATGGAACGCGTTTTTGATCTTGTGAACATGGTGCGTAAAAAGGAAATAAACGAAGAATTGTCAAACCAATTCTAAAAAATTGTATACAAATATTGTAAAGCTACATCCAACGCAACAACATTTCTCTCACTGCGATATCTGATTGCTGAGAAAACTTGGTTTTAGAGACCAACTTTTTACGTCTTTTATACGTTGTTATACTTTTATTTGTCTAACCTTAAAAGGTCAGGTCTATTGCAAAAACAAGTTTATCTCTATTCGAAGAGAATAATTATTACATTACAAGTTGACGCTCGTTGCAATTTTTTATGCGTATTTCTCTTGAAAAAAGAGAAATTGTGTGGGTAAATTCGGGCTCGTACGTGTTCTTCCCCCGTTTGAAGCGAAAGTAATTTTCAAGGCAACGGACTATGACGTAAGTAAATGAAGCGGACACTATATCATGCTCTCATTTACTTGTGTGACAAGTTTGACATTAGCAACAATAAGTTGTACTATTATTTACCATAACAATGCTGCATAACAATATGTAGACTATTGTTCTCATTTCGGAAGTAAAGCCCACACAGTATTGTTACTATGCTTTTGCTTTGTAATATTTCTTCCAACTGATATCGCACATGGAAATCAGATACATGAGTTTGTGGACTTTACGCGGTTTATATGCTACTCTCAGATGATCACGATGAAATTCTAAGCTCAAATTATTTATTTATTTTTTTAGGCCTAATATTTCTCATGATATTGATATACATATGAATTGTAATATCACAATTTAATAATATAAAAAAGAAGCGACGGATTGTGTCCATATGTTTAAAAACCATTAAATTTGTAATACTTAACTTTAACAGTATACGTTCTGTCCATTGAGAGCGTGGAAAGTCCCTTTTCTCAAAGCGGGCACATCTCATTTCATAACGTCACCTTTTTTCTAGGCCAATTATTTGTCTTGTTCTAAGGAACTCACCGCTTAAGTTGGTTTTTGCGGAATATCAATTTTAAACGTCTTATTTTCTCTAAAAAGGAGTCAATTACATTGTCCTTATAATATTAGCTTGCCAATGATATGATGTTGTTTTTGCAATAGACATTCCCTTTAACCAATTTATTTTATCAAACAAACATGTTTGATTTTTTATTCACATATACAGCGTGTCCCAAAAGTAACTTAACATTGGGAATTTGCCATATCTCAAATATTTCTTACTTCATACCAAAATGGAGAACATATTCACATAGATTGATCTTTTAGAATTATTCTGATACCAAAAACAGCATTATTGATAACCCCTTGACCTTACTGTGCGACTGTACATATGTGTGTATCAAACCCTCATATGTTCTTTGTTCAAGCACATGATGTGCTTCCAGGGCCGGATTTACCTTTTTGGGGGCCCTGGGCCAGGCCAAAATTTGGAGGCCCCAAACGCACCGTGAGGAAGACATGTGGACTCGATCAAGTGGCCAAGTTTTTAGATTTTACTAGGACATTTGCGCGCGAAGCGCGCTAAAAAATGTTCAATTTAAGACTATATTAGCCCAAATTGAAGCAAAATTTTGCTATACAAAAGGCCAGTGCGCGCGAAGCGCGCAAAAGTTTGCAATTTTTGTACCCTATTTTTGCCCCAAACATGGTGTTTTTCGGCTAAAATGGAAGATGCACACTACACAGGGCAATTTGGGGGCCCCCAAAATTTGGGGGCCCTGGGCCCGGGCCCATCTGGCCCTATGGTAAATCCGGCCCTGTGTGCTTCCCTGAACAATCATGACAATAGAGTTGCTTCACTCACTGCACACGCTACATTTAGGTAAGAACATTCTTGGATTACATGGCCTAGCTAAAGCGTGACTGCTGTTTTAGATTATAATTAGGATATATTGACAATATTAAACTTTACTTTAAAACAGTTTAAGCGAAGATGAATTTCCTATAGATCAAGGGATTCAGATGGTATTCAGATGGTTAATTCTTTGCCGATATAAAGTCGGTCAAACTCATTCAAGCAAAGTTTAAGGAACATTTTAATGTAAACAATGCACCCAGCCGAAATACAATCCAGCAACTAGTGCAGAAATTCCTATCAAATGGATCTGTTCATGATCTATCTCGGGCAGGACGTGGAAGAACAGGAAGATCGGCTACAAACATCTATGACATACGAAGAGCGGTGGCGAAAAGCCCAAGACGATCAGTACGTCGACTTTCAATGGAGAACAACGTACCGCGTACAACTGTTCATCGCATCCTCAGAAAAGAAGCAGTTTCCACATAAAATCAAGATAAAAAGAAAATGAAGATTACGCATTGAAAACAAACAAACAAACAATCAAACAAATACAGCAAAATTAAACAAAACAGATTTTAAAACGATAACATGTTATATCGTGTTATCACGTCTGAAAGGACGAGACTTATTTTGCGTTTATAAAAGTGGGTTTTACGGTACGGTAGATATCCGTTAATTTCATGCCAAAGGGTCATGACCACATAGGCATGTTTGGTATCATAACATTTCTAAAAGAATTATCTACATACTGTTGAATTTTTGTAACAACACTATTAACCCAACGTAAGTTATGGCAAATTCCCAATGTTAAGTTACTTTTGGGACACCCGGTACTTTCACCATTGAGATGTTTTCACTATGCTTGACTATCATGACATCTTCGTCATTTAAAACACCTCTATTCAGTATTCACAGCTTTGAAATTTACAAATCAAAAGAAATTAACAATAAAGTCACTAACATAATGGCCACTTCAACCCGTATTAGACTGGTTCAGTGGTTCTATTTTGGATATGTGCTTATTGCATCAAGCGGCAAGTAAAAGTTGCCAACCAAATTATTTTGGTTTCGGGTATACTGAATTCAATGCCAAGCTAAATTGGAACCCTCCCTAAAAATGACCCCAACCCCCTACATGTTCATATAGGGGGCAAAAAATTAAAATTACTCCAAATTCACTAAAAAACATGTCAAATTATTCGTCTGGGTCTAAGGATCATACAAATGTAACATATCTGTGCGTAGGACATAATAATAACCAAGTTATGAGGCTCAGCAGGTCCAAGGTCAATACAGGGGTGAAAAGTTAAAGTTGCTCCGATTTTTGTAAAAATGGATGCAAACTGTTCCTCAAGTTCAAGGTTAATAATAATAATAATATCAACAACAACAGCAACAACAACAACAACAACAACAACAACAACAACAACAACAACAACAACAACAACAACAACAACAACAATAATAATAATAATAATAATAATAATAATAATAATAATAATAATAATAATAATAATAATAACAATAATAATAATAATAATAATTACATTTTCTTTACATATTTACGTTGCCTTGAGGCCATGTGTCCTGAACTCGCCACCCTTAGCGTTACATTTCAAATATTATGAATTTGTACACCAATCGTGTTTCTAGGTAAATTATCTCCACAATTATCAACCCTAACCCAGCAAAAGTATACAGTTTTGGAAAGCTGAAGGCATAAGCAATACAAATATACACATTTCAACTCATTATACCGGATGACCTTAAAGTTATACAGGGTGGAATAAAAAAGATAAAAATGGGTTACGTAATGTATTAGGGCAAAATGTTTCAGTTCAAAATATGTTGAATTATACTTTGGGACACCCTGTATTCCGAGACACACGCACAATTCTTAAACAACATCTTTTGCACAGAGTTCAATGGGATTTGAAAAGTGGCAGTTGAAACTCTAGTGATAACACGTTTGCAGTGCATAATGGGGCTTCCTTAAATCATCCTCTGATCACACACTGACGTAGTAAAATACGCATTTCGAAAATTCGAAAGATTTTCATTCACTATGTGAAAAGGACAAAACAACTATTTTACCGTGCAATTACGAAGTCGCGCAAATATACGTCGCGCAAATACGTCACTATGTGAAACGGCAAATTCTTCAAAATGCAGATACGCCATACTGGGCTTGCGCAGTATAGGTGATCGGCAAATATATACGTCGTTATGTGATGCAGACATTTCAAGGTTTTGCAAATACGGCATAATTAATAGTAGAAGACTATTATGTAGAGTTCGTGACCAAATCATAGCAAAGATTTGAAAGTTATTTTGGGATCTTTGATTGATTCTGAATCAATTTAGCTTGGGCTCACCTCCTGAAACTTCCGGGCATTCCAGGGAGGGGTCAATCAAGGTTACATGGGGTCAATTTTTCAGAATGCTCCAATTATGTCAAGTAATATATCAAATTACTCGTGTGGTCATGAGGATTCCAAAAATGTATAGTTTGTTATGTGTCAGACCCTTTCAAGAAGGCGCTATGACGAAAAATGTTCATAGGTCAACGACCTTTTTGAATTCTGACCATAGTAAACAACGTCCGATTTCGGTGATTTTGGTGTCTAATTATATGTTTTCTTGCATGAGAAATACAACTAAGCAAATTAAAAAACTATACAAGGAATCGATGACCCTCTTTTGCAACATGGCTGCCAAAAGCATCCATATTGTAATGAGTGTTATCTTGGTTTAATAGCTTTTAATGGGGTTTAAGTCCTGCAAAGGTCGAGATGAATTCTACTATAGACATGACTGCATCATGTATAACATAACACACTAATATACCAATTTTCTAAATATTTTTAAAAATGTCGAATACGTCAGTATGTGATACGGGCGACGATATGATTCCACACTATCATCTGTCATTTAGAGTTATCCAACGACGGCGCTCCTAACACAAGCTCTAAATCAGAAAGTTATGATGTCGTAATCACAAGTTCCTGACTTCCCGACTTAGGAGATCAGGAACTCACGATCACGAGAACTCGAGTCACTGAGTAAATGAGTTCCTAACTTGAAGTCGGTCGGGAAATCTCGATCGGGCTCTCGATAAAAAGGGGACGGGCTTACAACAAACATACTAACGCCGTGGAAATTGAGCAGATTTCATGAGTTCTTGAGATCCCGAGTTGTCTTATCTATTTCTTATTTTTTTTTATATCTTTGCTTTTTCTTTACTTCAAACTGGCTAAGTCATGAACACAAGAATTCAGGATCACGAGATCCTGTCTTCCTGAGTTACAAAGTGAACCTCATGGCACTTAGTTACTTCCGTAAATAGTTACCCGTGTGGGATTTACAATTGCATTTCCATGTTTGCTTAGTCAAAGTATGAAATCACCCACCACTGCTTGCAACAGAATCCATTTAATCACCATTCATCTCAGAAAAGCATACTAAACAACACATCAAAATCCCCAAAAAATCCAAGTAGTGGAACAGTGTCTAATTTGCATAAATTCAAAATTGGTCAAATCTATAATAATGTATTTCTCTCGTCATAAAAGGTGCCAGAGCTAGAAGGGTGGCCATGCCCGGTTCTAATATCTGAACAGTAACTTACTCTAGGTTCCAGAGGACCTTGCACTCAACGTCCTAGCTAATGGATTTAATATGGCATTGTTGTCTCATACCCCTGATTGCAATCACGTAGTAGCAGAAGTAGAGGTAGAAGTGGGTGCTGTTTTAAGCATAATTTCGAAGTTAGTTCAAACGAGGCATCCTCCTCAGAAAATGTTATATACAATTGAATACATGAATACAAAAGCCACCCTAGTCCATGGGAAGTGATTTTGAGAGAAAAACATGTGTATCATTTTAATTCCTTAAGTTAGATTTACCTTGTCAATATGGTAAGTTTTACGTGCAAATGAGTGTATTAAAGTGTATAAAGTATGACGATTAGCATTTCAGGGACTTTGTAGGGTTTATTTTAAATTTTGGACTTGGGTGGTTTTTTGAATCATATACAAAGACAACAACGTTGGAATGAGATTACCACTATTAAATAAAGCACACAGGTATGTATAATGTTGATGAGCATTCTGCCATGTAATATAAACCACACACGTTCCTTTATTAAACCCATTTTTTTCAAAAGTCACTCTCCAGCAATGAATGTGTTACAAGTGGACTTTTATACATACTGGATTTCAATCAATGTGTTACAAGACTCAAATCACGGAATTGGGTGGTTCTTTCATACATGCTATTTCTCACATGGTCAATAGACACAAAGGATGTATTTGAGGTGTTATTTCATACATATGACAGGCCTATGTATAGCAACAATTTCCCATGCTTAACTCAATTTGGCCAACGTATGGACTTGGGTGGGTTAATATTCATATATTCAATTATTGCTTTAACTTTGTATCTTTTAGCCGCTGTTTGCCAATCACGTCTTGGTATAGAGGATGGTCGTATACCTGACAGCCAACTCACTGCTTCCACCGTATTTGACGCCACCCACGGACCTAGTAATGCTCGTCTGAATCGCCCAGCAGAATACCCTAATGTTGGATCGTGGTGTGCAAAAGACAGTGACGCCAACCAATGGATCCAAGTAGACCTAGGCGTCTTACATAGTGTTACTGGCGTGTTGACTCAAGGAAGAGCTTATAACGTGGATGACCGCTTCCTTGGAGGTGGCAGTTGTTGTCCACAGTGGGTGACAAAGTTCAAAGTTGAGTACAGTAATGACGGTATTGATTGGCGCACTGTGCAGTCAGCAATCAGTCAAAGCGCTATGGTGAGTCTTTAGTTTCATTTGAAGAACTGTGCACATAAGTTTTTTTTTCATATTGTGTTTTGTATCTCACATTGAAGACAAAGTAATCTGAAGTTAAATTGAACTAGTGGTTTTAAAATGTGTTTCACAACGGGCCGTACATTACGAGTATATAACAGTATGCGTGGCAGTCATAACAGAACACAATTCAGGTCTACACTTCCACAGGGAATAGAAGAAACATACAGGGTGAGCAATATATGCCTTTTAAACTACAAATTAGCACCCGATAGACGACAGGGCCTGAAGAATGAGGGATATTGATAAATATTGGTAAATATAAAAAGCTTAATATATGAAATGGATGACGGACTGTCTTTAAATATGGGTTGTCTGTAAACGGATTCAATTTTCGTTACCGACAGCCCCTCACCCATATAATTTTGTTTTATTCAATGATGAACAAATACATTTGGGCCACCAAAGCGGCATTATAAATCATTACATTGTACATGAATAAATTACAAACAACATGAAAATGAAAATTATTAATTTAAACTTCAACACTACTTGTTTATTTCGCTTACCGGGAGCGCTTTCGAGGAACTTCCTCGTCATCAGCCGATGTTGTTAGCTCTGATGTTTTATTGGAAACGGCTGGAGACCAACCTGATGAAAATGAACAGGAAGAGTTAAAGGAGAACTGTAGTGATACTACAATCAAGCTTCATATGATACCTTATATAGTTTCTTATTCATAATTACCAATAAAACTGACATCTAAAGTCTTACAAGATAGAAATAAGCAATTTTTGATGCAATTTTGTGGCTAACGGAGGCTGCCATTTTGCTCATGAATATTCATAGCCTATGTCAGGCTATGACGCAACTGTACTGAACTGCAGCTCTGACTGAACTGCCAGAAAGTAAACAAGCAGTGTTGCTATTATAAGAAAACAATAAATTGGATCTTGCTGTTTCAAACTTCATGAATATTGTATTTGTAACAGTATTTATAATAAATTGTATAACTTTATAAATAAAATCCCAACCTGGTTTCTGTAACTATTTTTTATAAAAACATGCATTCATTAAGTTTTGAAACAATTTCAGGGATTGTAGCATGGGAAGTCATTGCACTATCAAAAGCACGCATCGACATCGTCCCATGTGCAATATTAACCAACTCTAATTCAGAATTCAGGTCAGCGATAACAAGGGTCATTATTCATGATAATTCCTATGAAAAAGTTTGTTAATTTCTTTCTTATGATAAACAGGTTTGTTGATTTGTGTCAAACATTTTGGGATTCAGTGTGATATAAACAGGTCACTTGAAAGCATTTGTTGTGACTGGCCGCCAGTTCCCTGGTATTATAAATGGATAAACAATCCAGAATTCGGCAACTGCTACATAGTTAGGTGAAAAAGTTCAATCTGGTGACCACTCTCTGGCTAGTAAGGTTTGACGATTGATTCGACTTCTATGGACCATTTAGAAAAAAAATAGCCACCATGTCCCTCGCGAAAATCCCGGCATTTTTCGCGACAGGCCAAAATCCAAAATGGCCGCCGCCACCATTTTGAAAATTTAAGTTTTGAACCAGAGCACCTATAATAATGCACAAAGACACTTTTTCGGATATGTCGAGTACAAGGATTCCGACATTAGTTTGACATTACGGCATCATTTTCACCCAGAAATCCAAGATGGTGGCCGGCACCATCTTGAAAAATTTAGTTTTGAACAAGAGGACCTAAAATCGTGTACAAAGACACTTTTTTGGATAAGTCGACCACAAGGATTTCAAATTTGACATTACTTTGACATTACGAACTCATATTTACCCAGAAATCCAAGATGGTGGCTGCCGGCGCCATCTTGAAAAAAATAAGTTTTGAACCAGATTACCTAAAATCGTGTACAAAGACACTTTTTCCGGTAAGTCGACCTCAAGAAATCCGAATCTGACATTAATTTGACGTTACAAAATAATTTTTGCCCAGAAATCCAAGATGGCCCCCATTTGGTAGAGCGTAATGTGATTTTTGAATGAGAGCAGAAGCATAAGTGTGTCATTTCCGCCTTATCTGGGGTTCATGTCTCTTATATGGGGTTTAAACTGCCTTATCTAGGGATAAGGCGCCTTATCTGTGGTTTAGACGGCCTTATCCTGGGTTTACGTTCCTTACCTGTGGCTAAGATGCCTTAACCTTAGCATATCGCAGTCTAAACCCAGATAAGGCATATAAACCCCAGATAATGCGCCGTAACCCCAGATAAGCGACGTAGACCCCAAATAAAGCAGTCTAAACCCCAAATAAGGCGCCTTAACCCTAAATAAGGAACATAAACCCCAGAAAAGGCATCTACACCCCACATAATTTTTTTCAAAATCAAAAAGAAAAATTGAAATATCTCATTTACTTTTTTAAGTTTTTTTTTCAGAAGCTTTCGTTAATTACAATGATTTTTTTCAAACATAGTGACCCCAAAACAATTCCTTTTGGTTTTAATAGTTGAAGAACATTCAAGGCTATTATTATACATCAAAAATAATTTTCCTGAAATTTTATGTTCATTTTAAGTTCAGATTTCCGGAAATTCCCTAAGATTTCCCAAACGGGAAATATACCATATTTCCGGAAAGGGAAGGTGGTATGAAGGTCAAACAACCGCCAAAATATGTATTTTTACCCACACTATAATGTCATGTCAATAACTCAATTTTGGCCAAAAGTGGATGTAAGGGGTTTTGAAACAAAGCTCTTCATATATTTTTGGTGTCAAAATGTAACTTCTAAGCGTTTTATATCGGAATAAACTGAATAAGTACAGATGGCATTATCACTGCACTAATGTGCTCAATATTAGCACTTTCAAACTGTTGTACAGTGCTTAATATCAGATATAAATGTCGCTAAGTATTTTTAAAATTTTATTTTGCAATGGCAGGAGTTTTGAGATGGGGCACACAGTGTCATCGCCCCGATATTTTCATGGCAGAAATCGCCATGATAGGTTGAATCCACCGCCACGCATGGCCATTTTATTCCGACCTGTTTAATAGTTTTGAGACGCATAATGGGCCGAAGGACATCTGACAAAGGCTACTGACAATAGCCCGGTGACAGACCTCGCTGTGTGTGAGTGACCATGGTACGCCATAAGTCGCTGCTTTTAGACTACCTCCACGATTGGTCTATACACTGTGCTTATATATTTCGGCACATATAAAATCAGAATTATTGTCAGTTTTTGAGTTCAAGACGCAAGCTTCTTTCTCAAGACGCCAACTAACGACTATCATATCTGTTCAAAACATATTCAAGTGCAAGGAACCATATCTGGCTTCTTTAGACGAAATCATTTACGGGAGATATTCATCATTTTCTACCCCGGTATCCAAAGATTTTCGTCTGAATATCAAACTCGTGTATAGCACATTCACGTGTATCGATCCCGGGTATTGATTTTAGTATCTCTGCAGTACCAAGTAATTATTAGCCAGGCGATGTCGCTGTGGGGCATGGGAAACGGGGTAGGTGGCTTCGGAGACAAAATGTAACGAAAATAGTCAAACATTGTCAAATAAGGCATACAAATCTAGCAGCGACGAACATGGGGCGGAGCGGTGCAAGAGAGATAGTTGTTCCACAACCGATCTGTTGCCCTTCTTGGCTACGCCACTTATTACGCCACTAACAGGGATCCATCTAACATGTAAGGGTATACATTTATATCCTTTACTATTTACTTGATAACTTTGGACAAGCCAAGTATTTCCTTCTTATTGATATTGAAATCCTATTCCTGTCACAGATATTTGTTGGAAATACGGACCAAACTACGATTGTCACCAATCTTTTCCCTACACTAGTTGAAGCGTCTTTTATTCGAATATTACCTACCGAGTGGAATGAACATATCAGCCTTCGTTTTGAAGTCCTTGGTTGTAAAGGTAAAGTAAAGCATGTTGGAAGGTGAAGCATTTTAGGCAGTTGATTATTTGCACTATAAACACACCAGTATAAATTGTGTGCGGTATTACGGGAAGTAGGAGCTTCTTCATGATGCGTAGAATGCGCGCAGAACATTTGGAACGATTTTCACCCCGAGTTATCAAAGCTACATGTTTGCCGCCATGATCATAATATTGTTAAATTGGCTGTTTAAGGCCCGGTCACACTATGACGAATAGGGGCGAACGGCAAAAGACGTTAAGCTGCGAATTGCAATTGTGAATTTACCGTCACTCACCGTGTGCTGCCGTTAGTTGTCGCTGACGTATCCGTTAGCGACCGCAGACGGCCGCAATTATTCGTCGCGTTCGTCGGCAAATTTTCAACATGTTGAAGATTTTGTGACGGCAAAAGAAACAGTTGTGATTCCGTTCAGATTTCGTTGGAGACCGCAACCCTCATTTCTTTGACGTTTCCATACCGTGCGAAGCCGTGTCTAGTCGTTTTGAGGTCGTCATAATTTCGTTGGTAGTCGTTGGTAAACGTCACTTCGATTTCAAAAAACTACCCGGCACGATGCAATTTTAAAGTATAAAAAGAAAATAATATCAAAAATAATCAAAAATATTAATATTTCTGATTATTATTGATATTGTTATTGATATTAATGTTAATATGTTTGATTATTATTTATATCAGGCTTTTTATCGCAACAACAAAACTGTGTATTGTATACTTTTTGCAAAGTTCCCGGATGCTTTACAATATTCATGAAAATATTGTACAGCATCCGGGAACGTTTACAGCTGAATATTGATCAATCGTATTTTGGTGATACCGCGTGTTTATCACGAGCGTTGTATTGGATCAGTGGAGCCTAGTCACGCATGGTACCACTATGACAACAACAATGGCCGCTCCTAGACCCGGGAGATTCGCAAGCCTCAGCGAAGAAGAATTTAACGAGCTTTTAAGCAATAAAGATTCAGAAAACACAATCAAGGCAACGAAAAAATCAGTGAATATTCTTCGAGCATACCTTCGGGAAAAGGGGCAGCCTGAAAATGTTGAATCTCTAGACAAGGTGGAATTAGCGAAACTGCTGAAAAAACATTGGTTAAACCCGGTGGCTAGGTAAGCTTAAATTTTCATTTACCGCATAGCAAAAGCCTGATATAAATAATAATAATAATATTGAATGGCTTATTTTCGTGTGATACAAGAAAATATTGCACTCGTGCAATATGTGACCGTACAGCACGAATGAGCCGTAAATGGGTCCTCAATTGTATTCTGAGCTACGTGTAAAATGGAGCATACACGTAGTATTCAAATTGAAATACCTTGAATATGACCTTCATGCCCATTTTATACTGTAACTCAGAATACAATTGAGGACATTTACGGCTCATTCGTGCTGTACGGTCACATATTTTCTTGTATCACACTCAAAGCCATTCAATATTATATAATTATTATTGATACTGATATTAACATTTTTCATTATTATTGATAGTGATGATAATATTTTTGATCATTATTGATATATTGATATAATAGTTTGGATTATTATTAATATTGATTTTCATATTTTGATTCCTATTGATATTTATATTAATTTTTTTTTTTTTTTTTTATATGTGTAATATTTTTTTATTATTATTGATATTAATATCTTTGATTATAATAGGCCTAATTGATATTGATATTAATATCTTTGATTTTGCTTCATTTATATTTTCATAAAATGTTGGTATATTTTGTTTAAAATCATCTGAATTACTGTCTCAGGTGCAAGACAAATTTTGTTTTGCTCAGTTCCTTTAATTGGTTGCTTAGACATGTTTTAAAAATTTTCATTTTGGTCGAGAGACCAGGTGCTGCAAAAAATAATTTTGCAGGTATATTGTTTGTTTGTGTAAATTTGTCTTATTATTTATCTTACTAGTTAGCTTAAATTACTTTCAAATGCTGAATGCACACATCTGTATTATTTGTTCCAAGTATGTTAATGAAATTGATATATAATTACTGCATTGTATGTCATGGTTATGCTCACAATGATGGCATCCTTGTAAACAGGAATGAAATATCTTCAAATCTTTGGAGCTGTTCTGAATGTACCACAAGAATAGTTAATTTTCCTTTTAATCATTATACTGATGATGACGATTTCACTGATGCTATTGAAGGATCAGATGCAGACTTTCATGTTAATGCTGATAATATTCATTGTTATGATCACTTGTGTTTTAATCCTCTAAGAGATGATGATGATCTCAATTCAAATGAAAGCGAGCAAAACACAAACTGTAACAGCACTTATTTCCCCTATGATAGCTTTAACAGTCATGTTAACAACTCGAGCTCAATCAGTGAAGGTACATCTGGTCTTGCAATTTTCCATCTTAATATAGACAGTATGAACAAGCATTTTGATGAACTGAAGTTATTGTTGCAATCCATCAACCAACAGTTCTCGATCATTGCCGTCACCGAAACTTACTTTAAATGTACCCTACATGATTATTTTCAGCTACCAGGTTACCAATTTGTGTATAAAAACAGAGTAGATAGACCGAAAGGTGGTGTTGGCATTTTGTCCACAATGACATAAATTTCAAAATTAGATCTGACTTAACTGAAATAACATCTCAAACATTTGAATCAGTTTTTGTCCAAATTGAAAGAGAAAATTGCAAGAATATTATTATTGTAGGAGCTATCTACAGACCTCCGGAAAATGATAACCCCATTGCCCATTTCAACTCTGAGTTTGATTATACTTTGAATAAGATTTCGAATGAGAATAAAATCAGCTACTTACTCGGTGATTATAACATAGACCTGCTGAGGAAGAGATTCATAGACCAATAGGCGATTTTCTGAACATGGTTTATTCTTATACATTTCATCCAATAATTAATAAGCCAACCAGAATCACCAAAACTTCTGCTACTATTATTGACAACATAATTACGAATAACAATACTCAGTATCATTCTGGTATATTTGTAGCAGATATCAGTGACCATCTTCCAATCTTTGCCAGGACTAATATTGATTTAAATAGTAAAAAATAATCTATGCAAAGAAAATAAAAGTAACTATAAAAGGCAATTTACAGATGATAACATAAACTTACTAAACAACAGACTTTCTTCAGTCAACTGGGATGAATTCTTAAATTGTCAATCACCAAATGATGCTAACACAATGTATAATAAATTCATGGATAAATTTAGTGTTTTATATGATGAGTGTATTCCACCAAGAAATGACAAAATAGGAGGAACAATGAGCCGATTTCGCCATGGATAATTAAAGGTATTCTGAATTCAATTAATCATAAAAATAAATTATACAAATCGTTTCTGAAACACCGTACGGCTGATAAACAAGATCGATATAAACTTTATAGAAACAAATTAAATTCAGTGCTAAGGAAAGATAAAAAAAAATATTTCACTCATAAATTAGAAAATTACAAGCATGATATGAGAAATACTTGGAAAACTTTAAAAGATATTTTGAATAAGAATAAAGTTTTAAAACAGTCTAATAAATGTCGGGACACAAATAAAGTTTACACTAATTCAAAGGATATTGCTAATGGCTTTAACGAGTTCTTTGTAAACATTGGTCCAAATCTAGGTCAATCAATTGACAATATTCCTGGCATTGACTATTCACATTATCTTTCAAAGAGTAAGATTGCGAACAACAACAGCGTCCTATTTACACCCATCACTGAACATGAAATTATCAAAATAATCAATAAACTTGATTCAAATAAAAGTCCAGGGCAGGATGGTCTTGGTTCATTCATCATCAAAAGGTAGCTCCTGGAATAGTGCATCCACTTGTAACCATTTTCAATGTATCCATTTCCACTGGCAGAGTACCAGACAGTCTTAAAATAGCAAAGGTCATTCCCCTGTATAAGAAGGATGAATGTGATTTGTTTTCAAACTAACTAAAAATTTGTTCCCTTTTTGCACCATATTTCACCATTTTAGCTTCAATAGGGCAAAAAATTGCGCTTCGCGCGCATATGTACCATAAACATAGTCAACGGCCAAATTGTGCTGGATTCACTATTATACTTCAAGAATTTTTTTTCTTTTGCCTACCACATCCCCAATGTCAAAAAAGAAATATACGCCACTGTCATCACATGCTACACACACAAACCACTCCAACACTCCTCACCATATGACCACCCCACCTGCAAGCACACAGCTATAAATGTTCTCATCAAAAGTAGATCTATTGGCATAGGCGTTGATCCCAGGGGATGGGGGGGGGGGGGGCAGTAAATCCCCCAATATTTTGCCAAGGCCGGGGGGGGTCCATACAATCACCGCCCCCCCATGCTGAGGCCTGTAGGCCTATGTGGGTTTCTGACCAAATTAATCTTATATTTGGCCATATAAGTCCAAAAATTGCAAATTTTTGTGCACTTCGCATGATTTTATTCCACTTTTGCACCATATTAATTTTCATCAGTTTAGCTTCAAAATTGTTCACACGCTTCGCGCGCATTTCTACAGTTAACTTATTTTGTCGCCAAAAGGAGCTGTATTCACTAGGGGGGGTATGTGATTTTGTTTGATTCAATAGGGGGTTACGTGAAATTGATTCATCGCAATAGGGGGGTTAGGTATTTTTCACCCATAAAGCTCAACATTTTCCCGGCCCCCTCCAGTGTTAATAATGAACGGTCCCTTAGGGTGATTGCGTCATCGCAGAACCTGGGATGCATGCATGCGCAGAATTTTTCATCGTGGTATTCTGTAGTGTTTTTTTTTTGGTGTTAACATAGGCCCTAACCTGGAAAAATACATCTTAACTAACCCTAACACTGACCCAGGTTTTTTGCTATCGGAAGTCACAGAAGATCCGAATTTTTCAAGAAGAAGAAGAAGAATTTTTGACTTGGCACCCCCGGGCACCTTGGCACCTTTGACCCCCGCATGCCAACGACACGATCGCGAACCGGGAGCTACACGGCTAATTGCTGCCCGGCCCGCAATTCCGTGAGCATTTGACACTTAGGGTGATT
The DNA here is from genome assembly GCF_039555335.1 of Amphiura filiformis. Classification (NCBI taxonomy): domain Eukaryota; kingdom Metazoa; phylum Echinodermata; class Ophiuroidea; order Amphilepidida; family Amphiuridae; genus Amphiura; species Amphiura filiformis. The sequence goes on along the minus strand of NC_092645.1, from coordinate 30,385,863 downwards.
GCGTCATCGCAGAACCTGGGATGCATGCATGCGCATAATTTTTCATCGTGGTATTCTGTAGTTTTTTTTTGGTGTAAGGGTTAACATAGGCCCTAACCTGGAAAAATACATCTTAACTAACCCTAACACTGACCCAGGTTTTTTGCTATCGGAAGTCACAGAAGATCCGAATTTTTCAAGAAGAAAAAGAATTTTTGACTTGGCACCCCCGGGCACCTTGGCACCTTTGACCCCCCGCATGCCAACGACACGATCGCGAACCGGGAGCTACACGGCTAATTGCTGCCCGGCCCGCAATTCCGTGAGCATTTGACACTTAGGGTGATTGCGTCATCGCTGACCCTGGGATGCATGCATGCATGCATTGTGATGTAGTGTCAATTTCAAAATGTTCGTAAATAGAATAAAAAACAGCCACAAATGGCTGTAATGACAAACATTTCGAGATTTTGAAGGTTTATTTGAAAGCTTGCTTGAAAAAGCAGCGTTAATTTTAGTATAACTTGTATTATTGATAGGCTTATACATCGTCGGCCGTATCACATACTGACGTAGTAAAATACGCATTTCGAGAAAAAATATTTAGAGATTTTCATTCACTATGTAAAAAGTACAAAACAGCTATTTTACCGTGCAATGACGAAGTCGCCCAAATATACGTTGCGCAAATACGTCACTATGTGAAACGGCAAATTCTTCAAAATGCAGATACGCCATGCTGAGCTTGCGCAGTATAGGTGATCGGCAAATATATATGTCGTTATGTGATGCAGACATTTCAAGGTTTTGCAAATGGCATAATTTTAATTAGTAAGATATTAATTGATTTAAAAATCAATTAATATCTTACTAATTAAGTCGCTTTGAGGCATGGTTTTTAGTGAATAGGGCTATTATAGAGTAGAACATAACAAACTAATATACCAATTTTCTAAATATTTTTAAAAATGTCGAATACGTCAGTATGTGATACGGCCGACGATATGATTCCACACTATCATCTGTCATTTAGAGTTATCAAACGATGGCGCTCCTAACACAAGCTCTAAATCAGAAAGTTATGCTCTCGTGATCATGAGTTCCTGACTTCCCGACTTAAAGACAGGAGATCAGGAACTCATGATCACGAAAACTTGAATCCCTGAGTAAATGAGTTCCTAACTTGAAGTCGGGAACTCTCGATAAAAAGTGGACGGGCTTACAACAAAAATACTGACGCCGTGGAAATTGAACAGATTTCATGAGTTCCTGAGATCCCGAGTTGTCTGAACTATTTCTTATTTTTTTAAATATCTTTACTATTTCTTTACTTCAAACTGGCTAAGTCAGGAACACAAAAAGTCAGGATCACGAGATCATGCCTTCCTGAGTTACAAAGTGAACCTCATGGCACTTAGTTACTTCCATAAATAGCTACCCGTGTGGGATTTACAATTGCATTTCCATGTAGGCTAGTCAAAGTATGAAATCTCCCACCACTGCTTGCAACAGAATCCATTTAATCACCATTCATTTCAGAAAAGCATACTAAACAACGCATCAAAAATCCACAAAAATCCAAGTAGTGGAACAGTGTCTAATTTGCATAAATCCAAAAGGGCCATTGATGCAGGGGGGATTTCAAAATTGGTCAAATCTTAATAAAACTATAATAATGTATTTCTCTCGTCATAAAAGGTGCCAGAGCTAGAAGGGTGGCCATGCCCGGTTCTAATATCTGAACAGTAACTTACTCTAGGTTCCAGAGGACCTTGCACTCAACGTCTTAGCTAATGGATTTAATATGGCATTGTTGTCTTATACCCCTGATTGTAATCACGTAGTAGCAGAAGTAGAGGTAGAAGTGGGTGTTGTTTTAAGCATAATTTCGAAGTTAGTTTAAACGAGGCATCCTCCATAGAAAATGTTATATACAATTATTGCTTTAACTTTGCATCTTTTAGCCGCTGCTTGCCAAGCACGTCTTGGTATAGAGGATGGTCGTATACCTGACAACCAACTCACGGCTTCCACCGTATGGGGCGACGGCAACTGGGGACCTAGCAATGGCCGTCTGAATCACCAAACACAATACCCTACTGGTGGATCGTGGAGTGCAAAATACAATGACGCCAACCAATGGATCCAAGTAGACCTAGGCGTCTTACATAGTGTTACTGGCGTGTTGACTCAAGGAAGAGCTTATAACGTGGATGACCGCTTCTCTGGAGGTGGCAGTTGTTGTCCGCACTGGGTGACAAACTTCAAAGTTCAGTACAGTAGTGATGGTATGGGTTGGCGCCTTGTGCAGTCAACAATCAGTCAAAGCGCTATGGTGAGTCTTTAGTTTCATTTGAAGAACTGCGCACATAATTTTTTTCATATTGTGTTTTGTATCTCACATTGAAGCCCACACCAAACTAACTTGAAGTTAAATTGAACTAGTTGTTTTAACCCTTTTTCACAACGGGCCGTACATTATATATTAATGCGTGACATTCATAACGTAACACAATTCAGGCCTAAATTTCCATAGGGAATAGAAGAAACACACAGGGTGATTTAAAAAGAACTGTAGGGGGGGGGCTCACTAAAAATGGGTGACGGGGATATGCGGCCACATTTACCTTCATTTTTAACTCGTTCTCACCCAATGACCCCTTTTTGTTTTACTGAACTCCCTCTCACCCAATGGTCCCCTTTTTGTTTTTGTTTTCCTGTCACCGAGGACGCCCCCCCACCTCCCTTTTCAAACATTTTTGGGAACATTTCTGATAATCTCTCACCAAATGATCCATTTTTTCCTTAGTTTTCAAAAGTTTTCAAATTTTGATGACTTTTTGAAAATTATGTATCAACTTTTATATTTTGAACCAACATTTTCCCACACAGAAAGACCCCTTTGATGGTAAGATTTCCACAGTCTTACAGAAAGACCCCATTTTTGGAGCCTTCGCTTTGAAAGACCCCCTTTTCCGGTGTAGGCTCTCACCGAAAGACCCATAGTTTTGAACTGTTGTCCGCACATCCCCGTCACTTCCAAAGTCCCCCCCCCCGGGACTGTACCCAACTGCAAGGAATTTTGGCTGCATGGCCTCTATACAAGTTATTTTACCCTTTGAAAGTCAATCCAGTCTCTCTACAAAAGTTGACTAATATTAAGCACTGTCGTCGTCGTCGATCTACTCATATCTGAGTATTCGTGACCTTTCTGATGAAGTTTCTCCAGTTGCTCCACTAATGTCGATCTTGTGCTTTGGTGTAACAGCTGTAAATTGACATTTTGGTTAATGAAACAATCCCATCTGTCCCCCTGAGTCTCTGTCTTCCTCTGCTTCTTTTCACCTCAACCTTTCCGAACATTATCACTTTCTCTAGATTGATTCCTTCTCGCCTGGCCAAATACTGTAACTTCTGTTTCATCACTGAGCTGACGAGTGAGACTTCCTCTCCTATTTCATGCAGAACACTCTTATTTATTGGCCGTCCATGGGATGCATAGAAGTTTTCTCCACATGCATATGTTGCGATCGGGAAAATCAAAGTAGAGACAAGTCTAATCTTTGTTGACTTGCTGATGCTTCTGTCCTTCCATAACTTGTGCATTGTGCACATTGATGTTTTTGCCATTGATATGCGATCTCAGTAGAGCATCCTCATTGATTTGAAATCATGGATCCATGGAACTGTTCGATGACCTCAATTGCTTGGTTTCCTGCATGAATAGTGGTGTTCTCTTCTTGTTGGTTGATGACCATCACCTTTGTTTTGCTTACATTTAGAAACAGGCCAAACTTTTTACTCTCCGTTCTCACTCTTTCAATCAGCTCCTCAAGTTCACAAGCACTGTCTGCTAGTAGGGTAGTGTCGTCCGCATACCGTAAGTTGTTGATGGTTCTGCCTCCGACAGATATTCCGATGCTACAACTCTCAAGGACCATTCGCATGATATACTCTGCATATGCATTAAACAGATGCGGAGACAAAATGTATCCTTGTCTCAACCCTTGCTCGATTTTGAACCAGGTACTGTCACCACATGTTGTTCTAACAATTGAATATATGAATACAAAAGCCACCTAAGTCCATACTTTGGCCAAATCGAGTTAAGCATGGGAAATTGTTGCTATACATAGGTCTGTCATATGCATGAAAGAACAACTCAAATTCATTCTCTGTGTCTATTGGGCATGTGAAAAATAGCATGTATGAAAGAATTACCCAATTCCATGATTTGAGTCTTGTAACACATTGATTGAAATCCAGTATGTATAAAAGTCCACTTGTAACACATTCATTGCTAGAGAATGACTTTTGAACAAAAAATGGGTTTAATAAAGGAAAGTGTGTGGTTTATATTACATGGCAGAATGCTTATCAACATTATACATACCTGTGTGCTTTATTTTGTATTATCTTACTAGTGGTAATCTCGTTCTAACATTGTTGTCTTTGTATATGATTCAAAAAACCAAAGTCCAAAATTTAAAATGAACCCCACGAAGTCCCTGAAATGCTAATCGTCATACCTAATACAGGTTAATCCACTCATTTGCACGTAAAACTTACCATATTGACCAGGTAAATCTAACTGAAGGAATTAAAATGATACACGGGTTTTTCTCTCAAAATAACTTCGCATGGACTTAGGTGGCCTTTGTATTCATGTATTCAATTGATTCCTGATCGTCATAGAATGTCCTAAGCAGTTCTACCACATGTTTTGGGAAGCCCATTGATACTAAGGTGTCCCACAGTTTTTGATGTTGATCAGTATCAAATGCTTTCGAATAGTCAATGAAGCACATGTAGACTGGACGGTTGAATTCAATAGCTTTCTCTGTAATATTTCTGATGTTTGCTATTTGGTCTCTTGTGCCTCTACCTTCCACAAACCCGGCCTGCTCTGGGGGAATCTCACGACGCATATGCTGTTTGATCCTCTCAACCGTAATGTACAGCAAGATCTTACTTGCATGGAAGATTAGAGAGATGGTCCTGTTATTTTTGCATTCTTTTGTGTCACCCTTTTTGGGGAGTGGTAGGAATACTCTTTCGGCCAGCTCTTGTCTTTCCAGAGAAGATTGTATAATTTGTGCATCAAATCCACTCCTTCATCTCCGGTTTCTTTGATCAACTCAGCTGGGATATCATCATATCCTGGTGCTTTACCTGTCCTCATTTTCTTCATTGCCATCACCACTTCTGATCTCAGTATGTCAGGCTCATCTTCATCAACCTCAATTGGTTCTGTTGCACCTCCTAAGCCATCATTACTTGCATACAGCCCTTGACAGTACTGTTGCCACCTCTGCTTGGTTTGATTACTCTCAGTTAGAATTTCACCATCTTCATCTTTGATTACATCCAGCTTTGGTGTTTTCTTCCTGTGATTTCTTTCACTGCTCTAAAGAGATCCCTGGAGTGGTTGGTAGAAGAGTGTGATTCAACCTCTTTGCATTTCCTGTTTATCTTGTCTGGTTCTGCGCTGAATTCTCCTGCTAAGATCTTTATACTGCCTTCTGTCCTTCTCCGTTTGTATGCCTCTTGCTATCACCTGTCGTCTTTCGTCTGCCATTGTACCCACTTCCTCTGATATCCATGGCGATCGGGTTTTCTTTGGATTCGGCAAGTTGTTCTGCGCTGCTGTAGAGATTGCCTTCTTGGTTCGTTCCCATAATTCATTAGGTGTCCACTCTTCACCTGTTCGAGGAAAAGAGTTCCTGACTTCAACTCGGTACTGTTCATTAATACGATTAACATCATATCTACGTGGAGGACTGTCCCGTTTGACTGACTTCAGCTTTGATCGAATTTCAGCAACAAGAAGCTGGTGATCTGAGCCACAATCTGCTCCTGGGTATGTTTTTGCTACCTTCACATTCGACCTCCATCTTCGTTTGATTAAGATATAATCCATCTGATTTCTGGTCCTCCCATCTGGAGATATCCAGGTGTAAAGCCGTCTAGGATGCTGTTGGAATAGCGTATTTGTTACAATCAGCTCATTTTCATTGCAGAAATCAGCTAGTCTTCCCCCTCTCTCATTAGCTTTGCCCAGTCCAAACTTTCCAACGGCATCATTGTTAACCAGGTCATTTCCAACTTTGGCATTGAAATCCCCATGATGATGGTAATGTCTCTATTAGGAATTTTGTTGATGGTTTCTTGGAGTTCATGGAAGAAGGAATCAATTGTCTCATCATCTGCTGTCGAGGTTGGGGCATATGCCTGAACTACTGAGATGTTGACAGGTCTTGCTTGGAGACGGATGGTTATCAGTCTTTTACTGATTGGATTTTAGCCGATTTTAACCTACTCCATTCCTCTTTAGTCTATCTGAGCCAGAATAGTATACAATACGTCCATCATCCAGAGGGAAATGCCCTTTGCCAGTCCACCTGACTTCTGCTAATCCACAGATCGGAATTTTACATTTCCCCATTTCTCTTTTTATAATCAGATAATGTGCAGTTTGCTATCATCTGTCATACTTCTCACATTCCATGTGCCAAAACGATTATTATTCCTTAAGTTTATGATTTTTTCCTTTGTTCCAGCCCTTTCATCAGCCTGTGAAGCGTCATTACAGGACCTTCCAAAGGTACACGTTTGTTGCCCTTTCCTTTCCCCTCCGGTACCAGAGGTATCACCTTGGTTTGCCGGGCTGGTAACTGCCCCACTCTTAGAAGACTTCCTCATTTAGGTTATCTTGGGAAAATAGTGAAGTGGGTCCCCGTTTCCTTCTTCACCAACAGTAGTCCTCTAACTCGACCATTGCTGCCAGTCATAAGAAAGATCAAATCATCCGACTGCCAGCTTCCATCATTCTGCTGTTGGCTGATAGCTCTTCCACCAAGAATGAGTACATCAATGCTGCTGCCCACGGTCGCCCTGCGACATGTGTCTACCTTTAGATATCATTTCTTCTATCAGGGTGTTGACAAAAACCCACTCGGAAAAATCTGAGTCGATCGGGTTATTTTATTTACCGCCACCCGGTGCTCGGCGATGGTGCTAAGTGGTAATACTGACTTACCATTGAGGCAATTAGGCCTGGTGTCGCCCCACAGTAGCAGCAAGAACCTTGATCTCCATGACCAAAGAACTCCCTGGCCAGACAGTCACATCCCAAGATGTTAAAACAACCTACTTTTACTCTATGATTGGGGAGAAAGAGAGAAAGATGAAAGGGAAAGACACAATACCAGTTAGCGTCCACACTGCCTGCAACCATCAACAGTATAACTGGACACAGTGTATGGCACACAAGAAGATGCCCATGTGGCGCTCGCCTTCACCATCGAACTGGGGATCTGTATCCTGTACCCCAGAATGATATTACAGTCGGTAATCGCCCCTGGGATCAGGCGCTATATCCTATATACTAAGGACAAAACCCATTGTCCTATACAAAACCTGATATTAACCATCCTACCAAGCCAACTAGTTTGACTCAGCTATCCTTGCTAACTGGATTGCGAAATGAAAAATGATAGAAAGAAAAGATTATAGAAAGAGTGAGAGGTGAAAGGTAGAGATGAGTAGGTTGGGAGCACCCCCATAGATAAATCCATGAGGGCAAAATCCAGCTTCTGCACCTGTACACCAGTTTAAAGTGCTAATATTGAGCATATTAGTCCACTGATTGCGACATCTGTTGTTATTCAGTTAATTCCGTATATACAACGTTTTGAAGCTATATTTTGACACCATAAATTGTGTAAAGAAGTAAACTGGTAAGATAAATCATCTCGGGGGTGTGGATGAGGCGGAGGCTGTAAACGACAAACTATAAAGAAGCATTTCCCATCAATTATGTCCCGCAGGGCTAATATGTGGGCTATCATCAAGTCTGGTGGCATAGAATATGAGCATGACTGCTTTTAATATGTTGAGGAGACTGCAAATGTCTCTTGATTTTGATCCATAGAGGAGAGCATTCACGGATTCAAAGTGTGATACCACAAGAGCTTGCACAATTGTGTGAAGTGTTATGTGATCTAGAAAGCTTACAGATAGCAAATCATCCATTTCATTCACCTTGTATAGCCTTAACCAAATTGTTTTGTTTTTAATTAAAAAAAATATTGCGTAACCTCAAATATACTAAAAATGAAACAATAGCCACCAAGCTTGCCCTTCAGGGCTAAAAAGAAACAACAGCCATCAAAGTTGCCCAGCATGGCTAAAAACAAAAAATAAAATAGCGGGCAATCTTAAACTCTAAATTAACTCCCTTTATACCGCAAGACCAGAAGCATGAGGGAAATTGATGGGTAAATTAAAGAAATATTAAAAATTTGAAATAGTATGACGTTCTTATAATTTGAGATACCGTACATGTATAACAAAGCCAAGAATGGAGACAAGCACCGGATGGCAGGAGGTTTCCAGGTGGGATGGGGCATGGGAAACGAGGGGGGGACTTCGGAGACAAAATGTAACGAAAATAGTCAAACATTGTCAAAGAAGACATACTAATCTAAAATATAGCAGCGACGAGCATGGGGCGGGGCGGTGCAAGAGAGGCAAGTTGTTCCACAACCGATTTGCTGCCCCTTCTTGGCTACGCCACTAACAGGGATCCATCTTATATGTAAGGGTATACATTTATAGCCTTTACTATTTACTTGATAACTTTGGACAAGCCAAGTATTTCCTTCTTATTGATATTGAAATCCTATTCTTGTCACAGATATTTGTTGGAAATACGGACCAAACTACGGTTGTTACCAATCTTTTCCCTACACTAGTTGAAGCGTCTTTTATTCGAATATTACCTACCAAGTGGAATGAACATATCAGCCTTCGTTTTGAAGTCCTTGGTTGTCAAGGTAAGGTAAAGCATGCTGGAAGGTGAAGCATTTTAGGCAGTTGATTATTTGCACTATAAACGCACCAGTATAAATTGTGTGCGGTGTTACGGGAAGTAGGAGCTTCTTCATGATGCGTAGAATGCGCGCTGGACATTTGGAACGATTTTCACCCCAAGAGTTATCAAAACAGAAGCTACATGTTTGCCGCCATGATCATATTGAGGAACAGTTTGCATCCATTTTTACCAAAATCGGAGCAACTTCAATTTTTTCACCCCTGTATGATATGCAAATTGACCTTGGGCCTGTTGAGCATCATAACATGGTAACTACGGTATATGTTCTACGCGCAAATATGTTAAATTTTTGTAAAACTTGGATCCAGACAAATAGTTTGATATGTTTTTTCGCGAATTTGGAGCATGTTTTAATTTTGCCCACCTATATGAGCATGTAGGGGTTTTGGGGGTCTTTTTTTTTAAAGGGTTAAGGGGGTTCCAATATAGCTTGGCAGACAAAATATTTGAATTTAGCATACCCGAATTAACCAAATTGGCTTGGTTGCCAGCTCATTAGCGAACTTGCCGCTTGATGCTTAAATAAGCACATATTTCCAAAATAGAACCAGTCTAGATGAAATGATAGAATATTATTCTGTCTCAAAACTATCGCCATGATCGACGGCTCCATCTACACTTGCACCTCTATAATCATTTGGCAAAAGTGACTATGTCAGGAATGTTTTTTAAAGCAAAAACGTGCCTTTTTTGTAAAATATGTCTTCTTATTGTTAATTAATCCAAAAAATTATACTATCATTTAATTGGTGTAAATGGAACGATAGGGTAAATGGAACGCAGAGAAATTCTCTGCGTTCCATTTACCCTATCTAATATATAATTTTCTCAATCAAGAACAAAATTGGGCAACATCATACCGAGTGTTCCGTTTACCCCAACGCCATAGGTTTTGCTTTTGTTTCATACCCCAAACTTTCCGTGTAAAGAATGACATTGCGATTACACATTTTGGACCCCAACGTCGTATAAAACGCACGAATGACGTTGAAATATGCTGATTTTTACGGCATTTTGAGGTTCATGCAACGCGCCTAATTTTCAACACGAAAACGTCTCATTTTATTCTCAATTGTGTGCGGTATTAACGGAAGTAGGAGCTTCTTAATGATGCGTAGAATGCCCGCAGCTAGGACATTCGGAACGATTCTCACCCCAAGAATTATCAAAACGTAAGCTACATGTTTACCGCATGATCATATTGTTGAATATAGCTCGAGCCACAATATGGACCTCGGGGTCATTGCAAATGTGCGATAATGTTACTTGGCATATAATTTGTGCGGTAACTGTGTCTCACTATAAACAGCGCCTAATTTTCAACACGAAAAAGTCTCATTTTAAAAGTAAAATCATGATATGAAGAGTTTTTTGCAAAATCCCGTACATCCACTTTTTGACTTTTTGAGAAAAACAGCTTTTTTAAATGTGCAATTATTACTTGTTCGATTTGATTTATTTTGGTTTTAGATAAAGTGTTGATGAATAGAAACTAAAAGAATAAGTTTGGTACAATTTTCAAGGCTTCCTATTTATTTCATTATTTCTGTTGTATCGCGCCTTTTGTGGATGTAAGGCCTTTTGCAACAAAATAATTTTTTATAGTTAAAGAACATTCAAGGCTATTACTATACATTAAGAAATTAAAACAATACTAGTCTATATTAATTTTATGTTCAGATTTCCGAAAATTCCTTAAGATTTCTCAAACGGGAAATATACGATATTACCTGAAGGGAAGGTGGTATGAAGGTCAAGCAACCACCAAAAATGTATTTTTACCCACACTATAATGTCATGCCAACAACTCAATTTCACCCAGAGGTGGATGTAAGGACTTTTGCAACTAAGGTTTTCATAATGGATGTAGTGGTCCTTAATCTACCAAAATATATATTTTTTGGCAACCATAATATTTGGGAAGCACTGAAATACAATTTATTTTAAGCAGCATGTTAACCTTAGGTTTTAGTCAAAATCAAACGCGTGCTGTATTAAAGTAGATATAGGACTCGGTGACCATAAATTTTTTTAATCGCATCGCCCTCTCATGACTAGATCAAATGTTAGTATTTGTTCCATCCACCTTGTTCTCCGTCGTGACGAATGAGCACAATCCAGTTTGGAACCGAGACTAGCAATATTTAACGCCGTTTTGAACGTCCACGCACCCCGTATGTAACATCGCAATCCACCCAATACACACATATTGTACACGTAACACATTGTGTCAATACGGCCGTATTGTCACGGTAGATGCCGTGCTGGGATGAATATTCTGTATTACAGCATACGTATGGTCACGGTGTATCCGTTGTCAAAATACCACGTACTTTAGTACAGTAATAGCGCCCTCTGTTGGTCATAATTCACTTAAATACGTATTTTCAACGTAGTGAAGAAATATTTGAGGTAATATAACACTATAGAATAGAAAAACTAGTATTTTTAGAAGTTACATTTCAAGGTCGTTTTAAAGTTTTAACATTACGGTTAATTTAAAAAATATTTTAAGAGACAGCCCGTCAGCTTTAAGGTTACTCATTGTTGTTTGTTGATGCTGGGGCCCAGTATTAACCAAAACATCAAGGCCGCATGGCCGGCGACTTCCATACGACGACTAAACACTCCAATATAAGGGCCCGCAGTGCAGGAAAGCAAGAGTAACCTTAGGGAGGACAGTTTTTAAGGTCTACTTAGCTCAGCAATGCTTTGCTGTATTCGATAATGGTTCATGTACGCTAGAGCGTCTGATAGGAACAAGCGAACAGTATACGAGTTTGCTGATATTTATCGGAGCGTTCAGCAGAGCAGCAGGATTATAAACATGGTCGATGATAAAACCAAAATCAATTTCCTTTGTGTTCAGTAAGTACATAACGACCCACTCATCAACTACTCAAGTGGTCATTAAATAAGCATGTATCGGGTCGTGTCTGCGGTCAATAGAAAGTAAATAATGTGTGTAAGTTTATGTTTTTTTTTTTTTTTTTTCTTTTTTTTTCCTTTTTTTCAGAGGAAAAAAACATTTATTCAAGTTTAACTTTAAACAGAGGTAAACATTAAGCATACACATGATACACAATGATATTACATGATACACATGATGAAATATAATTTCATACACACAGAGAAGCTCTCACACAACGCTATGCAAGTACAGAACCTCACATTTAAATACGAGGTTCTGCCACTACACATAGCCATGCAAAAACCTCTCCGCGTGTATGAGGGTCTAAATCTTATTCTCTACAGAGTGAATTGAAAATACCCCATCTTTTATAAAATAAACCAATATTATTGTTACATATGTAAATATATTTTTCTAATTTATAATGATTTTGCAATTCTTTCTTGAAAATGTGGATCGAAGGGTTATTTTCTTTCATTTTCATTTTATATATATGAAATCTACATAAAACTAGAATCAAATCCAAAACAATATAGCTAGGACCAACGCCAAAAAGCAGATTATCTTTTTTCCAAGAGAGATTTATATTAACTTTGTTTTCGATCCACCTTTTCACATCATCCCAAAATTTCCTAACCACATGAAAATCACAAAACATATGAATCAAAGTTTCACTCTCCTCCAGACAGAAGGTACACATACTGGAATCTTTTATCCCAATTTTAAATAAAAATGCGTTTGTACCAAGGATTCTGTGAATTATTCTGAATTGAAACCACCTGAGTTTAGTACTTATTGTACATTTGAAGGGTGTATTAAAAATAACATTCCATCTTGAAGGATCAAATGTAGCTTCAAGCTTTTCTTCCCATTTTGTACATATTTACGAACAATTGTTTTTTCGAAACAAGAATATTGTATATTCTTCTGGAACCCTTTTATCTTTAAAGAGAACATCAAAGTGAAATGGAATAGTGGGATAAACAAGGGTATCACCAGGTTTGTCAAAGAATTTTGGAAATGACTTTTTGATCGCCAATATTACACCACCGTATTCAACAAAATTTGTGCGAACATGAAATATACGCATAAAATCCTCCAGCAAGAGGAATTCCCTCTCTCATTTAATAGATCATTTACAAGATCAACACCATTACGAACCCAATGCTGGTAATACAAACTTTGTTTACCCACTTTAATGTTTTCATTGTACCAAAGTGAACTTTTCAGTACCTCCTGTCTGGTAGTTGGTTGATGACAGTTAGAAAAACTAAACCATGCCCAAAAAACATCTTTCCAAAATTGATTCGGTTTATCATTGTTATTATTCATGAAATTCATAATATTAGTAGATCCACCCTCAATGTCCTGGATACGGTTTATACCTGTTGTCTGAAGAAAAAGCTTTACCCACTCTGTCTCCGCATTTTTAATGATTCTACGAATCCAGGTTATTTTTAGTGCATGTATATATGACTGGACATCAACCATTCTCACACCTCCTTGACCATAATCTTGGATCATTTGATTTCTTGTAACCTTATCAATACCTTTCCATATAAATTTATATATTATTTGGTTTAAATCTTTTATTAACTCGTATTGTGGATTAGGCAAAGTTAAAATCAGAAAGGTAAGCTTAGATAAAATAAGTGATTTAACTATTGTTACACGGCCCAGAACTGTAAGATTACGTCTTGACCATTGGTGAATTAATTCATGAATTGACTCCATTGTTTTTACATAATTAATCTGCACCATTCTTTCAAGTGACACAGTGAAGTCAATGCCTAGTGCTCTAAAACAGTTATTATTATGAATCCATTTAACGTTCAAATGATCACAAATTGTTTCATTGCTACCACTTTTGACCCAATCCACACAACATTAGTTTTGTCTATATTTACCCGTAAACCACACATGTTTTCAAACGAATCGAGGATTTTAAAAGCTTCATTCATTGACTTCTCTGTGCCATCAAGAAAAGAACAGTATCATCAGCATATTGAGATATGCGATATTCTGCATCCCTATTCTAATACCTTTAATATTCTGATTTTTTCGAACCATCATACCTAGGACTTCCGCACAAAGGATGAATAAATAGGGACTTAGTCCGTCGCCTTGTCTGCATCCTCTACCCACCTTAAAAGATTCCGAAAGAAATCCATTAACTAGTACTGATGATGAAGCTTGATTATAAAAAACACGAATCCATTTTTTAATCGAATTGCCAAAATTGAATTTATCTAATATTTTCATTATAAATGTATGTGATACCGAATCGAAGGCCTTTTCGAAATCAATCATGAGAAAAAGGCCAGGAATATTTTATTCTCTGCCAAACTCATCAGGTAGTACATTAAACGTATGTTTTCTCCAATATATCGACCCGTGACAAAACCTTTTGGTGTTCGTGTATAATATCGGACAAGCAGGATTTTAATCTGGTTGCGATGCACGACGAGGCGAGTTTATAAGATACATTTAGGAGGGATATAGGCCGCCAGTTCTTCAAAAATTGACGTGGTTTATCTCCTTTGGGTAATAAAGTGATTATACCATATTTTTGAGTTACAGAAAGTTGTCCATTTTCATACGCATAATTTAACGAACGAAGCAAATACCATACAAGATCATTGAAAAATACTTTATAAAATTCCGAACTAAATCCATCAGATCCAGGTGATTTATCATTCTTGCTGTTTTTAAGAGCATTTAAAAGTTCCTTATATGTTATAGGACCCTCAAGACTATCGCGCTGGGCGTTTGACAAGATTGGAGTATTTATATTTGCAAAAACAGAGTCAACATCAGCATTATCATCAGTTTCAGATTCCGAATATAAATCTTTATAAAAATTTCTTGCCTCAGAAAGAATATCCTTTGAGTTGGCTAAAACAGAACCATCTGTACGAACTATTCTATTTATTGTTTTGTTAACTAAATTACGTTTTCCATGTTCAAAAAATATTTAGACGGTTTTTCACCAAGCTCAAACCAGCGAGTTTTAGATCTTATCAAGCCCCCCTTCATTTTATCTTTACGCAGATTCTCAAGATCGTTTTGCTTCATATTCAATTGTACATTTAAAGTGTGGTCACCCGAGGCGACCTTTGTAAATAATTCTGTTATCTCAGATTCAAGTTCTCTCTCCAATCTTCCCAAATCTTTCTTTTTGAAAGCTGAGTAAGAAATAGTTTTAGCACGAATTTCTAATAAAATCATTTCAAAAAACAGTTGATCATTGATTATAAACTGGATATCTCTAGGATGGATTGTGTTTAAATTTGACAAAATATATGGAGGTGCCGCATACTTCTCTACCACTTCTTTTATAGTTTTCTTCACCAAATTAACATATTCTGTATCCTTTAAAAGAGAGTTATTAAACTTCCAGTAGCCTTTGCCACGCTCAATGTCATTGAAATCTAGATGTATATCGACTAATGAATGGTCCGTACGATAACCTGGTTTGATATCACATTTAGATAGTTTGGAATTTAATTCTGACGATATTAAAAAGAAATCAAGACGGGCTTGTTTCAAAGTATCATGTTGCCGCCATGTATATTTGCGTAAATCTGGATTATTTATGCGCCATACATCCGTCAAATTCAATGAATTGCAAAGTTCTACCACTCTCTTTTTGCATTTGGATTGTTAGCTCTAACATAATTGTAAGTATCAAGTGCCTCATTCATTACCAAATTCCAATCGCCGCATATAATTATATGTTCGTTATCAAACTCATTAATTACATTGTATAAATTATCATAGAACTCTGGTTCATCGTTATTGGGACCATATATATTAATCAATGTTATATTGCAATTATTTATTACAATATCAATTACAAGCATATTTCCTTTTGTATCGCACTTAAACTGATTAACTTTATATTCAAAATTATTATTGAATAATATTGCCACGCCCCTTGCGTTGCTTTTATATGAACTAAAATAGCAATCAAATCCCCATTCAGAACGAATTATATTTTCAACATCTTTTACAAAATGAGTGTCCTGTAGACAATATAAAGAATGGTTTTTCTGCCTTAAAAAGTGAAGTACATCTCTACGTTTTTTTACATTGGCTAAACCTCGACAATTCATGGAAGCTATTGAGAAGTGTTTGTTCATGTCACTAGTCATGTAAATGTGGGAATTTTGTAAACATGGGTAGGCCTACACAAAATGGAATGATATGAATACAATGTAGTCGATCACCCTCTCCGTCTTTAATTCCGTAACTGATTTTGAACATAATAAACATTTGTATCCCAATTGTATCACAATAATATATTTCATAGTTTACATCATGAACCTCTTGATTGATTGTAGTTTGTTTTCCTCTGTGTTTTTTACATCGAAAATACAACAGACAACTGTACATACCAAAACACACACACATACACACAAAACGAAAAAAATTGATCTCGTCTGGCAAAAAAATAAATAAATAAACAAAATTAAATTTAAGACAAAATTAAATTTAGACTCGCCGAAAAGGGCCACAAATTGACAAAAAGCAAAATTTAGAAGTAACAGTGATCGCGAGACCACTTCTCTGTGGCACTGTGAAATAAGATGATAAATCGAAACTAAAAGCAGTTGATTGAAGTAGAGTATACTGTCACAAAATTTCTTCAAAAGGCGCAAAATTTTAGTTCATACAAATCACTACTAACTTCATAAAAAAACATATACCTGCCGCTACCAACACTTAATCCACAAAATTATGTAATGTTTCATAAATAATTAGATTATTACTGGAAAAAAAGTTACATGCATATAATTAATTTGAGGCAGCTAAGTATTGTTTCCTAGACAATTACATTTTTACTGGCGAAACAATCGTACTTGCATATTAATTAATTTTGCATAGTTGTCTCCCATTAAAGAGAGAAAAAATAACCATATATGTCATCTTTTTTCGGAAAAAATAAACACCAAAGAACACGCAAAGGGCAAGCATTGGATATGGATTAAATCTTAATGAGAGTTATTTTTAAATTAACCAACATGACCAATGTCGGCCCAATGCTTCCAACACCGTTGAAATACATGTTTTTCTGATTCTTTTTTATTTATTTTTTTAACTTCTGTTTGGACCTATATAGGCCTATATTTTAAAATACACAATGGTACAAAAAATATCAGAAAACTGGTATAAAGAAATCCGAAAGAAACATTTTATAATCATTTGCAAAACAGAACAAAATCATTATTGCAGAACAAGTTTTTTAACCATTTATATGCAATTATTGAAAGTTTAGCCCATCTGGGGCTACATAAAAAAGTCACTTCAATTACTGATTTGGAACGCATTTCTTCCAAACTCCTCCTCTGCCCCTTTCCTTGAACTCCAGAATTACTTCAAGATGAACAGTTCTGATGCGAGTCATTTTCCTTCACGTCGCAAGAGTTTTGAGTGCTGAACCAGTTTCCCTCTGTCCCGTTTCATTTTGGCGGGTAGGTCAGGATACGCCATTACCGGTCTTCTATCTTTGATGTATGGTCTATTTCTCTGTTGTTGTAAAACCCAATCTCTATCCCACACACAGCCAAACCGAACTATAATCGGGTCGGGAGCTGGACGCTGTTGTTGTCTGTACTCCTCTCCATCTTGACTATTTAGTTTACGTCTTGGTAAGCGATGGGCATTGACTAGAAATATGTTTTTGCTCTCCCTTTCTTTGAAGCCGAAATCGGTTTGTAGAGTTTTTCTAACTTTCTCAGCGGCTTGTGGTCCCGTCTCGTGCTTTGTTTGAGGGATACCATAAAACACCAGATTTTGTTTTCGGTCATGTAACTCTCTCATCATAAATTCACGTTCAACCTTTTGTTCCAAGTCATCTCGTTCCTTGTTTAATATCTGTGGCAAGGTCTTATTCACAAAATCTTTAATATCCGCAGCATTTTGTTCTACTGATTCTATCATTTCACTGATGTCCTTTTCATTTTTATTTGCCTTTTCATTTATATCACTGATCTGTGCTTGTAAAACATCCATACGTTTTGACAGCATTGTTTCCATTCTTATCATTATGTCCTTCAGTTCAGCATTTGTCACGCTCACCTGCGTATCGTTCGTAATACCCGCCGTGTTGTCAGCCATAGTACTACCTGTACTACGAGGCATATCAGAGTTTTTGTCAGTGCAAAATGTTGTAGAATTTACCTTTATTGTGTCACTTTTCCACTTCTAGTACTCATTTTTCCAGCGGCAGTCCTGTTTATTCAGATTAACATCATCATTATATCATTATTGTCCGTAAAACAGCCACGATTAACATAAAACAGCACCAATTCGGCGAGAAAAAAAATTACCAACCTTCCATGTTGAAAGCCGGGTTGCCAGGTAAGTTTATGTTTACATAAAGTGGTGTAACTAGGTTTCAAGGGGTAGTTAATTCAAGCATGGTCGTAAAATTGATTCGATCGATATTTTGGTCAATGCGTTGTATCGGAGCAGAGTTGTAAATTGAGCGGAGCCTAAAAGAGTTTGCTACAGGCTTTAATGGGTTTGGGCTTTGATAAAAGCCAGGTACCACTCCGATACAATGCGCTATCGAAGACAGCAAAGCATTGCAGAGCTCAGTAGACCATAAAAACTGTCCTCCCTTAAGGATGACGAGCTGATAACGAAAATTCTGTTATATTTACGGACAGCTCGTCACCATTTCATAGGCCTACTTTTACATTTTTTTACTCTTTACCCCATAATTTCCCTCATTCTTCAGGCCGTGCCCTCTATCGGGGGCTAATTTATAGTTTAAGCTTGTTTGCTATTGTTTTTGGAGCAACATTGTTTCTTTATAAGCCTGCGGCGCAACCTTGAACAATATTGTCTTGAACAATATTGTCGTTTGAGATAACGCCCCGTAGCCACCCCAGCCAACCCCATACCTCATTTTGATTTTTAACATACCAATATTCTCTTTACTACGTTGAAAATACGTAAAGTGAATTATGACCAACACTGTACTAAAGTGCGTGGTATTTTGACCCCTGGATACACCGTGACCATACGTATGTTGTAATACAGAATATCCATCCCAGCAATCTCTCTTGTGTTTTCAAACAGACGTGCGTCAATGTTCGTTTTATGTCCTGATATTATCCTCCAAATGCCTTTTGTGTTAGGCGATGTTCGTTAAAGTACGTCGGGAAGTTTAGTGCATAAGTACAACTTGAAACGGAGTGTGCTAAATACACATGTTCGGTAGTTGTTCGATGTGTGTTCGTATTGTCCTGTAAATTTCCTGAGTATGTTAATTTGTACTCGCACTTTAGCAAAGCCATAGTTCATTGAATTTACAACCGTATGACAAAACAGGCGAAAATAGTAACCTTTTGCACAAGAATATTATTGCAATTTAAAGAGAATTGGCCATTGCTCATTAAAACGAGGCTAGTGTATGGACAATATTAGTGTGCTCTTTCATTTAATGACATAAAATTTGAAAAATATTGTGAGGAACACTTTAGGTTTTGACAAAAAACAATCACAGAATCCGGGGGGGGGGGTCACTCCCATCGTAGCATGTACATCATCCGCGATAATAAAAACGCATAAAAAGGGTAGTTTTTCGTGGGTAGGCACGATACGCGCGTATCGTGTTTAGGGTGTCAAAAACATAAAAAATGGAATAAAGGGTAGCAAAATTGCAACTAGAAACCACAGTTGTGTTTGACCAAACACGAATATCTATGCCCGTGGCCCACACTCTCTCTAACACCCCACCAGACCATCACTCTCTTATACTCCACCAGACACTCACTCGCTCTAAAACACCTCCAGGCTGGCCCTACTCTCTCTAATACCCCACCAAGCCTTCACTCTCTCTTATACCCCACTATACACTCACTCTCTCTAAAACACCACCAGACTGGCCCACACTCTCTCTAATACCCTACCAAACCTTCACTCTCTCTTATACCCCCATCAGACCATCACTCTCTCTAAAACATTGGGGCTCGAGCAAACTGGCATATGAAAATATTGAAAGAGAAAAAATCAGGACTCAGCGGGGATTGAACCCCGGTCGCTGGATTGTCGGGAGGGGCTAGGCTTGGGCATCGTCAGTCTTTCGCATATCGCATCCAAAACATATCACGATATCGCCATCCGACCGCATTTTTATCAATACATGCATGCATGCCATATCAGAAGTTTAAAAAGTATAGGCCTACGGGTGCAAAACGGCCCGGCAAACAGTACAAAACATACTTCAATCCACTGCCATCGTTCAAAACAGCTTCTTTATATCCGAAATGTTATTAAAAACAGTATGAATTCAACCATTTGCCGCTATTTTGCATTGCATGAACATTGAACATTTCGTTGGTCGTGGCCTCCTGAGTGGATGGGAGACCACTGCTGCCCTCATACACATTGAACATTTCGTTGGTCATGGCCTGCTGAGTGGATGGGAGACCACTGCTGCCCTCATACTCATTGAACATTTCGTTGGTCATGGCCTCCTGAGTGGATGGGAGACCAATTACACATATTGCCCCCCTGTAGCCCATGACCTTTGACCTCTGGGGTCGGGGGGTACCCTAGGATGTATTTAGGGGTCATGGGCCATCATTGTACCAAGTATGGGCTCCGGGGCTACTTTAGTTCCTGAGCTAGAGGGGTGCAAAGAAGTGATCTTGAGGGAAGGAGGAGAAGGAGAAGGAGAAGACTAAACACAACAAATACAATATCTATGCCACCGTTCCACGGGCATAGATAATGTGCTAATATACGGAAATGGTATGTAAATTGGACAGATGGAGAGATAAATATGAAAGGGGAAATGATCTTCAAAAGCATGTGCTTTTTACGGAAATATCACAGTTGCACAATTTACCGTTCGGCTCATCCGGTGTGCACCGGGCCAATTGATAGTTTATGAATTTAGCCACGGGGCCTGTGAGCCAATCCTTCTTTAGGGTATGAAATTTGGTGCAAGGAGTAAAATCCATGTTTAGGGTGTGAAAACAGGCGCGTGTTTCCTGTTTAGGGTATCGTTTTAGCCACGGGTTAAATCCTTGTTTAGGGTGCTTTTCAAAAGTTGATTATCGCGGATGGTGTACAGGCCACAATGGGTATTCGTTATTCTTTCGTTTATTTAAGACGGACTTATCAATGACTTCAACATCAATCCATGCATGCTTCTCCTGCAAATTGCGAGTCTGAATGCTTATATTAAAGTGTCAGTGGACCAGTGTAGCATTTCCAATTGTGTAAATTGAGTTCGGGCCCTTTTTTGTTTTAAGCAATAATAGTGTAAAAATGATGCACCAAAATTGTATTTCAATTGTACATTATTTTATGTCGAACAATTTTTCAATTTTTCCCAACTAATAAGGCTTCAAACAATTGGGTCTTCATTTTCACACATTTTTCAAATAAAACCGTCCCACAAATGGCTTTTATTCAACGGGCCTAAGCTTCATTTTCCGAAAGTTTCTCACTTCGGAGGGACATGTACCTGCTCACACACTCCCCTGCGTCGCGCAAACGCAATGCGCGGCCATTATTTACGTTACCAAATTCTCTCTGCCCAACGCCCATTTTACAAATCGACGGCCCCTGATGGCGAACATGAGACGGATTTGCCGGTCATTTGCCAGACGTTGAACGAATACATATCGGACATACATAAGACGCCTGCAGGAGTATTACCAGTTACAACGCATAGAGAAACGAACGGAAATCGGACCCCAAATCCCACCCCAAATCTTCTGCCGGACTGGTGATTTTACCACCTGATAAAATATTAATTGTGTATTCAAGTTAGTTGACCCAGTCCATCTGTGAATATTGCGGATTCATTCAAATGGTTAAATGTGTTAACCATGTTATGTTTTAAACAACCCACGTGTTAATAAAGCAAAATTAACCAAACAACTGATTAAACGTTTTAACAAACCATAATATGTTAAAGTTTAACAAACAAATTAAAGTTTTATCAACAAGTTTTCACTTTTCCCTGTTGTGTAAAATAGAATTAACCAACTAATGATTAAAAAAATGTTAAAGTTGGTTAAAAATGTATCAAGTTTAAACATTTTAATACATGTCTTAACAGTATAGTTGGGTTTCTTACTTTGATGTGATATTGTTCTTGCCACAGCTGTTCCACCACCTACGACAGCACAGACAACAACGCAACTTACAACATACCCTACTGATCCATCTACTGAAGCATCTCAATCATCGCCAATGACAGGCACTGAAACGGTGACAACAAAATCGGCACTTCCACCACGAAATGATCTTTCCACCGGCATGTATTTTTTGTATTGTCTAAGAATTTATAAATACATAAAACGCCTAAAGTGTATTTCAAATATGTTGTTTCAGCAATTAAACGAATACACGTATCTGAATATTATCTGAAGCGTTATAAAGCCCGGGAATCCTTACTACTAAATTCGTAACTCATTGTTTATTATACTATATGTGACCCGGCAGCACAAATGAGCCGTAAATTCCCTAAATTGTATTCTGAGTTACGGTGTAAAATGTGTACGAAGGTCATATTCACCGGTAACTTAAGCTGGCCCGACATCCGTCTCATTTCGATAGTCAAAAACTAATCAATAATCCTATTGTTGAAGTGGATAATAAGCTTCTACCTTAGATGGCTATAGAACTTTTAATAGCTCTGGTCTTTGTTTGCTTATATTGCTCAATCCTGTTCAAGTGGTGGGTTACCAGGCATTGTATTTTGTACACGTATGCATAACCAACAATTAACAATGAGAGAACTTTCTTAAACCTCGTTGACTTGGGGATGATTTGAGATGACCGCCAATTATGACTGTTTGATATTTATTGCCAACAATGTGGAAAAAGAGACACATGTAAAAACGTAAAAAGCTATAATTTTGTTGAAGGAGCAAAGTTTAACAAACCATAACCCCGCTTCTGGATATCGTTTGAAGTCAAATGATATACCATTTTAAGTTTATGATGTTTATTTTTAAACACGAAATAAAACAAAATTGACCGGGGAGGAATTTACGGCTCATTCGCCGTGGACGGTCACATATTGCTGTTAACTCACATAGCAAAAACGAAATGACACAATAAAAGCAATGAGATTGATCTGAATGTATTATTGTGACCATCTCCGACGAACCCAGTGTAAAGTCGCCATTACAGATCTACAGATATGTACCAATAACTCTATATCATTTTAAGCTTGCTTTAAGGTGATTTTGACTAATTCAAAATCTAAGATTCTTAAATGTGCAACTTTACACTGGGTTCGTCGTGGGTGGTCACATTTGTTAACTGTAGTGTGATACCTCATTTGTATATATAAAAGGAATTTGGAATGCTCCAGATTTAAATGAAATTTTGAGCGATTTGCAAGGTCTTTTCTATTAATGTGTAAAGTTATATGCTTTAATGGATACTACCCAAGGAGATAGATTACGTAACGCATTGTTCTTTGATGCCAAATTGATTTGCCGACATAAAGGTGATACCACTGTTTCGAACAAAAGGGTTCCGCCATAAAATTGGTAAATGACTGGTCCGGGCGGACATTTTTATAAATGAATTTAGACGAGCAGCAACGACACCACTTGCGACACCACTTGTAGATGTTAAATCTACATCATATGCAACATTTGGTCAAAAAATCAGACGTTTTTATATTATAACAGTTTTTCTATAGCTAGTCTTTAAATGTAGTATGGTTTGACCGTTGAGGGCACTATAACCTCCATTTTAGTAACAAAAAGGCTATTTAAGAAAATAATACCGTTCCAATTTTGTAAAATTGTCAGAGTTTGTAGTATGAACATGAAGAAATACAATCAAGTGGTTGGCTTACCGGCTTTGCTCCAAAATAATAAAAAGTTCTACATTTTCTGAGGCCCATCTGATGAAAACAAATTAAAAATCAAAACAGATAACGCGTTTTTCTCGGTTTCGCGTTTTGATTCATGATAACCTATGACAAGCCGTAACTTCGCTTCTGATTGTCATATGAAATTCATTGACGTGTCATTTTAATCCTTGAAACATGCTCTTTGCAAATGTTTGAAAAGGTTAAAATGACCAGAGGGGGACTTTACGGCTCATTCGTGGTGTACGGTCACATATTGTTGTTTCTATGAAATCTTGACATTGGGTTGAAATTGTGTGCCAAAATAATTTATACTGTATGATATAGCAAATCATGTAGCTTAGTTATTGGGACCCGATAGGCAGCCTCTCGAAAAACTAATAGCCTCATCCCCATTGTAGTATAACACCCTTCGTCTTTTATATCCAAACCATTGTAGAAATTTAACTCAAAACTTGATTGATTGATTGATCGATCGATTGTTTGATAGTTGATTGATTGATTGATTAATTAATTTATTGATTGATTATTTTCTTCTTTTTCCCTTCCATGTATATAGGTGTGATAATTGGTTGCACGGTAGGAGTAATAATGGTGCTGCTAATTTTAGTTCTCCTGTTGATACTTTTCAAATTAAGGTGCAGTAGATACAAAACTGATACATATGTGTGATGCGATCAAGCAAAATCAGTCGGAACTCGGCAATAATAAATTTTCAGTTTCCTATAGGATAGTAAAAAGCATTTACAAAGCTGGATTTTGCAGAAAATCCCATTGAAATTGAACAACCAGTTCCAAAGATATGAGCAATTAAAGAGTTTCCAAAACAATAGGAAACAAAAGGAAAAATGTCCTTTGTTTGGCTATATCTCAAAATCAATATTTCCGAGTTCCGACTGATTTGGCTTGATCGCATCACATATGTGACCCAATCAAGAAAAATGAGAACAGTGTCACCAAATTTGTTTTTAGTTGTAATCTGATTTACTATTAAAACTTTATGTTCTTTAATTTATTTTTCTGTTCCTCCTAAACTCCTTACGGTTTCAACTTTGCTACATTACAGCAGATGGTGCTGAATTGGGTTAAATCACACACGATTGAGCTTAATTAGGGTATATCGCACAATACTGTGCCAAACTATGCTAAACGTTTGACGAATTCTGCTCGCAATTGGGCAACAGACTGATAATTCAGTGAAAATTAAAGCTGGTTAAAAGTTCTTTATCATTATTTAAAACCTAAACATTCATATACTTTCAATAACATTGTATTCATTTTGCTTAATACATATCAAATAATAATTATGCGTATGTGTGTAAATATGTGTACAGTCTTTCCAAAATCATACAAACAGAAACCGGATCCCAAAAAACAGTATTATAGTTTCTATTTCAGATCTAAATTACAAGTGAGTATTTGGATATTTTTCTATTACGTTTTTAATCAAAATACTTCCTTCTCTGTTTTCTCTTTTAGGGTGAAGAAAAGGCACTCTTATAACACAGAGAAAAACTCGGTATCTTGTAATTCTGAGGACAAGAACGCACCGCCGATGCATGCAGAATACGCTGACTTGAACATCGACGAAATGAATCAAGACAATGATCGGTACCAATCACTGCAAGCAACTTCTGAAAAACAGGACAATGTTGATCCCACAACTGAATATGAGAACAATGCTTTTACACATGAACAAGATCCCTTAGCCCTGAAAGCAAATGTTGACCAGGCAGCGGATCACACCAGGAACAAAGCAACGAATTCAATAACTGACCTCTCCAAGGAAAACGCTGCTGATATTGAGCATGAGTATGCGTATGTAGCCCCAATGACCGTGATGACAACAAAGGACTTTAGATCATTTGATGAGAGTGATTCAAATGTCACTAAAATCGAGCATACATACCTTGATCCACGGGTCACTGTACCGAATTATGACCACGAACATCATACTTTTTCAAATTTCATTCAAGACAATCACTCCTATATAAACGTGCCAGAAGAAAATGATCATTCTTACATAAATACGTCTTAAGGGATGGGTTTATATGTGTGTAAATGGAGGAGAAATGGGAGGATTTTGGCATGTTTGCTGTGATTGTTTGCCTAGCAATATTGATCACAAGTACACAATTGATGGTGCATATCAAGGACCAAACTCTATAGTTTTATATTTGAGCACGATCACTTCTGTAAGGTCATGGGAAATTATGTAAATCGGCTTTTATATTTGATGTTGCATATCGGCTCACGCACTTTTTTTTGTACCCAGTATTTTACAAAGTCCCTGTACTCTGATGACCCTATGACCTTTTGCTGGTATGTTGAGCACTTTAAACAATTAATTATAGTACTTACCTCCTACTTTAGGAACATGCATATGCCTTAATGTATGTCGACCATGTCAACAACCCAGTGTAGTTTTACATGGTTGGAAAAGTCTATTTCCTTTCGCTATTTTGCCAATCATAATTCATAAATTGTCCAACTTTTTGACAAAAAGAGTTTTGCAACTATTCCGCCAGCAAGGAAACACAAATTTATGTGTATCCAGTGCGTCCTTTACGTTTAAATAGTTCAGTTTATTGTCAAGTTGTGCCTCTATACGCCATATTTACGGAATTGATGATACGAGCTGATACGGAATTTTTGAACCCAAATTTCTTGAAATATACATTACCTTTTAACTTCTCGCCACGAAATTGGATTCATAAGAAGGTCAAATACAAGCCTTCCATTATGGCTGGTATCATCATCTCGATTGGTGTCTTGTGTTAGTATTATTCCATATTTTACTGGTAGAAGTTCAATGAAACCCTCCATAATTCACGACTACTGTCACTTGTGTTATAAACTCGATGTGTTTACTATATTGTCGCTCGGGTCCGCGACTAATCGCAGGGACCGGTCTATCATTAGCTATTCTATACACTTTTCAATAGCCTTATTGTGATGTGTGGGAGTTTTAAAAGCCGAGCCATGAACAAAATATAATGCAAGCACCCAGGGGGGCATCAACTTTAGAGGTTACGGTATGTGCCTGTCAATATATGCCCCTCTTTTGAAGCCGACTATACCCGATGACCAGGCACCTTCAGTTTTCAAAATATTATACCCAATGACCCCTTTTTCATTTTGATTGTACATAATGACCCTTTTTTTTATTATAAAAAAAAACCCAACGTTTTGTACTGATATGCGCCTACTTCGCGACGCTTGTAGGCACATATAGGCCTACCCATCAATTCTAAAGTTGAGAGCCCCGGGGCGAGCTGCATACTGCAGGCCAATGAACAATGAGATAGTGGCTTTTCTGATATAGCTTTGAGGAACTGTTGAAGTATAAATCAGCCAACGAGTAGGTGTGTCCAAATTGCACATCTTGAATTGAGACCAAGACATGCTGTTATTTCAATTGTTATACCGTTCCGGTTGGTTTATTACCTACCATTGCCTACGAGATGCAGTTCTAAGGTGACAGAGGGACAGGTCTGCAATTCGATTCCACAACCATTTATACCTTTCATCTGTTTTATTGTATTAATACTATTATCGTGCGAATTGCTCCGTGGTACCTTACGGGTACCTGAATTTTATTTGAATGAAGGTGACTCTGTCATGCTCGACGTCATATTGCATAATTTCTATACAGTATATGCAATAAACCAACCAGAACAGTATAACAATTGGAATAATAGGCAGTTCTAAGATAGGTTAAGAAGAATATAACGTCACAATTCTGTATTATTATTCAAGGTTGTAACGTGTGTCTATGCTGTCATGTAGGCCTACCTGGCAACAGACACGCCCCGGTACAAACAGATGAAATTTGTAGAAAAGCGTGATTATGACAAAAACATTAAAAATGATACTTTGAGGTATTGTTTTTTAATTTTTGTATGGCAGATCATACATACACATGTGCTGAGGTCAAAAAGGTAAAAATTTTGTTTTTGACCCCTGACTCACCTGTCATTCCAAACAACCCCTTAAATGTTATAGTCTCATCACTTTAGATGGTTGTAAAAATCACACGAACATGATGAAAGAAAGAAAACCAAATTTATCATAACAATTTCCTTTTTCCTTTACAATAATCATTAATTTAACATTTCTGTTGGTATTGTTAGAGTTCCAAAAGATAATTTACCGTATGAAGCAAAATGAACTCCATGCGTAGATTATAAAGGCTAGATTCACGTAATGAATTGAGCACCCAATTCACTCGTGTAAATACACTAAGCCAAAAAAGAAACTTAACATTTTTCACATGGTCATATCTTAAAATTCTGTGCATCAAAATGAACCAAAATTACACACAGGATTATATCAATACTCTACTCTAAACACATGTCAGTCCCGGATGTCAGTAACCAAGCAGTTGTCTATCTGACACAACAGCAAAATGCACTGACATGGAACAGCTTCCTGGACCACATTCACATCCAAATAAATGGCACCCAGCATAAGAAATCTGTGAGAATGCGTATAAGATCCTATATTATTGATATATATTTAGATCCTATATTATTAATATATATTTCACTTCCATATTTTAAGCTTTTAGGTTCATAATATTATATATTATTAATATATATATTTCACTTCCATATTTTAAGCTTTTAGGTTCATAATGTACATTAATACGAGTAATTGTATAACAACATGGTGTGCATGACCCTGAAGGAGAGCAGCTCTAAATGCTGATGAGGCTACCCTGTATAAACAAAATGTAAATAAATAAAGAAAGAAAGAAAGAACCTTAAAGTTGAAATGTTGTTTATTTATTTACTGAATCAGTAGTACTTCTAAGACACAACCCTCTAATCCCCACTGCATTATATTTCTCATCATATATCATCATTATATTCTCAACATGTTACCCATAGGCGTTTGGAGAACAATTGCTTCTATATGAATTGATAATAACTCATTCCATTCAAAAAATCGTAGAAAAAGAGGTGACCGACGAAACCCATGGCTGATATCCTACAAACTTCGGATATCTTAGCAATTACCGAGTCTTGGTTGAACGGCGATATTAGCGACAACCATGTTATTGCTGATTTTCACAACACCTTACCTGATTTTGAAACCTATAGTATTCCCCGATAAGATCGTACTGGAGGAGGTGTTCGTGTCATACTTGTCAGATTTTTAAGTTCATCTCATCTCATTACACTCTGCTTCTATGCATCTTGTGATTGTTTACAGATTGCTGTGTTTGTGGTGATTTCAATTTTTACATTGACAAAAAATTGCACCAACATGTCATTGGCGCAACTCACATTATGTGGTCAAACGCTGGACTTATTAATAACACATGAGGAAGACACTCTTTAAAGGGAGTCTCCGGCAATCATAACATTATGCCTTATATGTTAGAAAAATAATTATCAAGCACGAATCACATGGTTTTATTTAAAACAAACTCATACTGACCATAAAAACTAATAAAAACAGTAGGCGCTCAACACGCGATATTCCCGCGCCGAAATGGTCTAAGTGCAATGACGTAATAGTTATTTGTGCGCAATTGTCGTCAGCCTTCATTGTATTACCGGGACGTCATTGCATTCGACAATTTCGGCGCCCGGGAATTTTGAATATCGCATGTTGAGAGACGGGTGTTTTTATTCGTTTTTATGATCACATGAGATTGTTTTAAATAAAACCACGTGATTCGTGCTTGATAATTATTTTTCTTACATATAAGGCATAATGTTGTGATTGCCGGAGACTTCCTTTAATCCGGTATAGACGAATCCAACGACCCAAGTCATGGTCAGGATTTGGTCGGCCATTACTGGGTCCCCGCAGCACCAAACTGGTGTTATGACTGCCCAATTTGGTGGATTAAAACCGCTTAAAAATCGATGTCAGATTCTTTTGTGTTGTAAACTGTCATCATTCTTTTGTCTACGTGTAACACATGTGATAGAATGCAGTTTAAAATACCCTCCAAGGCCGCATCATTTCACATTTTAGGTGCGATGGAGCCGACGGGGACCCAGCTACGGCTGCCATTGAAATGACATGTTTGAAATGTGTAAAAATTAATTCATGATCATCTTAACTTAAGTTATTTTAATAAAAAACAAACAAAATATAGAAAAATATAATCTTCAAGTGAAAGAGGTCTGAAACCAAAAGTCGTGCATAAAAAGCCTACGTAGAAAAGTGCAGTGAAGATGATAAAAGATAACAGCAACACCCCGTTCACTTGATGCATAACTAGCTAATCAGCCTATGTTCCAAACTTTAAAACAAGAGAATTGATCAAACCGTTTTTGGATTATACCAAAAATTCTTAGGGGGGCTTATTATACATTAAAATAGCATATGCATACATTAATATGTTGTTGATGGTGAATCAAGTTGGCCCTACATTTCCCAAATGAATGCAGTTACCAGCTGGTGTTCCCTCAGCTGATTGGCAGGAGTAGGTTAGATTGCATGCAACAACCTTGAAAGTAGAGCATGTCTCTCCTTTTTTGCATGTTGCTCGGGTATCAATTTTACCTTGCAAATCCAAAATAAACGGCGGAATCTTGTTGCAAGGTGCTCTGCAACTTAAATTATACCAACTCCATGATCACACCTTATTTTTCATTCCACTCATAGTTGAATGGTGAGATAAATCCCCCATATTGACGCCTGTATGTGGGTTTATGACCAAATTAACCTCACGTTTGGCCAATTTAGCCTAAAAAAGCTCATTTTTTTTGCGCGCGTATTCCACTTTTGCACTACATTAGAAATATAGTTAGAGGACATCTCCCATTCACTCCAATGTGTGGTGAATTGACTCCAATGTGTGGTGTCTTGCTGAACAAATTAGGCCGAAATAATTAGTACAATTAATATTGATTTGAATATATTATCTTAATATTTCATGCCAAAAAAATAAAAATAAAAAATAAAAAACTGACTCGTTTTGTAGTGAATCAAGGCCCAATAATGCCATTGGTACCATTCATACTACAGTTCATTCATAAAAATATCAAACTCACTCGATAATATCGGCCATGATGTATATTCGAGCCACATTTGAACACCATCCGGATATTTTCCCTTCATGTGCCTTGCAATATTCATACATTTTAACTATGCTGCCCATATTTGGCTCAATGGTGCTTATTACACAAATTTACAGCTATCTTCTCTGATGTTTACTGAAGTATGTAGAGTGTGGCCTACAACACGTAAAATTGGGGCGGCTATTTAGCATGATAAAGCGTTAGTTCCCGATACACCGTGGAGCAAGGAAACTGGTTATTTGCATAAATATAATGTAAGATTTAAATTGGGTGATGATGACACAGCTCATTTAGAGTCTATAGTGTTATGGCGCTATTTTCTTTTAGTTAATCAATTATTTAAATACATCGCTCCGCGGTCTTTTTCTCATTGATTCTGAATGACGTCGAATCTTCGTACTCGACGGCCAGCTATCGAAAGGACAACATCGCATTAACGTACTCAATCCATAATCCATAACAATACTTGTTGTAATGACATTTTACCAGTTTAGATTATGCCGACATTTTTCGCGCGCTATGCCATAAAGTTATTTTGTCGCCAAAAGGTGCTCAATTCAATATACTTCAAGAATTTTTCCCAAACTTCACCCGCATGTCAATCAAAAAAATATTTGTAGCACACATCCGCGCAACCTTTTACTAGTCTTGATAATTACATGATTAAAATGAAGATAACCTTTGTACTTATATATACACAAGACCCGCTTTTACTGTAAAATTTCGATCGCAGGATACTGAATAAATATCAGTTAGTTTAAACTTTTAATGAACTTCGTAACGAACCTTCGTCATCTTGGCCTTTAATGAGTTATTATTGTTTTATTTTCGTGTACATGATGATATTACTATTATGGTTCTACAATACAGTGTATTTTTTTCCTTAACCGAAAGAACTCATTAAACTTTTTTTTATCTACTTGTACAATGAGAGCTCTTCTGTATCGGCCACTTGCTTTTCTAAGTAAATCAGGTGTGATCAACACCCATTATTCCTTGTTAGGCACACTTATGGCAAGCTTAAACACGGTTTATCGCCGATAAGCCATGTTTTTGATCAAAAAACAGTACCTTTCGACTGGTAAACACGGTTTATTTTGAAAAACTAGATTTTTTCACACGAAAAACATAATTTATCACTGAAACACCGTGTTTTTTGCCTGATAAACATTGTTTTTAGGAAGCTATGTTTATCAAATCTAAAAACACTTATCGACTGATAAAGCGCGTTTGTCAATAAACTGAGTTTATCGAGAAAAAAATGTGTTTTTTCTAAAAAAAATTTTTTTCGCCTGATAAACATTGTTTTTCGAGAAACTATCACGGACTACAGCTGATCGATGGGGGTTCATAGCTAAACTATGGGGAGGGGGGTGGCCACGGGCATTAAAAACAAGAACCACTAATCGCTAAATTTAGATATTCAACTATATGGTTCCCCGCAGGGTTACACAGAACCATTAACCACGAAATATGGACACCCAACAAGATTAAACTATAAATTAACCCTCGATAGATTGCAGGGCTGAAGAATGAGGAAAATTAGGGGATAATGTTCAAAACATTTATATTAAAAGTAGAATATATATTATGTGGTGTCAAATTACATTGAATTTACATTAAGTAATGCTTTCTTGCCCTGCAGGGCCCTTATATTTTGGGGAAAATCTTTTAACAAGCAGGTTTTTAACTTTTGCTCACTTAGGTTAATTGAAATGAAATGTAGATGAACGCCAGTCAAATCAAGTTATGCAACCTCAAACAAACTATATTCGGATATTTATTATAACCCTTACCCGGAACTATTAAAAATATTATTTTCCTGTTGTTTATATAATTATCATTATGTCCTGCACTAATAACCTTTAATCATACATGGTTCAACTTGGTTTTTGTCGCTAATCATGTGTTGGGTTCGGGAATTTCCAGATAATTATTTTTGCCGTCACTTTTTTAATGAATGTATATGGTCATGGCGGCGTGGTTACCTGTTGTCTTCATTCTTTCCTTTATACCTGCTGTACGGCTGGAAGGTGAATATTACAGTTTTCTTATTAGCCTAATTTAAATAGACACATTTTGTATAAAATATGCGGTTACTTATATTATGTGTTCAATCTACTACATGTAGATTCAAAGTTAATATTTCTTAATATTGGAAAATGAGATCGTTGTTTGTAAAATATAGATACGAATGAAAGAAAAATGAAGTATATTACATTTTGTTTTTCAAATTAAGTTCTATATCATTATGAATATGTCTGCCACATTTCTGTGGTGTTGAATATTTCTCTCATGGATAAGAGGTCCGTTCGCGAGCAATTACATGTTATCAGATATGATAGTTAATTTAAGGGGGTACTACACCCATTGCATTTTTTTGCATTTTTTTGCATTTTGTGAAGAAATGAGAAAAAGAAATTGGACAAAGTGGTATGCAAAATGAAGGGGCAAATCTTCTCGTTCAATTGGTGGCATCAGTATCAATGAAGCGTACATGCTTCTAATGATATAAGCCAAAAGGTGGTACATCACTGATGTTTTAAATTCACTTCATTTTGGAAAGCTTACTATCAACGGATTTCGTTAAAATTTTGGATATGTGTTGCTAACACATTAGGGAAATAATGTTGATATGTAAAATGGGAATAAGCGGTCCCTGATTTCTTTTATGACTTCATGAACTTGGTGCTCCACAACTATCAAAAAACGAACCGGTTAAAATGCTTCTATTTTCAATGCTGAGCTATATTTTGTATTTTGAACTTGCGACACTATTTCACTGAAACTTAATTAAGCCATAGGTAACAGGTTACCACAACCACACTACAGCAATGTTGAAAAAGATTGTATTTTTTGTCACCTATACCACCGTATTAGGTAGTTTTCCGTAAGCTTCATTTTTGTGATTTTGGTAACTATTTTATATTTCTTTGCCCAATCAATCTAAATTGTACTCACCATTTACATCCCAAGGTATTTTAGTATATCCACCTCATATATTTAAAATATATATCCAGTAACAGACAAATATCAAAATTGATGCCTCATTATGACATGTATGATATCACAGACTACCACATGTTGATGGCTGAATTTGACCTGAACCAATTGACCTATAACCTGACCTTTGATGACCTTATAGCCTTTTTTAATCTCTTTTCCTAACAACACATTATAGAAGATAAATACAAGGTTTAGTATTAATTGTCTATGTGGAAGAGATTAGGCCTATTTAATTTATTCAGTGTTATAATCAGTGAGTACATTTCTATAGATGGTATAACAAAGGATTTAATGTATTCTATTTATGTACACTACTTTAACATGTTGAAAAGAATAAATTATGGTTTGTTATGAAACACGCATCTGAGTTACTAGGATACATGTAAACAAAAAATATATAGGGCTAAAATGACTTACTATACAATGGTTTAAAAGCACCTTTTTTTTATTAGTTTATTTTTTTTATTTCACATGATCCGTGCATATATCGCCTAGCTATAAATGAAAAAATATTTTTTTAGACCAATCAAACCAATATATGGGTGTAGTACGCCCTTAAGTTTCATAACTTAACAATGAATTAGAGTCACGCGGTAGCCGTGACCAGCAAGTTTAAAAAAGGCTGACAAATAAGACTAAACAGAAGCTCCGCGAGACTACATGTAACATAACCGCTATCTATGATATTTTTCGTTGGGTGCAAAATATATCTAAAACCATGCTAAATGTTATTTACTCTCTCAAGTGTCATATTTTAACAACTCATTTATTCCAAAAGTGACACCAATCTTACAGTCAATCCGATTGTTTGATAATAAACAAATATTCTTGCTTCATTCTACGCGGTATTTCATAGCCCAAATTAGTGGCAAATCATACTGATATCCATTGATATCCACAATCTTTGGACACTGCTACTTTTTCAGATTCACTTTCAAATATGCCCCAAATTGTCCTGGATACCCAGCAAACACAAAACGTTTTCGACATCATTCGCAAAAGGTTATAAAAGGTTGTCAGAAAACGTTTAAATGTCGGGTTATATAAAGGGTATATTAAGGGTATAAAACGTTTTCATAACATTAAAAATCATTTTTTAATTATTTACTGCTCAGCAAACAAAATGTTTTACAGAAAACGTTTAAATGTCGGGTTATATAAAGGGTATAAAAACGTTTTAATAACATTTCAAAAACATTTTTGAAAACTTTATACAAAACATTCTAAACAAAATGTTATTTTGGGGTTGCAAAAATATTTTGCGAAAAATGTTTGCCCAAAATATTTGCAATAACGTTTTAAAAACGTTTTCATAACCTTTATATAACCCGACATTTAAATGTTATTAAAACGTTTTGAAAAAAACATTTTAAGAACATTTCTGTGTTTCCTGGGTGCAAATATTTTAACATAATGTTATGTTAGTGTTGACAAAATATTTGGCAAAAAATGTTTGCAAAAAATAGTTTACAATAACATTTTTGAAAACATTAAAAAAATATTGTTGTAGTGTGTTTTCAAACAAAACGTTTTAAAACGTTTTCATGACCTTTATATAACCCGACATTTTAATGTTATTAAAACGTTTTTATGTAAACCAAAAGCCAAAATATAACTTATTAAAAACGTTTTTAAAACGTTTTTGTGTTTGCTGGGTACCCTACATAAAAATTCTGAACCCAATTCGCCAAAAAATCAAGTTTTTCGCAAATCTTAATCTTTTATTCTTTCCGGACCACAGCATACATTCATATTAATAAATACTCCACTTTCACACGCTGTTTATCGCAACGTCCCAGTGGCGACGCGGTTAAAGCCATGGATTTCGAGCCCATTTATGATTTTTCGCAAGTTCTAAACCTCCCACCACCTAATTCGAAACCTCCCACCACCTAATTTAAAACAATTAAGTAAGCTGATAATAGAAACAGCCATGCAGAAGGGAATGAACAAAAGCGTACTTAGTATATCAATCTACATGCACTAGGACCACGAACCTATGAAACCGTGGCTCGTGAGTCATCCTATCTTGCAAGGATAGGGAGGGCGCGACCATAATAGGGGATGATGGGGGTGTGGCCGGACAGCCGTTTTTCGGAAATTTTCCTTTTGAATTGTCAACTTTTTAAATTATCCTTGGATGATATCTGTCGATAAATAAATCAATGCTGTTATAGGCTATAAGTATTATACATGTAGTATTACCCTGAGTATGCACTATTATGCAACAATAACTACAACAACAATAACAAAACCAACAACCAATATTTTGTAAATCTAAATTATGAAAAATATTCATAGACCTATATATATCACCTCAAAATAAGCGCAGCAGAAACACGTTATTTAATGTTTTTACATGAATGAGCTTTATTAAAGCATCAAAAATCAAATAACGGAATTTGAAATCCGTCTATGCATTGTGATGTAGTGTCAATTTCAAAATGTTCGTAAATGGAATAAAAACCAGCCACAAATGGCTATTATGACAAACATTTCGAGATTTTGAAGGTTTATTAGAAAGCTTGCTTGAAAAAGCAGCGTTAATTTTAGTATAACATGTATTATTGATAGGCCTATACATCGTCGGCCGTATCACATACTAACGTAGTAAAATACGCATTTCGAGAAAAAAATATTTAGCGATTTTCATTCACTATGTGAAAAGGACAAAACAGTGGCGTAGCTGCCAGTGGCAGGGGGTGCAATTGCCCCCGGCAAAATTGCCTGTTTGGGCCCCCGCCCCTAGCGCTATTTGGGCCCCGCCCCTAGCTCAAGGAATAAAGAGGAAAAAGGAGAGAGAGAGAGAGGAAAAAAGTGAGAGGAAGTGGAAAAAATGGTGCTATATAATATCAAAATGTGTTGCTTTTAGAGCGCTAAATAATCCTTTTATATATATATATATTTTTTTTGCTCTTTACTTTTTCAAACCACCGAAAAAAATTGGGTCAACCTTTTCGGGATGTTGAGGAAGGGGCGGTAAAATTGTCGTTTGGTGGATTTGGGCCCCCGTCCCATACAGGCTTGCCCCCCACCCCCTGGAAAAAATCCCAGCTACGCCACTGGGACGAAACAGCTATTTTACCGTGCAATGACGAAGTCGCGCAAATATACGTCGCGCAAATACGTCACTATGTGAAACGGCAAATTCTTCAAAATGCAGATACGCCATGCTGGGCTTGCGCAGTATAGGTGATCGGCAAATTTATACGTCGTTATGTGATGCAGGCATTTCAAGGTTTTGCAAATACGGCATAATTAAATCAATTAATATCTTACTAATTAAGTCGCTTTGAGGCATGGTTTTTAGTGGGAGCACGGTGGCCTAGCGGAACGGGCACTGACTGATAATCGAAAGGTTGCGGGTTCGAGCCCCGATGATACCATCGTGTTGTGCCCTTGAGTAAGGCACTTTATCCCGTTTACTCCTCTCCACCCAGGTGTTTAAATGGGTACCGGCATTCTTAAATGCTGGGAAGGTAACTCGCTGTAGAGGAGGTGTAGCGATCCCCTATAGCAACATTACATGGAGGAGTCTGGCCCAATCGCCAATGAAAGAGAGATGGGCACTCCGATCACTGTTTATACAGGATCGTCTCCTTTACCTTTACCTTTTAGTGAATAGGGCTATTATAGAGTAGAACATAACAAACTAATATACCAATTTTCTAAATATTTTTAAAAATGTCGAATACGTCAATATGTGATACGGCCGACGATATGATTCCACACTATCATCTGTCATTTAGAGTTATCCAACGATGGCGCTCCTAACACAAGCTCTAAATCAGAAAGTCAGGATATCGTGATCACGAGATCCTGACTTCCCGACTTAAAGCCAGGAGATCAGGAACTCACGATCAAGAGGACTCGAGTCCCTGAGTAAATGAGTTCCTAACTTGAAGTCGGTCGGGAACTCTCGATAAAAAGTGGACGGCTTACAACAAACATACTGACGCCGTGGAAATTGAACAGATTTCATGAGTTCCTGAGATCCCGAGTTGTCTTAACTATTTCTTTATTTTTTTATATCTTTACTTTTTCTTTACATCACGAGATCCTGTCTTCCTGAGTTACAAAGTGAACCTCTTAGTAACTTCCGTATATAGCTATTATTTAGTTCACCTCAAGTTTGGTAGTGACGTCAATGCTTCTTCGCGGTTACGCTGCAAGCGTGCCAACAAAATGCTCATGGACGCGTGCGTGCACACTTAGGGCGTTTAACTTTACGCGCACGATTTGATACTGCGGCACGGGAAACACGCACATACGTCACTACCAAACTTGAGATGAACCAAATTATACCAGTGTGGGCTTTACAATTACATTTCCATGTAAACCAGTCAAAGTATGATATCACCCACCACTGTTTGCAACATAATAAATTTAATCACCATTCATTTCAGAAAAGCATACTAAACAACACATCAAAAATCCAAAAAAAATCCAAGTAGTGGAACAGTGGCTAATTTGCATAAATCCAAAATGGCCACTTATGCAGGGGGGATTTTAAAATTGGTCAAATCTTAAGAAAACTATACCAATGTATTTATCTCGTCATAAAATGTGCCAGAGCTAGAAGGATGGCCATGCCCGATTCTAATATCTGAACATTAACTTACTCTAGGTTCCAGTGGACCTCGAACTCAACGTCCTAGCTGATTGATTTAATATGACATTGTTATCTCACACCCCTGATTGTAATCACGTAGTAGCAGAAGTAGAGGTAGTAGTGGATGCTGTTTTAAACATCATTTCGAATTTAGTTCCGCGGTGCGGAAAAAACGAGAAATCCTCCTCAGGAAATGTTATATACATGTACAATTATTGCTTTAACTTTGTATATTTTAGCCGCTGCTTGCCAAGAACCTCTTGGTATAGAGAATGGTCGTATACCTGACAACCAACTCACTGCTTCCACCGTATTTGACGTCTACCATGGACCCAGTAATGCTCGTCTGAATCGCAAAGCAAAATACCCTAATGTTGGATCGTGGAGTGCAAAATACAATGACGCCAACCAATGGATCCAAGTAGCCCTAGGCGTCTTACATAGTGTTACTGGCGTGTTGACTCAAGGAAGAGCTTATAACGTGGATGACCGCTTCTCTGGAGGTGGCAGTTGTTGTCCACAGTGGGTGACAAACTTCAAAGTTCAGTACAGTAGTGATGGTATGAGTTGGCGCCTTGTGCAATCAACAATCAATCAAAACGGTATGGTGAGTTTTCAGTTTCATTTGAAGAACTGCGCACATAAGTTTTTTTTTAATATTGTCTTTTGTATCTCACATTGAAGCCCAAACCAACAATGACCAAAGCAACCTGAAGTTAAATTGAACTAGTGATTTAAAAACGTGTTTCACAACGGGCCTTACATTATATTACAGTTTGCATGACATTCATAACGGAACACAATTCAGGTCTACACTTCCACAGTGAATAGAAGAAACATACAGGGTGAGCAATATATGCCTTTTAAACTACAAATTAGCCCCTGATAGACGGCAGGGCCTGAAGAATGAGGGACATTGATTGGTAAATATAAAAAGCTTAAAATATGAAATGGATGACGGGCTGTCTTCATTCTATTTCATTGTATAGCCTTAACCAAATTGTTTTGTTTTTAAAAAACATTGCCCCTCAAATACACTAAAAATAAAATAAACAATAGCACCAAACTTGATCTTCAGAGCTAAAAAGAAACAACAGCCATCAAGGTTGCCCCGCATGGCTAAAAAGAAAAAAATAGCGATCAATCATAAACTCTAAATTGCTCGCTCCCTATAGCCCGCAACGCAACATGAGGAAAATTGAGGGGTAAATATAAGAAATATTTAAAATTTGAAATAGTATGACGTTTTTATAATTTGAGATACCGTACATGTATAACAAAGCCAGGAATGCAGACAAGCATCAGCAATAGCAGGAGTTTTCCAGGTGATGGGGCATGGGAAACTGGAGGGGGGGGGGGGACTTCGGAGACAAAATGTAAAGAAAATAGTCAAACATTGTCAAATAAGGCATACAAATCTAAAATATAGCAGCGACGCGCATGGGGGCGAGCGGTGCAAAAGAGGGCAAGTTGTTCCACACTCCGATTTGCTGCCCCTTCTTGGCTACGCCACTGACAGGGATCCATCTAACGTTAACATGTAAGGATATACATTTATAGCATTTACTATTTGCTTGATAACTTTGGATAAGCCATGTATTTCCTTCTTATTGATATTGAAATCCTATTCCTGTCACAGATATTTGTTGGAAATACAGACCAAATTACGGTTGTCAGCATTCTTTTCCCTACACCAGTTGAAGCGTTTTTTATCCGAATACTACCTACCAAGTGGTATGGACATATCAG
This sequence comes from Amphiura filiformis, assembly GCF_039555335.1. Classification (NCBI taxonomy): domain Eukaryota; kingdom Metazoa; phylum Echinodermata; class Ophiuroidea; order Amphilepidida; family Amphiuridae; genus Amphiura; species Amphiura filiformis. The sequence continues at coordinate 30,345,807 of NC_092645.1, read as the reverse complement.
CCTTCGTTTTGAAGTCCTTGGTTGTCAAGGTAAGGTAAAGCATGTTAGAAGGTGAAGCATTTTAGGCAGTTGATTATTTGCACTATAAACACACCAGTATAAATTGTGTGTGGTATTACGGGAAGTAGGAGCTTCTTCATGATGCGTAGAATGCGCGCAGGACATTTGGAACGATTTTCACCCCAAGAGATCAAAACAGAAGCTATATACATGTTTGCCGACATGATCACATTGTTGAATGGACTGTGTATAGATCGCGCCACAATATTGAACTCGTGGTCATTGCAAATGTACGATTCTGTTAGTTGTTATATAATTTGTGCGGTAAATGTGTCTCACTATAAACAGCACGAGTATCGGTATACAGTAAGCCAAAGAATTAATTTGTGATGGCTGCGGTATCGCGTCGTGTCCGCGGCGTGTCGTCGGGCCGACTGGTCTTGGGTTGTCTCTGTATTCCTGACCTGTGGCGTCGCGATGGTAGATGTGATATATGTTGCAGGGAGGAGCCAACTTTGAATCGCGGAGGTCCCTCGACGACTCTCGTGTGACGTCACATCTGCCGTCGTGGCGTCGCGGGTCGGGAGTGTGGAGCCGATTCGGGATCGGTCTGCCTGGTGATATATCGTGGATGTGGCATGGTGCCTTGGCCATCATACATGTAGGTGGTGGGTCCGGTTGGGTAGGGTTATAGTTTGGTACAACTATCTTTTTATCATGTTTAAAATTATGTACATTGGCAAATTGTTTTTTTAAACATCATTGCTGCAATATTTTGGCTGTTTTTAGATTACTTTTAAGGTGTAGTTTTTAATATACAGTGTCAATTTTATATTGCATATTTTATGTATGTGCATTTTCCTTTTTAGTTGTTCAATGTAAAGCGCAATGGGGCACCTGCGATGCAAATTGCGCTATAGAAATATTGGTTTATTATTATTATTACGGTGCATATGCATACGGGAGCCGGTAACAACGCTTATATAGCTAACATCGCGATGCTCATAGAAGCCTGAATGCTATTTTCGATAGGCTTATGGACAGAAAGGCAAACAAAGATTGAATAGTTCTGCACCAGGATATTACAGATTCTATTTTGGGAAAATCGCGTTGCTGCGGCAAGATTGCGTAAAAGTTGACAACCAGCTTATTTGTGTGAATTTAGTTATGTTGAACTCGAATCTACTGTCTGCCAAGCAATATTTTGAGACCGTGACCCTCAAAAAGACACCCAAATGACACCATAGGATCGTATAGGGGCAAAAATTAACTCTATTCCAATAACACTTTCAATTATGTTAAATTGTGCGTCTGGCCCCGCGGATCCCAGAAATGTAATGTTTGTGCGTATACGACCTATAGTTGAGAAGCTATGGGGCACAAAAGGTCACAGGTCGATTTGCTTGCTGTGTATGGGTCAAAAATCAAAGTTGCTCTAATTTTCGTAAAAGTTGCCGCAAACTGTTCGCCTAGCTTAGAGGATTCAGAAAAAGAATAGTTTGCACTATCTGTGTCTATAGTTTGCACTATCTATGTCTAGTTAGCATGTTACACAGCAAATAGTCAAAATATGTGTAGGATTGCATATGATTCAATAGAATTTGCGTTTATTCATCATCTATCTTCTGAACTTGACATCGCATATAGTAAACACTATTCTTTTTCTGAATCCCGTGAACTTGAGGAACAGTTTGCATCCATTTTTACGAAAATCGGAGCAACTTTAATTTTTCACCCCTGTATAACATGCAAATTGACCTTGGACCGGTTGAGCATCATAACTTGGTAACTATATGTCCTACGCGCAAATATATTACATTTTTGTGATCCTTAGATCCTGACAAATAATTCGACATGTCTTTTAGTGAATTTGGAGCCTGTTTAAATTTTGCCCACCTGTATGAGCATGTAGGGGGTTTGGGGGTCTTTTTTAAGGGTTAGGGGGTTCCAATATAGCTTGGCAGACAGAATATTTGAATTCAGCATACCCGAATTAACCAAATTGGCTTGGTTGCCACTTGATGCTTAAATAAGCACATATCGTCGGCTGTATTCCATAGTGGCGTATAGTGATTTTTGGTCATTTTTTTGAAAATTAGCACATATGTTTTTAATGATGTTCTCTTTCATTTTTCTAAGTCTCATCAGTCATAATTAGCTAATTAATTTGTAATTAATTAATTATATGTGGCGTATAGTTACAAAGTGACATTTTTTGTATTCCATAGTGGCGTATCGACCATACGCCACTTTTTATACACATTTTATAATTATGAAATATCGGCAAAAATGAAAAACATCGTATGTCATAGTGGCGTACACGTATCGGACCTATACGCCACTATGGAATACGAACGACGAAAAGTAACGCCATAGGGATTACACGGCGACCGAGGTGGCGTACGGTTAACGTTAGGTTAGGGTATTGCGTTTTGTTTGTTTTCCATAGTGACGTATAGTTTTATTTTCAGTTTGCCAGCAATAGTATGTATTTATTTCTTTTGAAAAATATATAACAATAAAATCTATTTAGTTTACTACAGAAATTTCACATCATTTACAAAATATAATGAATGTCTGATTTACACAACTCGATTTTAAATTGGCATTTCTTCAAACCCGATTTTCTCGAAAAGTTGTTTATTCGCGGCGCCCCACTATACGCCACTATGGAATACAGACGACGATATTTCAAAAATAGAACCAGTCTAGATGAAATGATATAATATTATTCTGTCTCAAAACTATCGCCATGATCGACGGCACCATCTACACTTGCATCTCTAAAATCATTTGTCAAAAGTGACTACTATTACTTTGAGCAAAAACGTGCCTTTTTTGAAAAGTATGTGTTATTATTGCCAATTAATCCAAATTTTTTATTATCATTTAATTCTCGCTATTCACATAAAGGCGCCGCCACTTGGATTTTGCGATGTAATCGTGATGTATCATGGGAAAAGGTCGACATCAAGTCCGCGCAATACGAATATTACCATGCTATTACATAGGAACACGTGACATTTTTTATCAATATAACGGTATTACACGCAAATCGATAGAGAAAAAATTAATTGTGCACATTTCAAATAACATTATTAAGTATTATTGAGTATCGATTTGCGTGTAACACCTTTATTTTGACAAACTAGAAAAATATTGTCACGTGTTCCTATGTAATAGCATGGTAATATTCGTATTGCGCGGACTTGGTTGTCGACCTTTTCCCATGATACATCACGATTACATTGCAAACCGCTGGCGGCGCCCTTATTGTGAATAGCGAGAATTGATGTAAATGGATTGATGGGGTAAATGGAACGCAGATAATACAATTTCCTTAATCAAGAACAAAATTGGGCAACATCATACCGAGTGTTCCATTTACTCCAACGCCATACGTTCCGCTTTTGTTTCATACCCCAAACTTTCCGTATAAAGAATGACATTGCGATTACACATTTTGGATATCAACGTCGTATAAAACGAACGAGTGACGTTGAAATATGCTGATTTTTACGGCATTTCGAGGTTTATGCAACGCGCCTAATTTTCAACACGAAAAAGTCTCGAAAAAGTTTTAAAATTGTGTGTGGTATTACCGGAAGTAGGGGCTTCTTCATGATGCCTAGAATGCCTGCAGCTAGGACATTCAGAACGATTCTCACCCCAAGAGTTATCAAAACAGAAGCTACATGTTTACCGCCATGATCATATTGTTGAATGGGCTGTTGATAGCTGGAGCCACAATGTTGACCTCGGGGTCATTCCCGGGTCATTGCAAATGTACGATAATGTTAGTTGGTATATAATTTGTGCGGTAACTGTGTCTCACTATAAACAGCGCCTAATTTTCAACACGAGAAAGTCTCATTTTAAAAGTAAAGTCATGATATGAAGAACTTTGTTGCAAAATCCCTTACATTGACGTTTTGAGAAAAAGAGCTTTTTTAAATGTGCAATTATTACTTGTTCGATCTGATTCATTTTGGTTTTAGATAAAGTGTTGATGAATAGAAACTAAAAGAATAAGTTTGGTACAATTTTCAAGCCTTCCTATTTATTTCATTATTTCTTTTGTATCGCGCCTTTTGTGGATGTAAGGCCTATTGCAACAAAATAAATTTACCCCTTTTCTAGAAACCACATTTGCAATCAAATTTAAGCCCATTTTTTGCACTACTTTATGTATTTGCTAATGCTTTCTAAATCAAAAAGAAAATTTGAAATATCTCCTTTACTTTTTTAATTATGAATTTTTAATTAAATTCGACAAAATGCCTTTTTTGGGTATTTACGAACTACAACCTTCGTTAATTAATTGATTTTTTCAAACATAGTGACCCCGAGACAGTTCCTTTTGGTTTTTATAGTTAAAAGAACATTCAAGGCTATTCCTATATATTAAAGGGGGTAACCCTATTGGTTTTGGATATGGATTGTCTTTAAAATTACATAATAATATCAAATATCTCCCCTTTATGCTGCTTTGTGAAAAACGAGAGCATTTTCAGCGTAAATGTGAATAAATAGCCAAATTTGCAATCCAATACCTTGTATACGTGAATTGCATTCTGGGTAGGCATGCAACAACAACAATTCCCGTTCGTATGACGAATGCTGACATGCTGCAATGCCCGGCCCGTATTGAACGGAAAATATTTGTTTTTTTTTGTTTTTTTGTTTTTTCTGTTTTTCGTAACAAAAAAAAAAAAAAGGAAACAAAATATATTTCCCCTTGCAATATGTACATTTCAAATGAATATAAAAAGTTTGGGTTAAAAATGGTGAGGAAAAAACCTTCCGATACCGGGTTTTGAACCGGGTACCTCTCGGGTAAAAGAACGGCGCGCTAGCCAATTGAGCTATTTCACCAACTGAAATAATTAAGGAATTGTTTTAATTATATACGGCGGACCGTCTCCTCAGCACTTAGCGTAGTCTCCTACACAGCCAGTTTGCGTCGGTCTGACACTCGTCGATCCTCGTGATAGCCACATACATTCTGGCCGCGAGACTACACTTAGCGTAGTTCGCTTTTTTCTCTTCCCATGATCCGAAGAAATTTTTATTGTTTACAAACTGGTAACCTGTAAAACCGCTGTGATTCATGATTTCTCCGGAAATACATCGACTTGGAGCGTCAAATTACAGGATAGGAATGAGAAAAATAGTATCTATTATGTGATACCAAAACCTCAGCAAAAATGAAAAAAATCGTGGGGATGATGCTGTCGATCGGGTTACGGACCTTTAAGAATTTAAAACAAACTACTCTATATTATATTAATTTTATGTTCAGATTTCCGAAAATCCCCTAAGATTTCCCAAACGGGAAATATACGATATTACCGGAAGGGAAGGTGGTATGAAGGTCAAGCAACCACCAAAAATGTATTTTTACCCACACTATAATGTCATGCCAACAACTCAATTTCACCCAGAGGTGGATGTAAGGACTTTTGCAACTAAGCTCTTCATAATGGATGTAGTGGTCCTTAATCTACCAAAACATTGAATTGCGTTATCTGTTGACCTAAAGTAAAAAAAACACGTGTTTTTAGGGGAAGTGTTAGCTTTCGTTTGATATAAAAAAAATCTGATTGGATGAAGGGAAGACTTGAGGTGTTGACAAAAACCAATCACAGAATCCTATTTTCCACTAGATCTCACACATCTCTTAGGATGCTATGCAGAGGCTAGACGCGCTGTGTTGGAAATAAAATTGTGTATTCGACGATGTACGTTGACCCAGTCCATCTATATGTGATAGAGGCATTATTCTAAGATGATTACAGCAAATGAAATCGATCCAAGGATCTCTGTGAATATTGCGGATTAATTCAAATGGTTAAATGTGTTAACCATGTTATGTTTTAAACAACCCACATGTTAATAAAGCATAATTAACCAAAAAAGAGGTTAAACGTTTTAACAAACCATATGTTAAAGTTTAACAAACAAATTAAAGTTTTATCAACAAGTTTATACTTTTCTCTGTTGCGTAAAATAGAATTAACCAACTAATGATTAAAAAAAAACCAAGGACATTTTAAAGTTTGTTAAAAATTTAACAAGTTAAAACGTTTTAAAACATGTCTTAACAGTATAGTTGGGTTTCTTACTTTGATCCGATATTGTTCTTGTCACAGCTGTTCCACCACCTACGACAGCGCAGACAACAACCCCAGCAACAACAACGCAACTTACAACATACCCTATTAAAGATTCATCCACTGAAGCATCTCAATCACCACCAAGGGCAGGCACTGTAACGGTGGCAACAACATCGGCACTTCCTCCACGAAATGATCTTTCCACCGGTATGTATTTTTTGTATCACCTAAGTATTTTTAAATGCTTAAAAGGCCTAAAAAATAAGTTGTTTTATTAATAAAACGAATTAGACTGAATATTATCTGAAGCGTTATAAAGCACGGGGGATCCTTACTAAATTCATTTTGTTTTATATTATACTATAACTCACATAGCAAAAAAGAAAATGAGTAAGGGCTCGAAAAGCAACGTTTGCACAGCATTTCTGAGACATGAAAACATATCAGACATTGAGAATTGTATTCTGAATACAAGAAATGTTCTTCTATATCAAATAATTTTAATTTTTTGAAATTCGCGATATAATACAAATGTAATGGCAAATCATTAAGATTTGATATATATATATTTTAATATGATATTTAACAGTCCTCGAAGTTTTGAAGGTACACATTTTACATGGGGTAGAAAAACAAACTTACTTTTATGTATATTTACGTGCATTTCAATGGGACTTTATTTAGTGGTGTGCGCTCTTAATGACGAAAGAGCACAAACCTTCTGCCACCGAGACTGCAATATAATAAACAGGAGTTTTTTACAGGACCAGTTGAGGTGATAATAAAACAATGTCGATAATAATGTGTTCCATACTCTATACCGTGTGCAATAAGTTCGTTCCGCCCCTACCCAAAAGCATTTATAACATGTTTAAAATGAAACTCACACAATGCCTTTCAAGGCTACTTGTTATTTGTTATGTTGTTACATGAGTAGAGATGTTAAACAAGTTTATTTGAAGTCATAGGATCCTTGGTGGTCAATCACCATGATACCTCCAAACCACGTTTCCACAGAAATAATGTCAACTAATGGCACAAGAAGTTCCTATTATTCTTATCTAGGCTTTGCCATACACTCTGGACTCTATCTGTAAGTGGTGTTATGATTTTGCAATAAGGAGTTTCAAAAAACCGTTCTTTTTAGACTAGACCACAACATTTCTCTATTGGGTTAAGACCTTCTTCTTCCATTCTCTTGCAATTTCCCTCTCCTTGAACAAGCCATTGTCGATTTTTTTTGGACGCCATCTTTAAATTCTCCGAGGTTTGGGGTTCTTTAAATTCCTCAAGACACACGTCTGTCCGCACTAGAAGAAAATTAAAATGGCTGGATAATTTTTACAGTGTGCATGCTTAAGAACATTCATAGCAAGTAATCCTGAGGGCAAAAGCTGATAGTGCTCTAACTATAGTGATAATATGCTTAGAGCAAACCGGACATAAGGGCGGAACGAACTTTTTGCACACCGTATACAACGTTTATTGTTATTATAGATAATCGTGTACCATATATTTTGCAGGTGTTATTGCTGGTGCAGCCTTAGGGGCTAGCATTGTATTGCTGTTGGTCGTGTTAATTATCATTTTCTTTGTCATCCGACCAAGGTAATTGAAACACGTTGTACTATTACAAATTCAAGTTCATAAGATATGACTTTGGACCTATAGTGTGATTCTGAAAAAAGAAGAAGATATTTTCAACGGACACCCTCTCATTTGTTCATTTGAATGAACAAATACTCCATTGAATAAAGTAAATAAATACCGGACTTGGAACTTGACTCCTCTGTAAAATCATTGCTAAAATTATCAAGTTCAAGATTGTCTTCAAATATGAAAAACTCTAAAACCTTGGTCACGCTGGAGAAGGAGTGTAGCTATTACCAGTACTTTCACTTACTTCCTGATTATTATTTTTAGTGGCTGTTCAACGTAAGAGCAATTTCTATAAAACTGCCTTTCTCTTGAATTTGATATAGCTTAATTAAATGTTTCTTTCATAAAAATCTGTAAGCCTACATAAAAGATAAATAATGTAAATAGTCAAAAATAGCAAAACATCCCCAAAGTCCGTTAGCGCCACAGAGGAGAGAGAAAACAGAGCCCGTACAACCAGTCTAAGTCTCAGCATCACCCGATAAATGAGGGCCGATTGTTCCATGAAATGCGACAGGCGACGGTCTATCGCGTATTCGCGAAAGCACGCTACGCTCTATTGCGTATACGCGAAGGCACGCAGCGCTGGCGTGATTGTTAGACACAGCACGATCGAACAATCGGCCCCCATGAATATGCGAAAATTCACACTATACAATACACGGGGACTTTTGCGCTCTGTAAACTGTATTCAAAAGTGATAAAAATATTAAGCATCAGCCCACCATCAGCCTATGTACCAGACAGCATCCACTAAGTGCACCCACCACTTAATTGATACTTACATTGATACTTGATCCTGTGTCATATACTGGGGATACCAAAAAAGGTGGTTTTGTTACATTTTGATGTGCAGCTTGGACTTCAAAACAGTGTCGCTTGAATATTCCTTCACTTAGAAGATTCAATTAGGTCTTAAATTAAAGCTAATTTATTCTATATGTATATGTTTTTATCATGTTTTAAAATAATTTTTAATTATTTTCTTATGACGTTTGGCATGAAATGTGCCAAGGGTGGTTGAGGATTAAGAGGAGGAGGATTAGGAGGAGGGATTCGTATGTATCGTAAATTTGATCTAAAACCCCATTAAAAATTTGAATTTGGTAAAAAAATTTCTAAATGAACTCCCAGACATTTAAACCAAGTAAATAAAATACAGAAGGTCATTTAAAAGATTAATACTTGCTCAGAATGATTGTTAACATGGTTAATGTGGAAAAAAGAGGCGGGGTTAAATCCCACCTACTTTGTGATTGTTTTTGCCCGCACTCACTCATTTTCATAAAAAAAGGTGTCAAAATGCTCAGGAGGATGAACCACTTTTCTTTGTTTACAAATACTCTTCTCTTCAATTTTAACAGATGTGACAAGAGAGAAAGCAAATCAACAAAGCAGGAACTACTGGCATTTAATGGTCCTTATGAATTGACAATTGAAAGTACACAAAAGCAAAATTCCCAGTTCCCAAATACCAATGACACAAAGCAAGTCATTTACGCCAATACGAATCCGTCTTGCCCAGCCTCTGCTGAAGAATACCACTCGATTCCTGAATCCTCCACTGACCCCGAATATGTCCACGCCGATACAGATGACAATGGAAATGGTAGTCCTCAAGAGGGTGCCAAAAAGGACATGTCTGTAATTTACGCAAAACCTGACAAGGAAACTACTAACATTGACGTAAATGAATCTCAAGAGAATAGTCTGTACTACGCCAGATCCGATTCCGCAGTAAATTCACCGAGCAGCCAGAAACAGCAAGTTTCTACCGCAGATTACGGTGAAGGATGGGAAGACAATGTCGCCTACAGTTCCCTTGATGACAATACATATGATGCTGTTGTTGCTGGACAAGATATTATTGGCAATGGAAATAAAGTAGAGGATGAGGGTTGGGAAGAAAACGCCCTATATGGTGTTAATAATACTCAAAACACAGATGGAAAGAACACGGAATGGATGGATAACTCTATTTACGCAGGCTTTGATGACCATGAATAGACTCACTATTAATTACTGAAAGCATATTACTTGTAGGGAGAAAATTTAGCTTGCTTTGAACAAGTAATACATGTTCATTAACCTATTTCAAAAGCGAGAAGGAGAAACACGTATTTTTTTCTTTTTTTATAACAAAATGATTACTAAAAATGTTGGAAAATAAAGCTAAATATAAATGAATCAACCCGCTCGAAATCAATCGTACGCGACGCGAACGCGTGCGAAAGCTCTGCGCGTAGTACACGGAGTGCACATTATACAAAATCAATGCACTCTGCGTACTTTTCTAACCGCTTTTCTGATTGGCTGCTTTGATATAGGAGTGTATGAATAACTAACATTCCTCATTTTTTTTACCCGGTGCTCGAAAGACATAATTTCTAGATTTCAGTGTGTTTTCACATAAAATGTTTTCTGGAGTGCCCGATGAGATAATTACTATAGGAACTCTTTTGTTGTATGTAAAAAGAGTAGATTTGTAATCTCACTGCTGTTTGTTTGTATTATTATTTGAAAGCAAAGCACTATTTGGATAAAATGATAATAATTATCATATAATGATATTTTTGCCTTATTTATGATTTGCATAATAATCTACATATTTATCTATTAAGTTACAAATTATTCATTAAGTATCAAAAAGCGATTATTTCAAGGTTGCTGAACAACAGCGAGAAGGATTTTTACCTGTTATTAGACTGTATGCAGAAGTTGTGCAATGATATCAATTGGAAATTGACTTAAACAATGATGATTTTTTTTAAAGGCACGTCGGAGGGAAGCTTGATATAGCGGTAGTTGCATTCAAATATTGAGACAAATAAAGCTGACACACAACAGGAATGGTATGATTTCTATGAAAGGCTGATACAAGTGGTGTCATTCCGCCCATGTGCATGTTTTTTAGGTAGAGGGAAAACACACACAACTTTCGTTTCTATTAAGAACCGAATGATCTGATGAAATATAAATGCGATTATCGGCCTTCTTGACTAATTTCCTATGAGATGAGATCTATATACGATTTCTTCTAAACAAAACCAAAATTTACTCACTAGTTTTTCATGGTCGAAAGCATGGCATAGGGTGTACTATATCTTCAACTACAACATTGTGATACAAACTACAAAGAGAGGGGTTGTTGCGCCCTCCCACCTTAAACTCCTACCCACACACCCCACACATACACACACCCTACCAAACTTGAGGTGTGTGTGTGGACGATTTGCGCATTTTGCGGTACCGGTAACAAAGATAAGTGCTTTGCTCAAGTGGCCAATTAGTTTTGTTCAACACTAACAGAATAGTCGACTGCAGATCCGTCGGATAACGATTTTTCAATTGGAAATGAACTTTGCAGATGTCACGATGAGGTATTCATTCCGTATTTAAGTGTGTTCCGACGGATCTGCACTCGACCGGCCTCCTTATTTTGATCAAAGAATCAAATTCGAATCTTGATTCCGACTGAATGAAACAATTTTTTACAAATATTTACTGCTAGCAAAGTAATATTGCCGATAATAATACAAGTTTGAAAAATAATAAATAAAGTTATATATCAATTGAAAGCTTATGATGTCAGGATACTAAAAATATTTTTTCCGATTTTTTTGATGGCCAATAAAGCTGAAACATTAAAAAAATGAATTAATTTTTGGTCTTTTTTAAGGCGCCCCAAAAGCACCCAAATCAATCGTCTACGACCTTGGGAATGCTCGTGACGTAAGCTCAGGGTTGGCAGTCACGTGATCCTACTCGGAAACATGTAAACAAGACTTGCTTCCTGTACTTTGCAAGCTGCCCAGCAAGTCTGATTTTCACAATAAAGCTTGGAATTAGAGGAATCTTCAAGTTGCTGGTTCCTTATATATATATTAGAAATAATAGAATTATTGTCAACACATAAATTTTCCGTAAATTTTTGACAAAATCAGTCATAACTGGTTGGGTATAGTTGGGTAATTGAGTTTGAATTTCGCACTGGGATCGATTGCATGCGCAAATGCTTGCTGCTACCGTTAATGTCATGGACTGAATAAACATGATCGAATAACAAATTAAATACTTGTTTGTGACATTCCCTATTCTTGATTCATTTCAAAATATCTGATTTTTAAAATATCATCTTGCAGTAATCAAAAAATTAATAAAAATTCGCCGATTTCATCAAATCCAGCCCATATAAAGGTTTTCATATTTAGCGCATTGCAGTAATACATTCTTTCCATACAATCACGATTGAAAGAAACAAATGCTTTATTATAAAATAAATACAATTTAGGCTTAGTAGAAAACTATTTGATGGAATTCTGAATTCTGAATAAAATTAAAATATTGTCACTTGTGACACGATTCTTTAATGATAGTACAATCAGTGTACGGTACTGAAAAAGTGAAACATTCATGTTTTATGGATTACCGAACATGATGCGTAAATTGCTACTGATGAAGTAGCAATAAGTTGGAAATATCAGAATGTGAATATCAAATCGGTCATTTTGTCTGCAAGTACAGTACAGTCGCGGATACCGAACACTCGGCGACTGAGACGCAGTCAATGAGTTCATCCCGTATGTATCTACGAGTTCGCCTATCATACATGACCGGTTGTAAAGCTAAGATATAATTAAAAAATCCTGTACATGTACCTTATTCTATTCTATTCCTTCATTTTCTCATTGTGATAAGTTCATCTCAACTTGGTGTGACGATCTGAACTGGTAGCACTAGCAGGTTTTTTTTGCAATCTGTTTTCATTCCGGTTCTTCGGCGAATCTTCGCTCTTTGTGCTTTACTGTAATATATCGTGGATGGCTTGGCCTATTCCAAATCACCCCGGCCAGCACTTTTCCCATTTTTAAATCCACACACTTTATTCAGGAACTTCATTCTTGATTTGATCATGATGTTTTCTTCATGTTATTCTTATTTTATTGAAGATATTTTTCATGTAAAGTAAGTTGACTGAATTCGTGCATTGGCCCGATGCATGCCACAGTAATGCATGGACATTGTGTTTACAATCAAACTCGGAAGTAACTGTGTGTCCCTGGGCTGACGTCATCACCGAAAGCGCCCAATTTGAACGATTTCGTTTTGTAATTAGGGGGGTGCCAATATCCAATCTTTGCACGGAGATTATGTCTAGCCTGGTACGTTAGGCAAATAAAAAATATTCTTTTCTGCTTTCTGATATCATACGCTTTCCATTGATATATAACTTTATTTTCAATGAGGACCCTCAGTGGCGTACCGTGGCCGCACCAACCCCGGGGGGCTGAAGAAAATTCAATTTTGCCGCCCCTTCCTCAAAAGCCCGAAAAGGTAGACGCAATTTTTTTGTCGGTCGTTTGAAAAAGTGAAGAGCAAAAAAAAACAAAAAAAAAACGTTTCAGGCGCTAGCGCCCTAAAAGCAGCACATTTTCATGTATAGTACAATTTTTTCAAATTTTTTTAGACTTTATCATTTTGCCGCCCTTTTTTATTTACTAATTCTTTTTGCTGACCCCTTCGATTTTGCCGCCCTTGTTTTTGCCGCCCTTCCTCTTCCGCCGCCCCTTCATTTTGGCCGCCCCTGCTTTTACCCCGGGGGGCTGGCGCCCCCAAAGCCCCCCCAAAAAAAAAAAAAAAAAAATACGCGCATGGAGGTTCACCTTTAAGTTTCTCGCTGTTTGATTTCTTAAATGATTTTGTAAATGACCAATGATTATGGTGATGATAGTGAAGTTGGTGGCAAATAAAGCTTTCATATTATAGCATTTTGATGGCGAATCTATAGTGTTTCCATGTCAAGTGTTCGTCATTAACGATTTCAAGAAAGCTATTTCCAAGTTCACCTTTTTGGCGAATTTCGCCACCTTTAATGGTGTGTTTAATCAGTGGTTAATTCATTGTGGTTAAAAATAATTTTATGGCCAAGACTTTCTTCTGGTGAGGCGTTTATTATATTCTACATAATCCCTACTGTTTTGTGCACTGAGCAGTTTGTTTCCAAACCATGTAGAGGTATATCGTAGCAGACTTCATGCATGGATGTGTGTACAATAGAGTATAGATCCCAAAAAGAAAGAGGTAACCTATTTTTAATTCAGTTGACCGTGCGGCGTCCGTCAAACACAATCATGTATACATTTTCGCGTGATATTGACAATAAATTAATGCTCTGCGTGCTATAGCCATTCGCTTCAATGGAAAAGTTCAAGAGCTATCTTAAGATCTACTGAATCAATACTGGGCTTGTTTGTACTCATTGTAATGCATTTTTCATGCTGATTCAAAATATGGTCATGAAAATTTACATTTCTGAAATTTTTGAATTTCAAAATTGTTTTGAAACATGTCGTCTGCAGTCGACACCCGCGTGAAGAGATTTAAGGTAACCTACTTTTAATTCAGTTGACTGTGTGGGGTCAATCATTTATTCCTTATTCGCGTAATAATAGTAATATAAAGATATCCAATTTTTTGATAAACAGAATGTTTTGACTGTTGCCAGTTTAAAGTTACACTATGTGAATTAAATTGCTTATTGTTTTATACTTCCATTGACTTTCACTGGAATAGGCCCTAAATTAGACCCAAGTCCCTCCCCGTAACAAAGCCGGCATGTGCTTTAGTTTGTTTGTGCTTTAGTTATACATGTACATTGGTTTGATCTTTGGTTTTAATTAATAGCATGAATTTAGTGACTTGAATTTTAGCAACATTTACAGACTAGTGACAGTCAAATTGAATTTCGCTAGGTGTACATTCTTTATGTGTTATTGTAAGCATGGTAAGTTTGTCGACCACTTATAACAATAGCACTGAAGAGAAGTAATTTTCAAAATTGATTTGTACGACGAGAATTAAATAAATGTAGTTGAACGCCGGTCAAATCAAGTTATGCAACCTAAAAACAAACTGTATTCGGATATTGTATTAACTTTATAATGTATGGTTATATTGGGCTATTCCAGTTGAAATCCACACTACCCCTGTTGAAGAATTCGGAAATATTTTTACAGGGGAGTATGTTTTTCAAATGCATTTGGTCAAGGTTAATCATTTTGAAACCCATACTCCTCCTGTATTATGGTTTTACATTATATAGTCCACAACTGGAGTGAGTATTTCAAATGGCAGTTAGTTATACCCAATTGTCTATTCTATTCTATTCAAAACTCATACTCCCTCTTTGAAAACCTTTAGCTTTCCACAGGGGTGGTGTGGATTTTAAATGGAATAGCACATTATAACCCTTACCCGGAACTATTGAAAAATAATATTTTTCTGTTGTTTGTGTATCCTATGTCGCGCACTAATAACCTTTGATCATTCATATATAGGACTACTGATGATAAAAGAGTTCAACTTGATTTTGCCCCTAATCATGTGTTGGGGTCCGGGAATTTCCAGACAATTATTTTCGTCATCACTTAGTACACGTTTTTAATGAATGTGTATCATCATGGCGGCGTGGTTACTTGTGGTCTTCATTCTTTCCTTTATACCTGCTGTACGGTTGGAAGGTGAATATTACAGTTTTTATATCAATTTAAATCTGCACAGTTTGTGTAAAATATTCATTCGATGCACTATTATGTGTTTTAATGTATTACATAATGATACAAAGTTGATCATGTTTGTAAGATATGAATGAAGGGAAAGGCTTTTCATTATCACTAGATAATGAACTCTAGCTCTAACAACCTCTGCATTGATAAAAATGCGCCATGATTTTTAATACGTTACGCAAGGCACAACGCCTTAACGTTGATCCACAAGCCTCAGCACACTTTACAGGTTGCCGCTGATCACTACGGCCCACATCATTCAATAAAACATTAAACAACAACACAGGGACTTGCTGCTAAGAAGCGCATACCCTGGACATTCCACAATTAACTTTCCCAGCCAGGATCAGCTCCCCAAGTTTCGTACGGGTTACAACGAGACAAATAGCAAATAAGTTCATTGTTCTGGGGAGTTTCAACCTAACTCAATTTTTACACAAGAGCGTGCTAACTACCGCTGGGGTTCGAACCCACAACCACTCGCACCATAGTCGATGGCCTCATCGATTGAGCTAACTTGACTGCTTCAAGGATACAGATAACGAATTACATTAAAGTTTGGTTGTCAAAATAAGCTCTATATCATGATGGTAATGTCGGATAGAAGTCTGTGTAGTTAACTATTTCACTAAGGGCCTAAGAGGGTCACTAGTAACATTTTGTTCGAGAGCAATTAAAGATTATCAGATACGGAGTCAATTATTTGACATGAGATGAAAGTGGAGACTAAACTTGTGAATTCAATATATCGATCACGTCAGTGTGTTATATTTCAAACCAGTAGCGTAGCTAGTGGGGGCGGAGGCAGAGTTCCCCGACAAAAAATGAAAATGAAAGATTAATGTGTCCGTGACAAAAAATGAAAGAGAAAATCGGTAAGATAAGGAAAAAGAAAATTGAAAGCAAAAACAACCTAAAAGAAAAGAAGAAACGATTTGGAAGGAAAATTGCGCAAATTGCTCTCTAGTCTCTCTAAAAAATAATAATAGTACATCAGTTTATTTACATATATGTGACCCGGCAGCACAAATGAGCCGTAAATTGTATTCTGCGTTACGGTGTCAAATGTGTCGAAGGTCGTATTCATCGGTAACTTAAGCTGGCCCGACATCGATCTCATTTTGATAGTGAAAAACTAATCAATTATCATATTGTTGAAGTGGATAATAAGCTTCTACCTTAGATGGCTATAGAACTTGTAATAGCTCTGGTCTTTGTTTGCTTTTGCTAAATCCTGTTCAAGTGGGGGGTTACCAGGCATTGTATTTTGTATAGGTATGCATAACCAACAATTAACAATGAGAGAACTTTCGTAAACCTCGTTGACTTGGGGATGATTTGAAATGACCGCCAATTATGACTGTTTGATATTTATTGCCAGCAATGTGGAAAAACAGACACATGTAGAAACGAAAAAAGCTATAATTTTTTTGAAGGAGCTTAACAAACCGTAACCCCGCTTCTGGATATCGTTTGAAGTCAAATGATATACCATTTTTAAGTTTATGATGTTTATTTTTAAACACGAAATAAAACAAAATTGACCGGGGAGGAATTTGGCTCATTCGCCGTGAACGGTCACATATAGTCTCTCTATAAAAAACTCAATAATGGTACATAAGTTTATTTTGAGGTCCGATGTTTTGTGTGCATTTTACTGTACTTAACAGATCACAGCATTTGTCCAGCTGGCTGGGAACCATATGGAAAGTTCTGCTTTTTAGCTTTCAATGAGAAACTTAACTTCACGGAAGCCAGCGATGACTGCATGGGAAATTCTGCAAATTTAACATCTATTACAAGCGAAGAAGAACAAACATTTCTTTCAGGTAAATTCAGTAATTTTTTCAATAAATAAATTGGTTGATTGCTGTATATGTTTGGTGTCTGTCATATTGGATATTCGAGTCGGATACTTATAAATGTGAAAGAGAATGAGGGCAGTGTCGTCCAGTTTGATTTTTGAGCAACGGGCAATGACATATTGTGAACGAACGCTAAGATATCTCAAGAGATATTATCAAACATGTCAGAAAAGATTCAACAGACTCTTTGATGCATCTTCCATTTGAAACATCTGTCCAAAGACGCGAACATTTCTGGGTTCTATAATAGTCTGCAAGATAGCAGTGTTTTAAAAATGACAGCACTTTATAACCGCATCCATATCACACCCGTATAATTATCGCATTACAAAGCAATAATTTTGGTGACGAGCCTGGTATTTTTGACTCAGCAATCTTCCAAATTTGCTCTGCTCGTAGCTCATTCTGGTAAAGGCGTTTCTGATGGGCATGGTCCATGATAAGGATCTCGTTACAGTCAGTTCCGAACAGGGTATAACGCCCGATTGTCGTTGACACTACATCCCAGCAAACACAAAAACGTTTTGAAACGTTATATTTTGGGTTTTGGTTTAGAAAAAGAAGTTTTAATAACATTAAATGTCAGGTTATATAAAGGTCATGAAAACCTTTTAAAACGTTTTGCATGAAAATACAATACAGCAATGTTTTTTAAAATGTTTTCTAAATGTTATTGTAAAATGTTTGTTGCAAACATTGTTTTGCAAATATTTTTCAACATAACATTATTTTAGAAAGGTTATCCAAAAATGTTGTTGAATGTTATGACAACGTTTATATACCCTTCATGTACCCTTTATGTAACCCGACATTGAAACGTTTTCTGGCAACCTTTTCCAACCCTTTGCGGACGATATCGAAAACGTTTTGTGTTTGCTGGGATGTAAAGCATGTTCTGTTCATAAGGTCACTTGACCCGATTGAAGTTTCATCAACGTTATTGACTGGTCCCATTGACGACCCTCTAATTGACGAAGACCGAAAAAATGAAGAAAATCTTTGTTATCTAAAGAATGCATAATTATGATTTTTTTTTATTTTCCATTAAACAGGTCTTGTTTCTGGTGGCGATCATTGGATTGGATTGAACGACAGAGCAATGGAATGTCAATTTGTTTATACAGACGGAACCGATGTGAGTATGAACATTTCACACTTTATTATGTCTTTTCTTTTTGTTCAACCTGGGTTCTATATCAGTCGGCAAAATAACAAAATAATATATCACTGAATTCCGCCAATGAATGATGTATATATTAGGGGCGAACCATTTAATATCATGATTAGATTTCAAGGGGTGAATTTATTTCATTTCTGCAAGTTTAAGTATAGCTCTATACAGATAGTATGGTGATTTTTTATTCACCAGTGAGGTGTTTTTAAGGTTCTTTTGTCCGATTTTAATCTACATCTACATCTAAAGAAATACTGGACAGGACCAATCGGTATCGACGTCCAGATTCTGGTGGCATCACAAATGTCTAAAAACAACTCAACTGAGGGTGCATAATCCAAAGGTCCGCATAAAACAGTGGCTGGTGCAGAGTGGCTTAGTTTGATGAGGCCGGGGTTGAATCCACTGGCTCGCCTGTGTACAGCTGAGCTGAGTGTGTCTGTATGTAGCTCCAGACCTTGGTGTTGAACGATTTGCTTGATGTTGACTCATGGATGATGAATGCAGGAAGTATGTTCCACTGGGTGATGGTACGGGGGTAGAAGCTTTACTACTTATGAGTCATGGTTCTGGCACCGTGGTTGATGTATTGGTTTGGTCTTTGGCTACGGGTTTCTGCTCTGTCAGGAATATCATCAACAGATATAAACTTCTCAGGATGGAAAGTGGAAGTGAGTTAATCTTGTGCAGCATGGTCAGACGTGTTGCTGTTCTTCTGTCTTGAAGAGCATATCGGACACGCTGGCCTTCCGTCGGTAATTCCCTTTCATAAAGCGGGCCGCTTTCCTCTGGACTGATTCGAGGGCTGAAATGTGATTCTTGTGATAGGGGTCCCATGCTGTACACGAATACTCCAAGATTGATCTTACTAGAGAAGTGTATGCCTGCTGTTTGATATTCTCTGGACATTTGTGGAGGTTGCGTTGTAGAAAGTTGAGAGATTTCCGGGCTTTGCCTGTGATGTTGTTTATGTGTGGACCCCAGTCTAGCTTTGACGAGAGTTCCACACCCAGGTACAAATGGTGTTCAACTTGTTGTAGGTCAGTCCCCATCATATTGGAGATCGACTTGACAATGTTTTTCTCTTGTTTGTGATGCGAAGAAGGGAGCACTTTGCAGGATTAAATTTCATCTGCCAATCATTGGACCACTGTGTCAAGGTGTCAAGATCCTTTTGAAGCAAAAGTGCAGCATCCTTCTTGGTGTTGATTTATCGATAGAGGAGACAGTCATCAGCAAAAACAATCGGATGGAGGATAAATATAAGTTAATATGAAGCTATGAATACATTCACAGAAGCATTTGAGTGTTTAATTTCTAAAAACAAAATTAAAGAATATTTTTTAATATAGATTTTTCGTTGCAACATATTTAAATTCAAAATAAACCACTTATTATCAGGCCTATAGCAATGTAAGATTATTTTCTGTAATTAATTAGGTATCCTTCACAAACTGGTATACTGGTGAACCAAATAATTACGGAGGAACCGAAGATTGTACTGTCATGCAAGCAAACGACAATGGTACATGGAATGATGTCAATTGTGACCGCATACGCGAATATATCTGCAAACAAACACCAGGTAAAATACAAATGATTTTTTTTTCTTGTGCATTGTACATAAGAATTTTGATCATATTTAAATCAGTTTAGATTGTGCATTTATACAAGCTCCTATAGGACTTTCAGTGTTTTGTATACCCCTGCATGGTGACCCCAAGTAACTCGATCGGTGAGGAGGACCCTTCGGGTAAAAACATAACGCGCTAATCCATTGCGCCACAGAGGCGGCTTAGCCAACGATAGAATTTTTTAAATTATATTACGGCGGCAGTCTCCTCAGCACTTAGTGTAGTTCGCTTCTTTTCTGCCCAGAAATCCGAAGTAATTTTTAGTATTTACAAAGTGGTAGCCTCTATAGGCCGCTGTGCTTCATGATTTCTCCGGAAATACATCGACTTGGAGCGTGAAATTTCAGGGTAGCAATGAGAAAAATAGCATCTATGCCGTTTTGTTCTGTTCAATTTGCTTGTTGCAATCTTTAACAACGAAAGGGTAAAATCACAATTTGTGCCACTTTTACTACGGAAGAGAGCTGTACATGTAAAATCAATGATGATGTCCATGCATCATTCACATCAACAACAGCGCGCGTGCATTATTTTGTCTATTTTCTCTCGTAACAAGTAATATAAACTTATAAGGTCCGTATGCACAAAAGAGTTAGACCGCGTCTAAAGTTAGACCTGATCTAAATGGAATTTAATACCATAAGAAAGGACATTTTCCTTTACATTTGCGTAAGTTATTTTGTATTTTTTTTAACGTTGTATTAAAATCTTTAGAATTCGCCAGCTACTCTAGGAAGGAAATAAGAGTGAAGGACCATTCCTGGTGGAACTTAGTTCCAGGTTGAACAGGTCTAACTTTAGACACTCTCTAACTCTTTTGTGCATACGGACCTTAGTGTGCAATATTTGTTTGTCTTTTAACATGTCAGGAGTGACTAACAGAACAGTACTAACCATGATGAAATCATTTAATTTTACAGCAGAATGTGAAATATTATTTTGTTTATCTTTTCTGTGGAAAAAGAGAATCATTATTCCTGCATCATGATAAAATAGTAAAAACAGTAAAAAATGTATTGTGTAATTGATGCATTCTTTTGATTTCACGAAGGAACTCGATCTTGATAAACTTGATGCTATCGCTGATTTAAGTACTTCATAGTCTTTCGGATGGTTGCTTAGGAAATGTCGCTTGTTTGATGTGATCGTTGATTAATTTTGCTAACAAAACATTACATAATGTTCAATTTTAGACCGGGACAATACCAGCAACTATCACACCAATATGTACATATATTTCCAGCTCTTTTTAACACAGATTTTTGTTTCTTTTTTGTTTATTATTCATCTTTTTCTGATTTTTGTGGTATTTTTATTCTATATAATTATAAACTGCATATTTGTGTGCAAACTAAGGGCGCAATTTACATATATCTAAAATTTTATTTAGGCAAGTAATAATAAGTTATTCCTAACATTGCATGATAAAAAGTTTTTTATTTGTTACTCTTTTTCTGATGTTTTTGTAGAGATGAAAACACGATTTGAGATAAATAGCGCCATTAGTGTTCATCTTTTCTTAAAAATGACGTGGTTTTACATGATATCAAATAACCGTGTGAGGTCTATTTGTAACGCATGCATTACTCTAGCAATGTTTATTTGTGATCTAGCAGTTTGCGATCTTCCGTACCATGAAGTCACATGGTTCGAAGCTTGCCTATATTCATGTATTGCTTACTTACATGTACTTGAAGAAAATGAATACGAAAGATACGATGAACTTCACGCGGACTCCTAGTTTCATGAAGAAACGTTGTCGCCATAATTGAAGTGCCATATTGTGCTTGGCTCGTTTGTTTGTGTGCAGTGCAATATGATAAAATTGATATTGAAAAATTAAGCCATGATAATGTAGCCTGCTAGGCATTATTTCAGGGTTTTTAGTTTGCATTTGCATATTATAGCACTATAACAGTCAACACACTACCATACTCATGACTACATACTTGGAGAAGAGAAACGGCGTGCAGCTACAAAAGGGTGGTTTTATTCAAATGAGTATTACTCGGGTTTGCTGTAAGCAAATACAACAATTTTGAATCACCCTGTATTGCATTTCCGTAATGTTTTTAAATGAAAATAGGCAAAATCATATTTTGATTCTCTTGCGTATAGAGGCCGTCAGCGTGACGTCATATGCCACCATCTTGTGGGTATACGCTGCGATGGTGGTTCGATCTCCATGCGTGAACAGCAAAATCACCGCGTGGCAAGCTGCGCCCTGTGCGTAGTGTCCGACGCATGAACACACATAACATTTGTACCCACAAGATGGCGAAAGGCTGACGGCCACTATTGCTTCTCTCAATATCATCCAGATAATAGCGACTGTCAAGACGACTGGGAAGTATTTAATGGATCCTGCTATTTGGTTGTTCACAACAGACTTACATTTCAGGAAGCAAGTGAAACCTGCGTTGGAGAAGATGCACATTTGCCATCTATTACAAGTGAAGAGGAGCAAAACTTTCTGCTAAGTTAGTTTGTTACTGTTTGTGGGGTGTAGGGGTGTGTGTGTGTGGGGTGGGGTGGGGTCATTATTATTTTTTTTATTTTCCTCTTTTTTCCACAATCGAGCATCGCAGATTTAAAAAAAAATTGTACATTATAATTACAGTGAGATTTTTTGTTCTTTTTGCACAAGAATTCCAAGAAAATTTTAATCTTTTTGATGTGAACGGATTGCTCTTTCTTTCAAACTCTTACTTCCGCCAGGTCTTTAATTAACCATGGAGCCGGGAAAATCAGGCAATATGTCACATGTTAGGTTAAGAGGTATAGCGGAAGTCAATTCGTTGGACGGAAGTTTACTTCGTCCCCGACCTCTTCACGTCTTGAGAGAGAAAGGTGGTGGTGGTTAGGTGTTTTTATGCCACACATGGATCAGAAACTAAAGGTGCTCCGATTTCAACGAAAATTGTCCAAACTAAAACAATCTCCCAGCAAACACAAAACGTTTTCGACATCATTCGCAAAAGGTTATAAAAGGTTGCCAGAAAACGTTTTATAACCTTTATAAAGCGTATATTAATGTCGAAAACGTTTAAATGTCATTTTTGATAATTTAATGTCCAACAAACACAAAATGTTTTACAGAAAACGTTTAAATGTCGGGTTATATAAGGGTATAGAAATGTATTAATAACATTCCAAAAAACATTTTTGAAAACTTGATACAAAACATTTTAGACAGAATGTGAGAATATTATTTTCGGGTTGAAAACATATTTTGCGAAAAATGTTTGCCCAAAATATTTGCAATAACGTTTTAAAAACGTTTTCATGACCTTTATATAACCCGACATTTAAATGTTATTAAAACGTTTTGAAATCAACATTTTAAGAACATTTCTTTGTTTCCTGGGTGCAAACATTTTTACATAATGTTATTTAAGTGTTGACAAAATATTTGGCAAAAATATTGTTGTAGTGTGTTTTCATACAAAACGTTTTAAAACGTTTTCCTGACCTTTATATAACCCGACATTTTAATGTTATATATTAAAACGTTGTTATCTAAAGCAAAAGCCAAAATATAACTTATTTAAAACGTTTTTAAAACGTTTTTGTGTTTGCTGGGCTGTTGTTCCAGTGGCGTTTATTCAAAAAGCTTCCCTGGAAGCACATTATTGTTGATGATAGCTGTGATTATTTCTTTTGAATGTCCTTAATATAGGCCGTATTAGTGTGAGTACATGGATTGGCTTGAATGACAGGGAAATGGAATGTCAATTTGTATGGACGGACGGATCCGCTGTGAGTATCCGAATTACCAGTCTTCTGTTTTGTTATTGATGTTTTTCTTTGTTTTACTTTGTCTGGTCTAGTAAGTGCTTTGCCTAATAACATACTAATCCTTTTTCAAATAATTTTTTTTTTTTTTGTTTCAGTGTCAAACCATTATTTTTTAAATACAAATCCGTTATTTTTTCTGGATATTTTCTGTAGCATACATTGACGTTAAACTTTGTTCTGATGATATTTTATTTATTTTGTCTGCTGTCCATTCCGGTATAATATTATATACTAAAATCTGTTCATTTTAAGTCGCTGGTAACCAGTATTTCAAAAAAGGGTGTAGCTTTGAATTGATGTGATGGGATTCAATTTTATTCAATATCTATGCTAACCAACAGATCGTTCTACGGTTTCACGATTTAAATAATATGGCCCGATATTGCCGAGAAGGCATTGAGACAAACAATATGCATGCGAAATGTTCCAAAGGTTAATGATCGATAATGAAAAGAACAGATTAACTTTATCATGTTTGCCTCCCTATGCATGAGTGCGTATATGTATGGCCTTTACAATATTATCTTATGTTCTTGATTAGGTATGAGGTATTATATTTATGAAATTAAAAAAAAAAGTTATATTAAGTAAAATCCTAGCACAAATTCAATTCATTCAATTGTCTATATACTGTGTGCATATTTGTGCTCTCTTTAAAGCAAGTAGAAATATCTTGTCAACTTCATGGAAACGCGTCATGAAGTATCTGAAAAGTTATAGCTCAACGGCCAACTGTCTATAGCAGGCCCTATACGACAAACAAGATTTTCTCTCTGAATTGGCCGTATTTTACGTGTAAGAAAATCAATCGCATTATTGTGTTCATTCTGGCGTAAGTTTGGGCCCTATTTGACTCATTGGAACGTTTGAAAGGACCCCCCGCGACTGTCAAGGTAAAATGAATAGATAAATAGTAAGTACTCTACAGTGTATTCGACTCAATTTTCATAGCGCCAACCAATGTAAATGCTGCGGCTTTAGTCATTTAAACAATTTTAAAGGCCCGTTCAATTTAATTTACAGTGCAGTTATAGTACATGTATTTTGAACAAGGTATAGTATTCATTGTGTCTTTGTAAATATCTCAACATTTTGGTTGGGGTAAATTGGGGATGAGGTAGTTGATTACGATGTGCCATCAAACATTGTCGAAATTCTAAAATCATTCGTCAAATTTGAAATATGTATCGTTAAAAGAATGTGGTGTTACGTAATCAATACAAATTCCGTCATATCTTTATTCAGACACGTGATATAAAAATCCACACATACAATTCGTTCCTTAGCACTCCAGCTTCATTGTCTGAAAATGTAAGCCCCGCACCTGTTAAGATAAACTGTCCTGGACAATGATTATAATGTTCCAATGAATTTTGCGAAAATCATGACGTCAGTACGTACAAGTACGTATACACGTACTAGTACGCATTTGTCTGAACTGTTTAATAACTCAAATCGGTGGTGTAACCCCCGGCGGGACAGCAGGGGACAGAGTGCCAACTTTACATACATTTTTAGGGATAAAAAATGGGGACGGCAATTTTTTGGCAAGACAAAGTGGGTCCAGAAAAAAACCCTAACCATTCATTATTCTTGGTACAGGGCACTTTTTTATATCACGAAAACTGGCCTTCGAAGAACGGAACCACGTGTCTTTTTTTGGTCGCATATTTCAATACTAGAAAAACGGGGTCAAATAAAAGTTGTGTATTGTTTCGTACAAGCAAAATAAAAAACAACTAAAAAAACAACCGGGCCCGTTTTTTAAGATATGTGAATGATGCATTTTAGCTCCTAAAATTTATCGATATAAAACATTGCACAAAAAGCGTATTAATGTCGGTTTTATATTAGGTACAAAACGCTTTCAGTATCACTGAAAGTGGGAAGTTATAGGCATTGTTTTGCAATGTATCTTTGTAATGATGATAAGTACATCGAAATATACATTTTCAGCAAGGAAATGATGCAAAGAATCCAAAATCTAAGAAAATGTACAATTTATGATGTTATGCGACTCTGCAGCTATGAACACGTGTTCGGACTAGCTAAAGACCTTCGGATAATAGAGCAGTTTCCGATCATAGCTGGCCATTTGGAAGTATCCGGCTATACAGTAAGCCAAAACATTAAGGTACCAGTTATGTTCACCCCCTGTATATCCTAAACAAAGACAGTTATGTCATAATTGGAACCAACAGCCAATAGCTGCATCATTTAGCTTGACTTTAAGACCTCATTTGTTGAAATTGTTCTAGAAATAAATAAACATGACGATCCAAAATCCCAAGGTAGATGCCAATTTAAAAGTTGCAGTTTGCTCCATTGCATGCCTATTAATTTGTACACAAAGCGTTCGCGAACAAGAGAACTAGCGCCGTGCTTCCATTGATTAGCACGTTAAAACTAGCGTCGTGCTTTCATTGATTAGAACACAAAAGTGCAACTTTTGATTTCGTTTCTTCATTAGGTTTTAGATCACCGTTTCTTTAATTCTCAACCAATTTAAACAAATAAGGTCTTAAATCAGAGCTAATGAGTACAGGTAGTGGCTGTTTTATTTTAATTTGGACATAATTGTCTTTATTTAGGATATACAGGGTTGAACACAACTGGTACCTTAATTTTTTGGCTTACTGTATAGTACATACCGTATGCAGCATAAAATGGACCACTGTTGGCTATGAGTAGGAAAGCTAACGCAAATGGATGAAATGGAATATTTAATATTAATTTGAAACAGTTCATAGTAATAAGGGAGATGATCAAAATAATATGTGACCGTTCACGGCGAATGAGCCGTAAATTCTCCCCCCAGTCAATTTTGTTTTATTTCGTGTTTTAAAAACAAACATCATAAACTTAAAAATGGTATACCATTTGACTTCAAACGATATCCAGAAGCGGGGATATGGTTTGTTAAACTTTGCTCCTTCAACAAAATTATAGATTTTTACGTTTTTACATGCGTCTCTTTTTCCACATTGCTGGCAATAAATATCAAACAGTCATAATTGGCGGTCATTTCAAATTATCCCCAAGTCAACGAGGTTTAAGAAAGTTCTCTTAATTGTTGGTTATGCATACCTGTACAAAATACAATGCCTGGTAACCCACCACTTGAACAGGATTTAGCAAAAGCAAACAAAGACCAGAGCTATTAAAAGTTCTATAGCCATCTAAGGTAGAAGCTTATTATCCACTTCAACAATAGGATTATTGATTAGTTTTTGACTATCAAAATGAGACAGATGTTGGGCCAGCTTAAGTTACCGATGAATACGACCTTCGTACACATTTTACACCGTAACTCAGAATACAATTTAGGGAATTTACGGCTCATTTGTGCTGCCGGGTCACATATGGGAAAGGAGAAGGACCGAAGCCTTGTATCAAAGATACACATCTGCCACTTACGCAGTTTTAAATATAATTTAAATAATTATAATTGATTAATTAAAATTTTATTAAATAAATTAGATTTCGTTTACTAATTGGAGACCTGGTCAACCAACCGATGGTAGAAACGACGACCCGGCTGGCGAAGATTGTATTGCCATGCGAGCTGGAGGGAAATGGAATGATGACGACTGTACTAAAGACTTCAAATATATTTGCAAAAAGCCACAAGGTTAAGTGATAGCAATTATGTTTTACCTAACGTTATTGTTATTTCATGTAGTATCCTGCTATGTCACATAAAATAATAATCATTTTGGGTCGTGTAGATGTGTCTGAGAATTTTTTTGACTCACCCTGTATTTCGATATATCACACAACGCTGATTAAAGGCCCATTCAGTGATTTGCTAATCCAAACGATCGTAAAAATCATCAAAATTCAAATTTTGCTACCTTTGTCATTGTCATAGATGTGCTAACATAGCTTGCTAGTGGTTCAGCCAAAAGCCGTGTATTTAAGATAAAATAAGGCATTTACTTGAATCTGTAATTTATATACTGACAGTATATAAATTAACTATCGTTGGCTCTTCATCCCAGCAAGCAGCTACATACACTTTAAGTACATAACATTCGATTTATATAGTTTACTTCGAGGACTGTTAAACATCAATTTTTAATCATTTGCCTTAATGTGTATCTAAAAAAATGATATCAGAAGGACATTCTTCGTATTTAGAATGTAATGTCTGATGTGCTTTCATGTCCCACAAAAAAATACTGTCCAAACGTTGCTACCAGATTCCTTAAAGTTGTTCACTGTCAACCTTGTTCCTTGTTAATAAAGCAAAAATAACCAACAAATTTAACGTTTTAACCAAACACATGTTTTAATTTTAACCAACAAGTTAAAGTTATATTGATTAGGTTTATTCTACCTCTGTTGCGTAAAATAGAATTAACCAACTAATGATAAAACAGTTTAACCAACGACAAAGTTGATTAAAATCAACCAAGAAGTTTAAACATTTTAATCCATGTTTTATAGTTGGGTTTTTACTTTGATCTGATATTGTTCTTTCCACAGCTGTTCCACCACCTACGACAGCGCATACAACAACGCAACTTACAACATACCCTACTGATCCATCTACTGAAGCACCTCAATCATCGCCAATAACAGGCACTGGAACGGTGGCAACAACATCGGTACTTCCTCCGCTTTCCACCGGTATGTATTTTTTGTATTCCTTAAGGGATATAGAATGAGCGTTTATGATTATTTGATATCGGAAGGACATTCTTCGTATTCAGAATGCAATTCGATACCGGTATGCCTGATGTGCTCTAATGTCCCACAATAAATACTGTCCAAACGTTCATACCCCTTCCCTTAAGGGATCTAGAATGAGCGTTTATGGCGTTTCGACAGTATTTTTGGTGGGACATGAGAGCACCTCAGGTGTATCGAATTGCATTCTGAATACGAAGCATGTCTTTCAGATATCAAATTTTATGATAAATTATTAAAATTTGATATTTTTCAAATTTTTGATATATAACAATCCTCGAAATAATTTTTTATAAATCTAATGATATATTCTTAAAGTGTATGTAGCTGGGAGAAAATGCCGACGATCAATTGAAAATTTTGACCTTTTATATTGAAGATATAGAATTTTTCCCAAGAAGACCCATAAAAAAATTCCATACCTTCAATACGAAAGGTCCAAATTTTCAATTGATCGTCGGCTTTTCATCCCACCTACATACACTTTAAGTATAAATCATCAGATTTATAAAGTTTACTTCAAGTACTGTTACATATCAAAAATATCAATTTTTAATGATTTGCCATAAAATGTGTATTACATTGCGAATTTCAAAAAATCAAATTATTTGATATCAGAAGGACATTTTTCGTATTCAGAATGCAATTCGATATGTCTGATGTCCCACAACAAATACTGTCCAAACGTTCATACCCCAGCCCTTAAGTATTTTTGAATACAAACAAGGAAAGAGGCTCATGCATTATACACTAGAACATCCAAACATTACAAACTAGCGCACGATATCAAATTACTGATGCTTAATCATGGTTCTTAATATCTCAATATACAGGGGAAAGAAGAATTACGCATCGCACACTAGCACATTTAAACATGAATTTACACATGGAAACATGACATGCATAGGCAGGTATACCAGAGAAAAAAATCCTGAGACACCTGCCTATGCGGGGACTTGAACCCCAGACCTCTCGCTTGTAAGGCAAGCGCTCTACCACTGACCTACACAGAATGTCCATGATAAATAGGACTCAAGTCTGGTACTTATCAGTCCAAGAGAGCGCCAAATATGGATCAGGGGTATTACATAATAATACCCTGCTATGACAATAGCTGCACTAGGTTAATCGTATAATCTCCTTATGTGGTTAGCATGGCTGGGCCAGGAAATCCACAAGGTCAGCCAATGTATGTACATGTATTCGGTACATGTGCCATATCGTTTACAATGGGTGATACATTTCTGGTTTGTTTTATTTCAAAACGCAACATTCGATATTCTAAAGCTTGGTCCAAATCCAAAGAGAAGAGCCAACTCTAGTAATTTATGTGGTTTCAAATTATATCGGCTGTTGCCTTTTTGATAGAAATGGTGTTTGTTGATGTGCACAGTTTCCCATTAGATCATAACATGCTGTTGTACATCCAAGGTCAAAGGTCTTTTAATCCATATTTGGCTTTGTTCTGGGACTGCTTATGGACTTGAGCAGTCAGGGTAAACAGTAGAAACAACACATTACATACCAGTGTATGAGATCAATTAATGCTGCTTACCCTAGTAAGTAGTAGCAGGGGGATGACACTCTTATTCACATTTTCATTTTACAACGCAAACCTATTTCGAATCCCGGTGCTTTGCGAATAATGAAATGTCCCATCCCAGATCAATTAAACCCTGGTATGAATTATTTATTAGCTTTCGCCACGATCCGTTTTGCAATAACATAAAAGCACTTCAAATAACAGCCCGTTGAGTTCAATGAACTACGCCCTGAAACCGATAGTGCCCCGTAAAGAAGCTCTAGCTCCCATTGACCTCTATACAGGTCAGTGAGCTCTCCATACACAAATGAACAAGTACAATAGGACAAGGCCAGCACCTATGACCTGCTTAGTGACATGTTATTTTGAAGTCTTCTAAAGCTTAATATCTTGAAGATTAGTATTCGTTTGTACATATGGACTGCGCATTTATGATGCAAAATGTTAGTTCTTATATAAAATTACAAAATATTGGTATTATAAAACGACTAATAAAATCATGTCATCATGGCGTCATGTCAAAGGTTCATTATATCCCGTATGTTTGTCTAAATTAAACAATATTTTCAGAACAACTTCTACACCCATTTAATATGTACTCAGGTGGAACCTGACTTTTTTTAATTTTCATTTCTTTTTATGTAACAAATTCAGGTTTTTCCATTGCGCGCGCTGCCGGGCAATACAAATTTAATGCTAACATTGAATAAACGCGGAATTAAGAATATGCGTTTCTAGTATATACAGCGTCTGACTCTACCTGAGGACCTAGCCTGAGTCCCATGGGCTCCAAGAATGGCTCTCCATACACAATTGAACAAATACAATGAAGGGTCGCCATTGCTCTCCATACACAAATGAACAAATACAATGGAGAGTCCGACTGCCATGCAAATGAGCCAAGTGTCCTCTCAAGGTATGCTCTGTGGTAGTAGTGCTAGTGTGCGATGCTTAATTCTTCTTTCCCCTGTATATTTTGAAATATTAAACAACGTTTATTGTTATTATGGATAATCAATGTACCATATATTTTGCAGGTGTTATTGCGGGTGCAGCCTTAGGGGCTAGTATTGTATTGCTGTTGGTCGTGTTACTTATCATTTTCTTTGTCATTCGGCCAAGGTAATTAAAACACCTTGTATTATTTTAGATTCAAGTTTATATTCGCGATTCGCCTAACTTATTTCTTTCCTGCCAGTTTTTTTTTCTCGTTTCTTCTTCTTTCTTACAATTTGCTACTTCTTCCACATCCATCGGATTTTGACCAAACTTAACTTAGTCAAAAGCGGTTTTGGGTAGCTGGCTGCAAAGGGTATGGGTTGTTTAACGTCAGAGGTCATCCAGGGTTACATATGTCAAAAAAGGTCACCCGAAAATGCTATTCCTCCTTACCATGTTCATGTTACTCATGCATATGAACAAGCTTTACACCCACTGCAAAAGTTATTGGTTTGCAGGTTAATTTTGGGTCGTTAGAGGTCATGGGGTAAAACAAAATGAGGTCAGATTTTCAAAATGCTCCAATTGAGCTGAACTTTGAATGCTATGATCCTTATGACATTATTATTATTATTATTATTTTCTTTTTAATTAAAACACTGCTGTAGCTGTTATTGTCATTGATGGATTTAAAGTATGTTGATAGATCTTTACTCACAAATACTCTTTTCTTCAATGTTAACAGATGTGATAAGAGAGAATGCAATTCAGCAAAACAGAAACAACTGGCATTCAATGGTCCGTATGAATTGACAATTGAAGGTACACAAAAGCAAAATTCCGAGTTCCCAAATACCAAAACACCGACTAGCAGTTACGCTGGTGATGACACAAAGCAAGTCATTTACGCCAACACGAAGCCGTCTTGCCCAGCCTCTGCTGAAGATTACCACTCGATTCCTGAATCCTCCACTGACCCCGAATATGTCACATGTGCAGTCCACGCCGATACAGATGACAATGGAAATGGTAGTTCTCAAGAGGGTGCCAAAAAGTGCATGTCTGTAATTTATGCAGAACCTGACAAGGAAACTACTAATATAGACGCAAATCAATCTCAAGAGGATAGTCTGTACTACGCCAGATCCGATTCCGCAGTAAATTCACCGAGCAGCCAGAAACAGCAGGTTTCTACCGCAGATTACGGTGAAGGATGGGAAGACAATGTCGCCTACAGTTCCCTTGATGACAATACATATGATGCTGTTGTTGCTGGACAAGATATTATTAGCAATGGAAATCAAGTAGAGGATGAGGGTTGGGAAGAAAATGCCATATATGGTCTTAATAATACTCAAAACATAGACGGAGAGAACACGGAATGGATGGATAACTCTATTTACGCATGTTCTGATGACCATGAATAGACACACCATAATGAATGCGTATTACTTGTTGGGAGATAATTTTGACAAAAAATGCACTCGCGCTGATGTTGTTGCGTCTAATGTAAGAGCCCCGAAGGAATACACGTTCATTAACCTATTTCATACACGAGCAGAAGAAAAACACGTAATTTTTTCTGTTTTTATAACAAAATTATCACTAAAATGTTGGAAATAGAACGAAATCAACCCGCCTGAAATCAATCCTACGCCACGCGAACGCGTGCGAAAGCTCCGCGCGTTATACACGGAGTGCACATTATACACAGTCAATGTACTCCGCGTACTTTTCTAACGGCTTTTCTTATTAGTTGTTTTGATATAGGAGTGTATGAATACCCAGCAAACACAAAACGTTTTCGACATGATTCGCAAAAGGTTATAAAAGGTTGTCAGAAAACGTTTAAATGTCGGGATATATAAAGGGTATATTAAGAGTATAAAACGTTTTCATAACCTTAAAAAACATTTTTTGATAATCTACTGCTCAGCAAACAAAAATGTTTTACAGAAAACGTTTAAATGTCGGGTTATATAAAGGGTATAAAATCGTTTTAATAACATTCCAAAAACATTCTTGAAAACTTGATACAAAACATTCTAAACAGAATGTTATTTTGGGGTTGAAAAAAAATTTTGAAAAAAATGTTTGCCCAAAATATTTGCAATAACGTTTTAAAAACGTTTTCATGACCTTTATATGGCCCGACATTTAAATGTTATTAAAACGTTTTGAAAAAAACATTTTAAGAACATTTCTGTGTTTGCTGAGTGCAAATATTTTAACATAATGTTATTTAAGTGTTGACAAAATATTTTGCAAAAATGTTTGCAAAAATAGTTTACAATAACATTTTTGAAAACATTTTAAAAATATTGTTGTAGTGTGTTTTCATACAAAACGTTTTAAAACGTTTTCATGACCTTTATATAACCCGACATTTCAATGTTATTAAAACGTTTTTATGTAAACCAAAAGCCAAAATATAACTTATTAAAAACGTTTTTAAAACGTTTTTGTGTTTGCTGGGTACCTAACATTCCTCAATTATTTGACCCGGTGCACACCGACATCGCCTGGCTAATAATTACTTGGTACAGCAGAGATACAAAAATAAATACCGGGATCGACACACGTGAATGTGCTATGCACGATTTTGAGATTCAGACTAAAATCTTTGGATACCGGGGTAGAAAATGATGAATATCTCCCGTAAATGATTTCGTCTAAAGAAACCAGACGTGGTTCATTGCACTTGAATATACGTGTTGAACAGATATGATATTCGTTAGCTAGCATTTTGAGAAAGAAGCGTACATAAGGTAAAGACGTGATGGAAATATAAGAATTTGAAAGAGCAATCCGTCGGTGGAATTTAGAGATGATTGAACCCGGGACATCCGATTGCAGTTGGAAGTTTTTGTATTGACCGTGCATTCTTTAATTCATGTTCCTTTTTTTAGCTACTCGTATTCAAAAAGGCATAGTGTGGGGAATGTAGAGGAAATTATACAGATTATTATTCAGTATAATTTCCTCTGTAAAATTCATACCAACTTTGGTTGCAGTTGTACAGGAAAGTATGCATAATAATTACATAATACTATTCTGTATAATTTCCTTTACGAGTCATGACAACTTTAGTCCCTTTTAAGCATAGTACTTTATTTACGTCGGACTGCATGCAGCCAGTACGTTAACTGAATGGGGGGGTTACTATTACTATTAAGGGGGAAGATGTGTGGGCGAAGATCTGGAAAGAGTTAAATGGAATACCCCTCCCTGTGTTGAATATTTTGTACATAAGAGGATCACAATTATCGTCTATTTTCACATCATTTGAAGAGGTTCTATGCGTAGCAAAGAAATTATGTTAGGACAAAGGAGTGCGATAGTATGAATTTATTTCTAATTTTTTCTTTGAACGGTTCATCCACTTAGGAAGAACACATGAAGAGCTTTGTTGCAAAATCCCTTACATCCACTTGGATAATTTTGAGAACACATCATAAATCATCAAACCAGTCACTGATATAAGCGAGGTTTCAACAAAAGCAGTTTTTGGCGGGATGCTCATCCTACCCAAGCATCCCGCCAAAAACTGCTTTTGTTGCAAACCCCCATATATTTGTACTTTTTTTGATGATTTTTTGATGTCAGTGGTTTTGCAACTTACAACAAATCTCTTCATATCACATTGAAACTTGATTATCATAAACTAATATATAGCTAAATAGTTAGGGGAAAAAGTTCACTTTGGTGACCACTCTCTGGCTAGTAAGGTTTGACGATTGATGCGACTTCTATGGACCATTTAGAAAAAAAATAGCCACCATGTCCCTCGCGAAAATCCCGGCATTTTTCGCTAGAGGCCAAAATCCAAAATGGCCGCCACCACCATTTTGAAAATTTAAGTTTTGAACCAGAGCACCTATAATCATGCACAAAGACACTTTTCGGATATATCGAGTACAAAGGATTCCGATTCTGACATTAGTTTGACATTACGGCATCATTTTCACCCAGAAATCCAAGATGGTGGCCGGCACCATCTTGAAAAATTTAGTTTTGAACAAGAGGACCTTAAATCGTGTACAAAGACACTTTTTTGGATACGTCGACCACAAGGATTTAAAATTTGACATTACTTTGACATTACGAACTCATATTTACCCAGAAATCCAAGATGGTGGCCGCCGGCGCCATCTTGAAAAAAATAAGTTTTGAACCAGATTACCTAAAATCGTGTACAAAGACACTTTTTCCGGTAAGTCGACCCCAAGAAATCCGAATTTGACATTAATTTGACGTTACAAAATAATTTTTGCCCAGAAATCCAAGATGGCCCCCATTTGGTAGAGCGTAAATGTGATTTTTGAATGAAAGCAGAAGCATAAGTGTGTCATTTCCGCCTTATCTGGGGTTCATGTCTCTTATATGGGGTTTCAACTGCCTTATCTTGGGTTTACATCCCTTATCTAGGGATAAGGCGCCTTATCTGTGGTTTAGACGGCCTTATCCTGGGTTTACGTTCTTTACCTGTGGCTAAGATGCCTTAACCTTAGCATATCGCAGTCTAAACCCAGATAAGGCATCTAAACCCCAGATAATGCGCCGTAACCCCAGATAAGCGACGTAGACCCCAGATAAAGCAGTCTAAACCCCAAATAAGGCGCCTTAACCCTAAATAAGGAACGTAAACCCCAGAAAAGGCATCTAAACCCCACATAAGGTGCCTTAACTCTAGATAAGGGTTGTTAACCCCAGATAAAGGTCGTAAACCTCAGATAAGGCATCTAAACCCAAGATAAGGCGCCTTAACCCCAGATAAGAGACGTAAACTCAGATATGGCAGTCTAAACCCCAGATAAGGCGCCTTCTGGGGTTTACTTCTCTTATATTAGGGTTATGTTCCTTATTTATGGTTAAGGCGCCTTATTTGGGGTTGGGACTGGTTTATCTGAGGTGTACGTCCCTTACCTGGGGTTACAGCGCCTTATCGGGGGTTTAAACTGTCATATCTGAGTTTACGTTTCTTATCTGGGGTTAAGGCGCCTTATCTTGGGTTTAGATGTCTTATCTCAGGTTTACGACCCTTATCTGGGGTTAACGACCCGTATCTAGAGTTTGGGCACCTTATGTGGGGTTTAGATGCCTTATCTTAGGTTTATGTTCCTCATTTAGGGTTAAAGCGCCTTATTTGGGGGTTGGACTGCTTTATCGGCGGTCTACGTCCCTTATCTGGGGTTACGGCGCATTATCTGGGGATTAGATGCCTTATCTGGGTTTAGACTGCGATATGCTAAGGTTAAGGCATCTTAGCCACAGGTAAGGAACGTAAACCCAGGATAAGGCCGTCTAAACCACAGGTAAGGCGCCTTATCCCTAGATAAGGGATGTAAACCCAAGATAAGGCAGTTTAAACCCCATATAAGGGACATGAACCCCAGATAAGGCGGAAATGACACATTTATGCTTCTGCTTTCATTCAAAAATCACATTTACGCTCTACCAAATGGGGGCCATCTTGGATTTCTGGGCAAAAATTATTTTGTAACGTCAAATCAATGTCAAATTCGGTCGACTTACCGGGAAAAGTGTCTTTGTACACGATTTTAGGTAATCTGGTTCAAAACTTATTTTTTTTCAAGATGGCGCCGGCGGCCACCATCTTGGATTTCTGGGTAAATATGAGTTCGTAATGTCAAAGTAATGTCAAATTTGAAATCCTTGTGGTCGACTTATCCAAAAAAGTGTCTTTGTACACGATTTAAGGTCCTCTTGTTCAAAACTAAATTTTTCAAGATGGTGCCGGCCACCATCTTGGATTTCTGGGTGAAAATGGTGCCGTAATGTCAAACTAATGTCAGAATCGGAATCCTTGTACTCGACATATCCGAAAAAGTGTCTTTGTGCATGATTATAGGTGCTCTGGTTCAAAACTTAAATTTTCAAAATGGTGGTGGCGGCCATTTTGGATTTTGGCCTCTAGTGAAAAATGCCGGGATTTTCGCGAGGGACATGGTGGCTATTTTTTTCTAAATGGTCCATAGAAGTCGAATCAATCGTCAAACCTTACTAGCCAGAGAGTGGTCACCAAAGTGAACTTTTTCCCCTAACTATAAAGGTTCAGTCTGCTAAACAGCCCCTAAAAAGCATTATGGTGGGGTCCAACGGTCAAAAAATACATATAGACTCCATCCTCTCTAGAGGATGGTCAGCAGAGGACTTCCGTCAATGTGTTGTCTTTATTTCAAATTGTGCGAGATTTTGGAATTCGAGTAATATTCTGTTTTACATTTTAAGTTAATTTAAGTGTTAGCTATTGTTTCTATGAAGCAAAATCACAATTTGAGTAGGAAATAAGTGAGAAAGAATTTCCAACTACAGTTTGTTCACTTTAAAGTTAGTAAAGGACGCAGTAAATTACGCAGTTTCTGCGCGCCGTAATGTCAAAAGGAATTAACACACTGCTAGGCGCACACAAATGCATGAGCGTCTTAATACGCGACACACGATACGCTAACGCAAAATATGCGTACCTTACTTTGTATATACTTCAAAGTGGACAGAATTGTATCGTCAGAAACTTAATTGTTTGGACATTTTAACGTCATAATAACGTAACTTAACTAAATACTTGGTGTAGTAGAGGAAAAATCAGCTATCACATACTTTTTGAATTTTGACAATTGACCATACCGTTCGAACGGTATTCAAGAACGCGTTCTTGAAATATAAGAACTCCCTCATTTTTATGCCTTTCCACGGATTTAAATATCTTGATTTTAAATTATAATTCGTCTCAAAACTCCCACGCGCATTAGTAAAATCGCCCGTTTTTCTCGTTATTCCTTCTGAATTGAGTAGATTTCAGTTTTTTCCGCCGTTTTATTTTTTTCCCGATCCACCACACAAAAATATCACGTCTGACATCATCAGACGTCCACATAGCCCAAAGCGTATAAATCTTACTTAACATTATTCTTCATTTTGACCACAGTGCAACCTCCCTGAGATATGAAAAGGTGGTGTATTCTTGCCACTGATACGCAAATTAAAACCGCTATTTGGGCTTTGAGACGAACTATTAAGATTAAACAATTAAGATGGCCTAATCACTGCTCATCATCAGCGCATACGTCTGTTGTCATTGATAGATATTGACTCCGTGGAAAGGCTTGAAAATGAGGGACTTTCGTAAAAAAAAAATTATTTCAAAAACGGAGCGGTCAATTGTCAAAATTCAAAAAGTATATGCGATAGCTGATATGTTCCTCAACATCATTAGTGATTTAGTTACGTTTGTATTATGCGATAAAGTACCCAAAAATCAGTTTCCGACGATACAGTTCTCTTTCAGGGACACCCTGTATGAAATGTATTACTGACCGTTGGACTCCATCTTTAAGGCCCACACAGAGACCATGTCTGTTTGAAAATGGTTCCGGGTCAATTAGGGGGAAATTCCGAGTTTTATGTGTACTTTCATAAAGGGTTTGAAAAGTCCTCAAAAGGCCATTTACTTTTTTATTTTTAGTTAAAGTTTCTTTAGGCAGGGTACCCCTTTCTTCGTCAAAACAATGATTTGCAAGTACATAACATAATATTATGAAAATAATATAGCAAAATGTGAGATACAGTTCTGCACATTAATTTAAATAATAAACATTACGACAAATTTAAAAGATATCTATATGTACAATAATTTCAACATTTTACCAAAGAATAGCAAGCAGGTATTTTAAAAGTGGCATTCTTTAGTTAATGATAAATGTTATTACAATTTTACAAATACAGTACAATGTACTAGCAGGAAGATTATGTCAAAGATTAACTGCTCCATTTAGAATGTACGCTTACCAGCATTATTACTTTTAAGTAAAAGATGGTTCATAATAAATTAATGCCATATATTGGTTAATTTCTGCAATTTAACCATCTGGATAGATACCCCATCACTACCTTCCCCCCTTTTATAGGATGGGCATTAAGCAATCACTTCAATGTAGCCATCCTGGTCGGTTGGTACTGTGACATCATCACCCAAATTTTCATTTCCCATGTTTTCTAATGGAATTTCATAGTATGATGAGTCGACGTGTGGATGATCAGCTAATGAGTTATCGGGAGGAACATATGTGAAGTATCCTACAGCAAAATGTCCAGGAAGTTCTGGGTCAGATGTGTCGATGGGTAAATGCTGCGATGAGTCGTCCGTAACATATGTGGAATATGCTACAGGAAGATGTCCTGGAAGTTCTGGGCCAGATGTGTCGATGGGTGGATGCTGAGATGAGTCGTCCGTAGAAGGGCCAGACATGTCGACGACTGGACGCTGCGGTAAGTCGTCTATAGGAGGCCTATATATGGCGTATGGTTCATACTCGGGAGGTTCTTGAAGTTCTGGGTTCTTTCGCCTGAAAATAGATGATAATAAAACAGAAAGTATTACGTAATACGTAACACTGTAACAAACTTGTAACTGGAAAGTGCGTAAGGGATGCTAACCACCAAAGGGGGGGGGGGGGGGTCTGCCCATCGTGGTCTTAATACCATGACTACGTTTGTTTGAATAATTACAAAAAAATCTTGGTAATTTGTGCAGGATCTATTTCCTTTCTTTTGGTCTGAGGTTGACCATGACTGGCGATACTTATAACGGAACTTTCCATATCCATATCGAGTTGTTGCTTTTAGATGGTGTCATGAAAAAGCAAAGAAGTTTTTTGAGGACAAACCGCTGCAATTCCCATACATTCTCCAAACGTGATTTAATGATTTATAATGTTTGATCAATGGGTGTTTTCGTAAATGTTACATTTTACTACATATCAGAATATGAGTTACATTCCGGCTGCCCGAATGCCAACAACAAAGGTCGTAGAATTGTCGCTCAGGAAGTGGATTTTTATTACTCTTTTTACCCATTTTGAGGGTATTCTCTTTCACCTGAGTAAGTCACCTTTCTTATTTACAAGGCTTTATAAACACGGTAGGGATTTCGTATAGTCGGACTAGCGGCGTTTCGGACTAGCGGAGTTTCGGACTAGGATTAACGTTATGCGCACATAAACGCAACTGTACCACACAGGCAATGCAAATTAACGGATTACTTTCGGCAAAATAAGTCTATGACAAAGGCTACAGTGTGAGTTTAAAGAAAATCGTGGACCATATAATTCCTATTACACACTCACCACAAAAAATAAGAGAAACAAATAATAATACTACGTACAAAATATTATTATGTTTAATTCTAGACATGAATATTACCAACAGTTATCGCAATAATAAACTGTATATACACATATATTTTGTAGCAATTTTGAACATAGATTTTCGTTTTTATATTAAATTATCCATCTTGTTCTGCTTTTTTGTGCTAATTGTGTATTTCTGTGCAAATTGAGGGCGCTATTAACATAAACAATTTATTTATGATAAAGAGTTTTTTGAAAATTCCCGTCATTTGATGGTCTGTTTGCTGATGTTTTATACTATTTTACAAGTATCTACCCCTTGTAAAGATGCAAAACAAAATGTTAGATAAACAGGGCCATCATTGTTCAACTTTTTTTTTAAATGACTCAGTGTTACATGCCATCAAACAATCGTGTACTTCGACAAACACGCCCTCTAAGGAATGGTAAAACGTCCGCGCTGCAGGAATTCGAACCAATGACATCAAAATGCGATTATGAGTCGATCAATAAACATAATTTTTCACCAGGTTCGCCGTCGCAAATAATAAAGGAGAGAAGTAGAAAAAGTGATCCCGCCTGGGGATCGAACCCAGGACCTCAGGTTTACGAGATCTGCGCCTTAACCACTGGGCCACGGGAGCTTCATTATTAGGCTGGTTTAAATTCGAACCCATAAGCGGTCACTTAAATTTATCTCCTCCCCGCAAATAGCCCATAGTAGCTAGGGCCTTAAATGTGAGAGTTGATCCTTTATCGCTACGCTACCGTAGCAATAAATGACAAATTGCACTCACTTACCTCTTGCAATATATCACAAAGCCGATCACTAATATGATTACAAGTATCCCAACTCCTGCAGTAGTTGCTCCGATAATTATTGGTGATGTTAGAGTAGACGCATCTGGTAATTCAAAGAACAAATAGAATTATTAATTAATAATTACTACCT